>NC_134689.1:301340163-301645789 GCF_050947455.1 Rhinoderma darwinii | reverse complement strand
GGTACCGTGTGCACCCGTATTCCACCCGTATTCCATCCGTATTTACGGATCCGTAAAAAAAAAGTGAGTGCCATGTTTTTCTCTTGAACTCTGAAAACAAATGTGGGCTGTGTTAGGGGCGTAACTAGGAAAGACTGGGCCCCATAGCAAACTTTTGACTGGGGCCCCCCCCTCCACTGGGTGTCACACAACCCCACCCCCCCTTGTAGATAGTGGGTTTATTACAGCCCCCCCTGTAGATAACGCCATACAACCCTCCCTGTAGATAACGCCATACAGTCCCCCTTTGTAGATAACGCCATACAGTCCCCTCTGTAGATATCTACAAAGGGGTCTGTATGGCGTTCTCTACAAAGGGGTCTGTATGGCGTTCTCTACAAAGGGGGCTGTATGGCGTTATCTACAGGGGGGGCTGTATGGCGCTATCTACAGGGGGGCTGTATGGCGCTATCTACAAAGGGGGCTGTATGGCGTTATCTACAGGGGGGGCTGTTTGGCGTTATCTACAGGGGGCTGTTTGGCGCTATCTACAGGGGGGCTGTATGGCGTTCTCTACAAAGGGGGCTGTATGGCGTTATCTACAGGGGGGGCTGTTTGACGCTATCTACAGGGGGGCTGTATGGCGCTATCTACAAAGGGGGCTGTATGGCGCTATCTACAGGGGGGGCTGTTTGGCGCTATCTACAGGGGGGCTGTATGGCGTCACCTACAGGGGGGGCCTGTATGGCGTTCCCTACAGGGGGGTCTGTTGGGAACGCCATACAGCCCCCCCCCCTTTAGGGAATGCCATACAGCCCCCCCCTGTAGGGAACGCCATACAACCCCCCCCCCTGTAGGGACTGCCATACAGCCCCCCCCTTTAGGGAATGCCATACAGCCCCCCCCTGTAGGGAACGCCATACAACCCCCCCCCCCCCTGTAGGGACTGCCATACAGCCCCCCCCTGTAGGGAACGCCATACAACCCCCCCCCTGTAGGGACTGCCATACAGCCCCCCCCTGTAGGGTCTGCCATACAGCCCCCCCCCTGTAGGGAATGCCATACAGCCCCACCCTCTGTAGGGAATGCCATACAGACCCCCCCCCCTTGTAGGGAACGCCTTACAGCCCCTGTCCCCAACCCCCCCAAAAGATGCGACCTACAGTGTAGACAAAAGACATGTATCCCCTATCCTGTGGATAGGGGATACATGTGTGATCGCTGGCAGCGATCAGGAGAACGGGGGACTGAAAGTCCCCCCAAGTTCTCCATGACTCTCACCTCTGACTTCCACAGCTCAATAAAAATGAAAGGCGCGCTGGTCACGCATGCGCACAAGCGCGACCGGCGCTCCATTCATTTCTACGGGGTTGCCGACACAGACCTCGGAAGTCAGAGGTGAGAGTCATGGAGAACATGGGGGGACTTTCAGTCCCCCGTTCTACTTATCGCTGCCAGCGATCACACATGTATCCCCTATCCACAGGATAGGGGATACATGTCTTTTGTTTATGGCAGAGCGGGGAGATACCTCCCCGCTCTGCCATAGTTTTCATTGTAGTCCCGGCGGTAGTTACGCCACTGGGCTGTGGCCTGCAGACCGGGTAGTCCCCTGACCTCGCCTCACCTCGCAACGCTCCCGTAATCACGGGTGAACACACGCAGCCACCCATGATTACGGGAGCCCCATAGACTTCTATGGGATGCCCGTGCCGTTATTACGGCATGAAATAGGGCATGTTCTATCTTTTTTAACGGCACGGGTACCTTCCCGTGAGAAAACGGGAAGGTACCCGTGGCTAACAGAAGCCTATGAGCCCGTTATTGCGGGTCGTAATAACGACCCGCAATAACGGGTGTTTTTACGGTCGTGTGCATGAGGCCTTAGATAAATACCTTGAGAGTGCAGTTTCCAAAATAGGGTCAATTCTTGGGGGTTTCTTTTACTATTTGAGCTCAGAGCCCCTGCAATTGTGGGTAATTCTGTGTAAATCACCAAATTATGCCTCAAATGCGCATGATGCTCTTCACTCATGAGTCTTGTCGTATGTCCAGGCAAAAGATTAGGATGTTTCTAAAATCCGGAAACATGGCATAATAATTAGAAAGCTGTCTTTTCATAATGGCATAAGCGGGGCACAACATATTGGACACTAAGATGTCATAGCTATGGAAATATTACAATTTTGACTATTACTATCACCTTCTGAGCCCTGCCATGTGCCTGAACAGCAGTTTACAATCTCATACAATGCATTGGGAAAGTCTTCAGACCTTTTACATTTCTCCACATTTTGTTATGTTGAGGCCTTGTGCTAAAATAAAAAAAATTCAGGTTTTTTCCCTTCATTCTGAACTCAATACCCCATAATGACAAAGTGACAACAGAATGTTAGTAATCTTTGCTAACTTGTTGAAAAGAAAAAACTAAAACATTGCATTGACATAAGTATTCAGACCCTTTACTCAGTACTTAGTTGAAGCACCTTTGGCAGCGGTAACAGCCTCCAGTCTTCTTGGGTATGATGCCACAAGGTTTGCACACCTGGATTCGGGGGTCTTCTGCCATTTTTCTCTGCAGATCCTATCAAGCTCTGTCAGGTTGGATGGGGACCCTCGGTGGACAGCCATTTTCAGGTCTCTCCAGAGATGTCTCTCCAGAGATTGTGTTAAAGTCAGGGCTCTGGCTGGGCCACTCAAGGACATTCAAAAAATTGTTCCTAAGCCACTCCTGTGTTGTGTTGGTTGTGTGCTTAGGGTCGTTATCTTGTTGTAAAGATAAACCCCAATCTGAGGTCCAGATCACTCTGGATCAAGTCTTCATTAAGAATATCTCTATATTTTGCTCAATTCATCTTTCCATCAACCCTGACCAGTCTCCCTGTCCCAGCCATTGAAAAAAAAACCCACAGCATGATGCTGCCACCACCATGCTTCACTGTAAGGATGATATTGGGCAGGTAATGAGCAGTGCCAGGTCATCAGATCACAGAATCTTGTTTCTTTTACTTTGGAGAGGCTTCTTTTTGCCATAAAGCCCAGATTGGTCGAGTGCTGCAGTTATGGTTGGCCTTCTGGAAGTTTCACCCGTCCGCACATAGGATCTTTGGAGCTCAGCACACAAAAAAACAGCGACAGCACACTGCGAACACCAATGTCACCTAAACCGCTAAATATATATAAATATGCATTACTGCTAAATCTACTTACAATAGGGAGGTTCTTAGCGCACATTTTGATCAAAAAGTGTTTGCCCACCTGCCACGACAGGGCGTCCTCCATAGGTGGGGACCTACTCCTGCACATACACCCAGAACTGGGACTAAGCCTACATGTATCTGGGGATGGTAGGAACCAGCATTAAACTAATTAAAATCACCCAGGGCAGAATGGGAGAAGTACATGATCAAAAATGGAGACAGTCACTAACCCCACATATATAAATCACATAAACACAAAAGTTTGAACAGCACATTCCAACAAACTGAAACAAAATGTGTATACAGGTGCAACAGTGCAAATGTGTATACAGTTACAACGGCTGTGACTGCAAATATACAGCACACAAAAAAAAGGCGACAGCACTCTGCGAACACTAATGTCGCCTAAACCGCTAAATATAAATAAATATCTGAACGGCCAAATGGCGCTCCTTCCCTTCTGAGCCCTGTCGTGTACCAAAACAGTAGTTTATGGCCACATATGGGGTATTTCCGTTCTTAGGAGAAATTGGGTAACAATTATTGTAGCGCTTTATTTCTTGAATACTAAAACTACATATTATAGGAAAACAAATATTTTTTTCATTTTCATAGATTTTAATAAAGTCTGTGAAACACCTGTGGGGTCAAAATGCTCACTACAGCCTTAGGGTATGTTCATACAGCCAAATTACGGACATAATTCGGATGTTTTATGCCTGGAATTACGTCCGAAATTCCGGCTTGAATGCATTGACAAACATCTGCCAATCTGCCATCTGTCAATAGACTGCGCGTAAATAGACGCCCGCGCCAAAGAAGTGTCCTGTCACTTCTTGGGACGTAATTGGAGCCGTTATTCATTGACTCCAATGAAAAGCAGCGCCAATTACGTCCGTAATGGACGCGGCGTTCAAGCGCCTGCACATGCTGTTACTGCTGAAATGACGGTGCTGTTTTCTCCTGAAAACAGCCACGTAATTTCGGCTGTGACAGACGTGCTCGTGTGAACATACCCTTAGATTAATTCCTTGAGGGTTGTAGTTTCTAAAATGGGGTCCTTTTTAGGGCTCAAAGGCCTCTTTAAAAATGAAATGGTCCCTGGTAAACATCCTAATAAAAAGGAGGCCCCAAAATACACAAGGTGCTCCTTCTATTCTGAGGACGGTGTTTGAGTCAAGTAGCACACTACGGCCACATATTTGGAATTTTCAGTTTTCAGAAATATTCCATAATACTGAGTTGTGTTTTTCCGTTAACACCTGCTGTGTTTCAGAAATAAATGGATTAAAATGTATTTGCAAGAAAAATGAAATTTTTTAAATTTAATCTCCATTTTTCTTTAATACCTGTAAAACACAAAAAGGTTAACTTCCCAAATGCTGTTTTAAATACGTTGAGGGTGAAATTTTTAAAATAGAGTGTTGTAGAATATTGTATTCTAATATGTAGGCTACTTCAAACTGAAGAATTGCCTAAAAAAAATAGGTTTTACAAATTTTATTGAAAATGTAAAAAACTGCTATTAAACTTATTACAATTGTAATGTCCTAAAAAAAATAACTTACATTTAAAAAAATGTTTACATAAAGAAGACATCGTAAACTTATTTATTAACTAATTTATGTATTATTATCAGCTATTTTAGAAACAGTGGATTTCAAATTTGTGAGAATACTAACTTTACAAAATTTTCTTTCCTTGAAGTATGTGTCACTAAAACACTTATATTCACTTGGATAAGTAGAAGCGTCTCAAATTTATTACCATGTAAAGCGACACATGTCGGATTGGAAAAATGTGACTGCGTCCAGAAGTCCAAAATAGGCCATGTCCTTAAGGGGTTAAAAATAAAAAAGCAAGCTTTAAATGTAAAATGCATCTAAAATATAACAAACCTATACAATAATAGTTACTAATCTTCCCTTTGAATTATAAATTACACACTATAGTGAATTAAGAACATTCATTAACAGAGTAATTGAGACTTCTGCAGACCTTCCAGCATAACCCTTCACCTTTTGCAAAGTGCTTTGCTTACAGTCTTTTTTTGAATTTAAGGCCACTTTCACACGATAGTATTCTGGTCAGTATTTTGCTTCAGGTGTTTTTTTTAAAGCCAAGCCTGGAGTGAAACATAAACACACAAAAGTATAATGGAAAGATTTGTACCTCTGGCTAAGTTCACACAAGAGTTTTTTGACGCGGAAACCGCGCCAAAAAACTCATCAAAAACGGCCCGAAAATGCCTCCCGTTGATTTCAATGGGCGGCGGGGGCGGTTTTATCTTCGGACGTTTCTGCCTCTGACCTCCCATTGACTTCAATGGAAGGCAGAGAAAGCGTATTTCGCGGCGTTTTATCACAAAGGAGGATTGACATGTAAAAAAGCCCTTAATGTGTATTACTCTACCAGTTTGAGGATGGTTAAAGGAGCCACCCTTAATCATACTGTCACATATATTGCATCCCAAGCAGGGGTAGCAGCCATTTTTGGGAGGTACCAGAAACATTTGACTCTTTCGATTAGACCTGATGTCCGCTTTGACAACCATATTTTTAATTGATTTGCCTCTTTTGTAGGCCATCATAGGTCTGTCCTGGAATTCAGTTATATTTGGGAAGGCTCTACTCAAGAATTTCCAATCCCTCCTCAGAATTTCACCAATTTGTGAGCTTATTGAGGAAAAAGTCGAAATAAAGGGTAATCAGACTTTCTTTTCTTTAATCAATTTCCCACCTAAGAGATCGTGTCTATCCAATGAATCAACCTTCCGTCTATTTAGCTCCAAAATATGACTTGGGTAGCCCCGATCAGAAATTTTTTTGCACATCTGATCAAGTCGTGTGGATAGTCTGCCTTCCTGACTTACCACCCTCTTGACTCTGATCAGTTGGCTATAGGGCAGGGATTTCAACATGGTCCCGGATGTCCACTGGTATAGTGTAAGAGGTTGTTTCTGTCCGTTTTTTTAGAAAACAGATCAGAAATTAGCTTGTTAGATCATTGAGAAATCCTAGGAAATCCTGCAGTTGACTGATAGAACCAGTCCAGATGAGGAAGACATCATCTATGTATCGCCACCACCGCAGTACCTGACTGAAGTGGTGGTACACATAGACAAAGTCCTCCTCCATCCGTCGCATAAAAATGTTTGCATAGGTGGGGGCCATATTCGACCCCATAGCCGTCCCTCTCTTCTGCAAATAAAATCTATCTCCTACCAAAAAATAATTCTTTGTAAGGATAAATTCCAATAGTGATCTAATAAACTCAATCTTGTCCTCAGAAAAGCCTGATCTTTCTAAATAGGACAGTGAGGCATCAATGTCCTCCTGATGGGCAATTGAGGTGTAAAGACTACCCACATCAAGGGTAACCAAGACCGACTGGTCAGGGATGAAAAGATCCTGATGTAATGATAGGGATAGGGAAACAGACAAGTGAGCCCTAATCTACCCGCCACTCCGTCCCTGCCTACTTGCAATGACCCGCCCTAGGCGACGGGGTACAACTGGGCGACGGTCCCTACACTCAATAGGTGTACGACAGACAAACAGACAAGGGTACAAAGAAGCAAGGGAAATGGGGAAGTTGCCCACGGAACAACGTGAGCAACAAGCGAGGTGAACGAGCTGAGTCAAACCAGGAGATGAGCGAGGTACAAATACGCAGAGCAGAAGAGTGGTCAGAAAAGCCAAGGTCAAATACAAGCAGAGGATAAGTAGTACAAGAAGCTGCAGCAGGGCCAGGAAACCAACAGAGAAGAATCACAAGCAAGGAGGAACAGGAAAGGCAGGTATAAATAAACAGAGGGCGGGCGCTAGCTCCGTCTGGCCAGGCTGTGATAAGCTCTCCCACTCCTAAGCCTGCCATCCTGAGTGGTGGAAGATGGAGTCAGTCTCACAGACATAGAAGCAGGGGCAGACTGATTACCTATGGGCGTTGACACAGAAGCTGTGCCTGGCAGATCCTTTACACCTGAATTCTGACCAGGAAGTCTGAGGTGTCCATGATGTGGGAGTCTGCACCAATGGCAAACTGCCTAAGAATTTTATCATTAAACATGGCTGCCGGGACAAATAAAGAATCGCTCCCTGACACAATAGGACGTCCAGGGGGAATAGTGGGATCCTTATGAATTTTAGGTAGGAGATAGAGAACAGGAGTAACAGGAAATTTGACTTGTAAGAACTCACATAGATTTCTATCAATAGTTTTCCTCTTGAATGCATTGGTAATCAGGGTCTCCAATTCACGTAAATACGTAAATTTAGGATCACCTGACAACCCTGCATATATGTTAGTATCTGTAAAGGATCTGCCAGGCACAGCTTCGGGGTTAACTCCCAGAACTAATCAGTCAGCACCTGAGAATACATCCCTGAGACTGACTCCTGCTTCCACCATTCAGGCTGGCAGGCTTAGGAGTGGGAGAGCCTATCGTAACCTGGCCAGACTCAGCTAGCTCCCGCCCTCGGTCTATTTAAGCCTGCACTTCCTGTCCCTCGGTGCTTGTGATTCTTTCCTTGTGGTTTCCTGGCCCAGCTACAGCTCCTAATATTTTTGCTCCTGCTCCATACAGACCCTGGCTTACCGACTACTCTTCTGCTTTTAGTTTTGTACCTCGCACACTCCTGGCTTGACTCGGCTCGTTCACCACTCTGGTTGCTCACGGTGTTGCCGTGGGCAACGGCCCCTTTTCCTTGCTTGTGTTCCTTTGTATGTTTGTCGTGTTTGTCGTGCACTTACTGAGCGCAGGGACCGCCGCCCAGTTGTACCCCGTCGCCTAGGGCGGGTCGTTGCAAGTAGGCAGGGACAGAGTGGCGGGTAGATTAGGGCTCACTTGTCCGTCTCCCTACCCCCTGCCATTACAGTATCATTAAGTATGTTTAGCCATCTCCTGCAGATAAAGGGAGGTGTCCATCACAACTATGGCACCCCCCTTATCTGCAGGTTTAATAGTCAAGTCACCGTTGTCCATTAGTTCTTTGAGTGCCAAATTTTCGGCACGCGTCAGATTCCTTTGAACAAACTGACTACACTGCTTTCTCTTCAACGTATCCATCTGATCTTTTACAAATGAAATATACGTTTCAACAGCATGGATATTTTGAGGAGGTTGAAATTTGCTCTTATTATATAGCCCATAGTCCCCAAGACGGAACATCTCACTAGTTGAAGCTACAGATATGTTATTCACATATTTGGATTGATCTGAAAAATGTACCTTAAGTCTCAATGACCTAAAAAAACATTCCAAATCTAGATTTAACCTAAACCAATCAATGGGATTATTTGGACAAAAAGACAGGCCACGGTTAAGCACTTTGACCTGTGGGTCAGTTAACACACATGACGATATATTCACCACTAGGTCTGGAGGTTCTTCTTCCTGGTCAGATATTGCCGTACCCCCCGTGCTGAAGTCATCCGTCCTCTGGATTTGTTGTAATTCATTCTTCCCCCTGTGTTTCCTCCCGCCCCTGCGGGTTCGCTTTCTCCCACCACAGGAGTGTCCATATTGTCGCCTAAAAAAGATATGGCAGCATCTTCTCCTTGCCAACAGTAGAGTTTACCTGTGGCATAATCATCGAGGTCTCGCTGCCATTTTTGGCGCTTTGTTTTCTCAATTTCACTTCGGAATTTCTGCAGATATAATGTAGCTTTTTCCTTCAGGGATAATAAATCTTGTGAAGACACCATCTCCTTCAACTGACCATCTCTTTCACTCAGGCGAATTTTAACCAGGTCAATCTCTTTTTGCAAAAACTCAAGATTCAGCAACAGGAGATCCTGAGAGTATTTATTTGAAATCGCTTCAAATCTCTCTTTAAACGCTGCATTTACAGGGAAGAGATTGGGTCTCAGATGTGAGCGCATGCCACGTGGTATTCGAAGGCATCTGTAGTACTCACCGAGCGTTGATAAGTGTAATTCAAGGGAGATCAATCTCTTAGAATCCGCCTCCCATTTTCTCCTAACATTCTCAACAGTGGGTACTGTGAAGGATGATTTATTTTCTTATATTCTCTGTATGAAATTACATTGTGAATTATCAAGCAGGATGCCGAATTACTAAGATATGTATTATGTGAAAGTGATGATAATGTTAAATGATTTAGTTTCGTGCAGCAGCCATCTTGTCTGGAGTTCCCATCTTGGTTCTTTTGTAGTGAATAGAAAAGTCATTGTTCCTTTAATACAAGTAATGTTGATTTCGTATGTTTTATCTTTGACCTTGGTTCCCATGCGAAGTTGGTAGAGAATTGACAGGGAGGGAGATGGGAGGGTGGCAAGTATGCGTGAAGGAAGGTCTCCCCCATCGCCACGGGAACATTCTGTCCAAAAGAGATAAGGCCAACTGCAAAACCTAATGTGTGAAGAATTATAATGATGTATCTGGGATGTATTTTATTGTATGCTTTTTACTGAATAACAAATATTGTTACATTGTCTCTGATTGGTTAACCTCAAGCTTACACCCCTTCTGAATTTCAGTTTAACAGTTTGAGTCTGGTAATAAATCCTTCAGAGGAGCATGTTGAGCATATCAGCAGAGTCTGTGTGTTTTCTTCTCCTCTCTCGATATATATCGGTGAAATATCCTAATTATGATACTGACTAATGGGGTCTGGCCTTGAGAGTCTGTTTGGACTCGTATAAATTTCAGTCTAATATATTTTGAGCGATGGATTTCCACGACAGTACACTTAAAAAGGTAACATCTCCCGATAGACCCTGAAGGATACGGTCAGCGTCCTCCTTGGTGTAGGTAAAAACTTGAGGTGTAATCACACCTAAATCCGATTCATCCTCAGTAGACATCATTATATAGTGTTCTATTCAACAAACACAGTCCTAGAGCAAATAAACACAGCACTCCACAAATCAAGGAAATCAGGCCATGTGCTCGTCACCAGGGGATGAATCAATTCCCCTTCTTTTTAGATAAATACCAGCATAGAACGTAGTAACGGCACCAGGACTTCAAGGCGGATGAAAAACAGGGTGGATTTATTCACCTCAAGAAATAACAGCAACGTTTCGGTTCAAACAGGAACCTTTCTCAAGCCATCACAAACTAACAATGGTGTCAGGTATAAATAGGGGGAGCATACATTATCCAGCAATCAAGCTAATAGCAGTACAATTCCCATTATATACA
Organism: Rhinoderma darwinii; assembly: GCF_050947455.1. Taxonomy (NCBI): domain Eukaryota; kingdom Metazoa; phylum Chordata; class Amphibia; order Anura; family Rhinodermatidae; genus Rhinoderma; species Rhinoderma darwinii. Next base: position 301,635,442 of record NC_134689.1, on the reverse strand, counting down.
TATAAATGAAAATTTCACAACAAATTACAAACAATATTACAAAAGTGTATATCTTTATCTTTAAGAAGCCGACCATAGGCAGTGTTTCATATATATTATATTCAGGTGAGGATCAATAGACTTACAGTTAGCAGTCCATCTGTGATGTCCAGATAGCCAACGTGTACAGTCCGCGCGCATCAACTGCGCATGCTCCAAGATGGCGTCCAAACCGGATGTTCAATCCAGTGGAACGCATCAGACAGAGCGGTCGTAACTGCGCATGCGCGGAAACGGAACTTGCGTTCCAATCCTAATGCGCAGGCGCCAGTGTCGACGCAGGTCAAAAATATTAATGTAAATAGTGTAGGCATATAGTTTTTACAACTGAACAAAGTCCAAGAGTTTAGATAGGAACTGTGATGCATCATCCAGCGAGACTAATGGATTCTGCAGCACAGTGCCCATAGTCAGAAGGGAAATTGTCTATGAAGAACCCCATACACTTTAAAACCACAGAATTTGAGGACACTCAAATCCTGTTAACATGTAATGTGACTATAGTCACCTTAGGAACAATTAGAAGGACTGGTAGCATTACTATCATCCTAACCAAGGATGTAAAATATCCCAAAAAATGGACTATCATGACCAGAGGTCCATATGTTCCACATATATTAAATATACATAAACACTATATGCCTACACTATTTACATAAATATTTTTGACCTGCGTCGACACTGGCGCCTGCGCATTGGGATTGGAACGCAAGTTCCGTTTCCGCGCATGCGCAGTTACGACCGCTCTGTCTGATGCGTTCCACTGGATTGAACATCCTGTTTGGACGCCATCTTGGAGCATGCGCAGTTGATGCGTGCGGACTGTACACGCTGGCTATGTGGACATCACAGATGGACTGCTAACTGTAAATCTATTGATCCTCACCTGAATATAATTGGCCCCTGCCTCCTTCCTAATCATTCTAATTGCTCTTATTGTCATTGTTTATGACGCTTGTACACTATTTATATATATATATATATATATATATATATATATATATATATATGAAACACTGCCTATGGTCGGCTTCTTAAAGATAAAGATAAACTTTTGTAATATTGTTTGTAATTTGTTGTGAAATTTTCATTTATATGTATATAATGGGAATTGTACTGCTATTAGCTTGATTGCTGGATAATGTATGCTCCCCCTATTTATACCTGACACCATTGTTAGTTTGTGATGGCTTGAGAAAGGTTCCTGTTTGAACCGAAACGTTGCTGTTATTTCTTGAGGTGAATAAATCCACCCTGTTTTTCATCCGCCCTGAAGTCCTGGTGCCGTTACTACGTTCTATGCTGTGCAAAAAAAAATGGGACATAGATTGTAATTAAAACCACAGAAAAGGCCATACTCACTGGTCGCGTCCTGTTTGGAACGTTTTTTTTTACCGACCTCCTAATCTGTGAGTATGGCCTTTTCTGTGGTTTTAATTACGTTCTATGCTGGTATCTATCTAAAAAGAAGGGGAATTGATTCATCCCCTGGTGACGAGCACATGGCCTGATTTCCTTGATTTGTGGAGTGCTGTGTTTATTTGCTCTTGGACTGTATATATATATATATATATATATATATATATATATATACAGGGTGGGCCATTTATATGGATACACCTAAATAAAATGGGAATGGTTGGTGATATTAACTTCGTGTTTGCGGCACATTAGTATATGGGAGGGGGGAAACTTTTCAAGCTGGGTGTTGACCATTTTGAAGTCGGCCATTTTGTATCCAACTTTAGTTTTTTCATGTGACACATCAAACTTATCAAGAATTTCACAAGAAAAACAATGGTGTGCTTGGTTTTAACATTACTTTATTCTTTCATTAGTTATTTACAAGTTTCTGACCACTTATAAAATGTGTTCAAAGTGCTGCCCATTGTGTTGGATTGTCAATGCAACCTTCTTCTCCCACTCTTCACACACTGATAGCAACACCACAGAAGAAATGCTAGCACAGGCTTCCAGTATCCATAGTTTCAGTTGCTGCACATCTCGTATCTTCACAGCATAGACAATTGCCTTCAGTTGACCCCAAAGATAAAAGTCTAAGGGGGTCAGATCGGGAGGCATTTCTTCTGCGGTGTTGCTATCAGTGTGTGAAGAGTGGGAGAAGAGGGTTGCATTGACAATCCAACACAATGGGCAGCACTTTGAACACATTTTATAAGTGGTCAGAAACTTGTAAATAACTCATGAAAGAATAAAGTAATGTTAAAACCAAGCACACCATTGTTTTTCTTGTGAAATTCTCGATAAGTTTGATGTGTCACATGACCCTCTTCCCATTGAAAAAACTAAAGTTGGATACAAAATGGCCAACTTCAAAATGGCCGCCATGGTCAACACCCAGCTTGAAAAGTTTCCCTCCTCCCATATACTAATGTACCACAAACAGGAAGTTAATATAACCAACCATTCCCATTTTATTTAGGTGTATCCATATAAATGGCCCACCCTGTATATATATATATATATATATATATATATATATATATATATACAGTCCAAGAGCAAATAAACACAGCACTCCACAAATCAAGGAAATCAGGCCATGTGCTCGTCACCAGGGGATGAATCAATTCCCCTTCTTTTTAGATAGATACCAGCATAGAACGTAATTAAAACCACAGAAAAGGCCATACTCACAGATTAGGAGGTCGGTAAAAAAAAACGTTCCAAACAGGACGCGACCAGTGAGTATGGCCTTTTCTGTGGTTTTAATTACAATCTATGTCCCATTTTTTTTTGCACAGCATAGAACGTAGTAACGGCACCAGGACTTCAGGGCGGATGAAAAACAGGGTGGATTTATTCACCTCAAGAAATAACAGCAACGTTTCGGTTCAAACAGGAACCTTTCTCAAGCCATCACAAACTAACAATGGTGTCAGGTATAAATAGGGGGAGCATACATTATCCAGCAATCAAGCTAATAGCAGTACAATTCCCATTAGTTTGCTGTATATCTGCAGTCATGGGTGTTCTTGCACCTGCATACATTTTGTATCATTTAGTTGGAATGTGCTGTTCAACTTTTTGTTGTGTTTATGTGATCCATATATGTGGGGTTAGTGACTGCCTCCACTTGTTGTTCTTGCACTCCTCCCATTCTGCCCTGGGTGATTTTAATCAGTTCAATGCTGGATCCTACCATCCCCAGGTATATATGTAGGCTTAGTCCCAGTTCTGGGTGTATGTGCAGCGTAGGTTCCCACCTTACAGAGGTCGCCTTGTCGTGGCAGGTGGGCTAACACTTTTTGATCAAAATGTGCACTAAGAACCTCCCTATTTGTAAGTAGATTTAGCTTTAGTGCATATTTATTTATATTTAGTGGTTTAGGTGGCATTAGTGTTGCAGGGTGCTGTCACCATTCTATGTTTGCTGTATATCTGCAGTCATGGGTGTTCTTGCACCTGCATACATTTTGTATCATTTAGTTGGAATGTGCTGTTCAACTTTTTGTTGTGTTTATGTGATCCATATATGTGGGGTTAGTGACTGCCTCCACTTGTTGTTCTTGCACTCCTCCCATTCTGCCCTGGGTGATTTTAATCAGTTCAATGCTGGATCCTACCATCCCCAGGTATATATGTAGGCTTAGTCCCAGTTCTGGGTGTATGTGCAGCGTAGGTTCCCACCTTACAGAGGTCGCCTTGTCGTGGCAGGTGGGCTAACACTTTTTGATCAAAATGTGCACTAAGAACCTCCCTATTTGTAAGTAGATTTAGCTTTAGTGCATATTTATTTATATTTAGTGGTTTAGGTGGCATTAGTGTCGCAGGGTGCTGTCACCATTCTATGTTTGCTGTATATCTGCAGTCATGGGTGTTCTTGCACCTGCATACATTTTGTATCATTTAGTTGGAATGTGCTGTTCAACTTTTTGTTGTGTTTATGTGATCCATATATGTGGGGTTAGTGACTGCCTCCACTTGTTGTTCTTGCACTCCTCCCATTCTGCCCTGGGTGATTTTAATCAGTTCAATGCTGGATCCTACCATCCCCAGGTATATATGTAGGCTTAGTCCCAGTTCTGGGTGTATGTGCAGCGTAGGTTCCCACCTTACAGAGGTCGCCTTGTCGTGGCAGGTGGGCTAACACTTTTTGATCAATATGTGCACTAAGAACCTCCCTATTTGTAAGTAGATTTAGCTTTAGTGCATATTTATTTATATTTAGTGGTTTAGGTGGCATTAGTGTCGCAGGGTGCTGTCACCATTCTATGTTTGCTGTATATCTGCAGTCATGGGTGTTCTTGCACCTGCATACATTTTGTATCATTTAGTTGGAATGTGCTGTTCAACTTTTTGTTGTGTTTATGTGATCCATATATGTGGGGTTAGTGACTGCCTCCACTTGTTGTTCTTGCACTCCTCCCATTCTGCCCTGGGTGATTTTAATCAGTTCAATGCTGGATCCTACCATCCCCAGGTATATATGTAGGCTTAGTCCCAGTTCTGGGTGTATGTGCAGCGTAGGTTCCCACCTTACAGAGGTCGCCTTGTCGTGGCAGGTGGGCTAACACTTTTTGATCAAAATGTGCACTAAGAACCTCCCTATTTGTAAGTAGATTTAGCTTTAGTGCATATTTATTTATATTTAGTGGTTTAGGTGGCATTAGTGTTGCAGGGTGCTGTCACCATTCTATGTTTGCTGTATATCTGCAGTCATGGGTGTTCTTGCACCTGCATACATTTTGTATCATTTAGTTGGAATGTGCTGTTCAACTTTTTGTTGTGTTTATGTGATCCATATATGTGGGGTTAGTGACTGCCTCCACTTGTTGTTCTTGCACTCCTCCCATTCTGCCCTGGGTGATTTTAATCAGTTCAATGCTGGATCCTACCATCCCCAGGTATATATGTAGGCTTAGTCCCAGTTCTGGGTGTATGTGCAGCGTAGGTTCCCACCTTACAGAGGTCGCCTTGTCGTGGCAGGTGGGCTAACACTTTTTGATCAAAATGTGCACTAAGAACCTCCCTATTTGTAAGTAGATTTAGCTTTAGTGCATATTTATTTATATTTAGTGGTTTAGGTGGCATTAGTGTCGCAGGGTGCTGTCACCATTCTATGTTTGCTGTATATCTGCAGTCATGGGTGTTCTTGCACCTGCATACATTTTGTATCATTTAGTTGGAATGTGCTGTTCAACTTTTTGTTGTGTTTATGTGATCCATATATGTGGGGTTAGTGACTGCCTCCACTTGTTGTTCTTGCACTCCTCCCATTCTGCCCTGGGTGATTTTAATCAGTTCAATGCTGGATCCTACCATCCCCAGGTATATATGTAGGCTTAGTCCCAGTTCTGGGTGTATGTGCAGCGTAGGTTCCCAGCTTACAGAGGTCGCCTTGTCGTGGCAGGTGGGCTAACACTTTTTGATCAAAATGTGCACTAAGAACCTCCCTATTTGTAAGTAGATTTAGCTTTAGTGCATATTTATTTATATTTAGTGGTTTAGGTGGCATTAGTGTCGCAGGGTGCTGTCACCATTCTATGTTTGCTATATATATATATATATATATATATATATATATATATACAGGGTGGGCCATTTATATGGATACACCTAAATAAAATGGGAATGGTTGGTGATATTAACTTCGTGTTTGCGGCACATTAGTATATGGGAGGGGGGAAACTTTTCAAGCTGGGTGTTGACCATTTTGAAGTCGGCCATTTTGTATCCAACTTTAGTTTTTTCATGTGACACATCAAACTTATCAAGAATTTCACAAGAAAAACAATGGTGTGCTTGGTTTTAACATTACTTTATTCTTTCATTAGTTATTTACAAGTTTCTGACCACTTATAAAATGTGTTCAAAGTGCTGCCCATTGTGTTGGATTGTCAATGCAACCTTCTTCTCCCACTCTTCACACACTGATAGCAACACCACAGAAGAAATGCTAGCACAGGCTTCCAGTATCCATAGTTTCAGTTGCTGCACATCTCGTATCTTCACAGCATAGACAATTGCCTTCAGTTGACCCCAAAGATAAAAGTCTAAGGGGGTCAGATCGGGAGGCATTTCTTCTGCGGTGTTGCTATCAGTGTGTGAAGAGTGGGAGAAGAGGGTTGCATTGACAATCCAACACAATGGGCAGCACTTTGAACACATTTTATAAGTGGTCAGAAACTTGTAAATAACTCATGAAAGAATAAAGTAATGTTAAAACCAAGCACACCATTGTTTTTCTTGTGAAATTCTCGATAAGTTTGATGTGTCACATGACCCTCTTCCCATTGAAAAAACTAAAGTTGGATACAAAATGGCCAACTTCAAAATGGCCGCCATGGTCAACACCCAGCTTGAAAAGTTTCCCTCCTCCCATATACTAATGTACCACAAACAGGAAGTTAATATCACCAACCATTCCCATTTTATTTAGGTGTATCCATATAAATGGCCCACCCTGTATAATAATTGGCAGCTGAGAGATATTTCAGCCAACAATTATCAGGTCCTGGGTTTGGCCGTATAAACTAATTTGTTCACCCTGGCATTTTTTGTGTTAAGGGAGGCAATAGACACATTTTTTATTTTTTTATTTAGTTTTTTTACATCTGTTGTGCAGTCCATACTCCATTGACTACATTGTCCCCAATACATAATGAAAAAGCATGTCACACCTAAAAACAAAGGTGTTTTCCTTATATTAGCTTTTACATTGGAATTAATGACGTATTGGACAACTGATATGAACAAAATGTGTCAGTAGTCCAAAAGATTTTAATGTAAATGTGCCCCTAGATACCTCCAGTGATGCATATATCTCTAGGGGAATTAGGGGGAGCAATAGATGGAGAGGAAAAATACATCCTGTTAAATTTTTTTATTTTTTTTCAGGATGATATTAAAGAGGCTCTGTCACCAGATATTGCAACCCCTATCTCCTATTGCAGCAGATCGGCGCATCTTGATTCGTCAGCATCATACACTTCCATTCACAACGCCCAGCTAGTAAAAGAAGTAAAAACGCCCAGATGTAACACACATAATACACGCCCAGTTGTACTTTAACTTTAAACACACCCACTTGTACTTTAGAAAGCCTCATTTGCATAAATATAAAAATGGTCTAACTTGGCCAAAAATGCTCGTTTAAAAAAAAACAAAAACGTTACTCTTATCTACATTGCAGCGCCTATCTGCTGCAATAGGAGATAGGGGTTGCAAAATCTGGTGACTGACAGAGCCTCTTTAACCGTCAGGTCTAGCAGTTCCCACAGAGACCGGTGTCTATGAGCAGCTAGTTTAGTAACCCTTTTATATTTATATTACTTTATTTCTTTTTTTGGATTATGAACGGCTAGATTTTGCTTAACTGGTACAAACAAATCTTTGAATCTGAATGAAAATAAGTGTTTTTCATTTGTGGTTATTAGACACATTTTCTGTAGTTTTCTGTTCTTTCCCTCTAATTGAATCTGCTTTTATGTTTATCAGTGCAGTGTAAAGTGGGTGTTTGCACAGAAGCAAATTTAAATGATGAATGACATTACTGAATATTTCTTCATTCCCATTATTGTGTAAAGATGCATTAATGATAACAATCAACCATCCTCAAATGTTCTTTTTTAAATAAATGGAACAGGCAAAACAATATTGCAGCAAGCACAGTATTAAACATCCATGAAAGGTGTAATCCTCTGAAAACCCCAATGCAACCATTCTAGAGATCTGTTTCTGGGTTAAGTCTTGATGATTAAAACGAACAAATGCCAGTTTTACTTTCTTGTTACTATTTTCACTCTTATGAGTATAAGGGTATGTTCACACGGCCTATTTACGGACGTAATTCGGGCGTTTTTGCCCCGAATTACGTCTGAAAATAGCGCCTCAATAGCGCTGACAAACATCTGCCCATTGAAAGCAATGGGCAGACGTTTGTCTGTTCACACGAGGCGTATATTTACGCGCCGCTGTCAAATGACGGCGCGTAAATAGACGCCCGCGTCAAAGAAGTGACCTGTCATTTCTTTGGCCGTAATTGGAGCCGTTATTCATTGACTCCAATGAATAGCAGCGCTAATTACGGCCGTAATTGACGCGGCGTTCAAGCACCTGCACATGCCGGTACGGCTGAAATTACGGGGATGTTTTCAGGCTGAAACATCCCCGTAATTTCAGCCGTAACGGACGCCCTCGTGTGAACATACCCTTATATTTCTGGATGAATGCTGGTGGAAAATCCACAATATTGTACTAAAATATCAGTTGTATAGTTCTACCATTGTTGTGAGAAACTGATTTATAAGTATGAACGTTTCCATTTTGCCCCCTGAAACAAGAATAAAGTTATGATAAATTTCACTTTACCTCATTACTATACATTCAGTGTGTTTACAGATCAGCTGTATGTGAGGTACCAAATAACAAACCAGATTTCATGATAGAAAAACAGATGCTGATTCGCTGTTCTAGATTTAAATAACCTGCAGTTAAGTCTGCAATCTAGCCCAGGATCCCATGGGCTATAAAAAGTGCTCTGTCCTCTTGCTCTTTGCCAGAGCGTTGTTTGTTACCCTTCGTTTGTCGTGCTTATGGTCTCCCAGTGTCTTCCAGTTTCCCAGTGTACCTTACTCCTGTATCCCGTATCCTGTTTCCGTGCTACCTAGTGCTATTGCCGTGCTGTGCTATTGCCGTGTTGTGCTACAGTCTACGCTTGATCTGCTACGCCTCACCTGACGACTTCCCGCCGCCTGGTACTGGACGTGCTTGCCTCGCTACTGTCTACGATTGCCTCAGGTACCTTTGCTAAACTAATTGAACTCTGTACTTACCTGTTTGGCCATCTGCCATCCCGCTACGCGGTACGGCCCAGTGGGTCCACACCCCGCATCGTGACAATACACTTCTCTCCATTCATTTACTCTGCACATAGTGATCCTGTGTTGTTCACTATGTGCAGTCACATACACCCACATTAATATTACTGAAGTGTCCTGACAGTGAATAGAGATCACTGGGACTTACAGCACAGCAAGCATAATCTCGCTGTAAACTGTCATTTACACAGTAATCTCACGAGGTTACGCTTGCTGTGCTGTAAGTCCCACACAAACGTTACCGAAGTGTCGGGATTGTGAATAGACATCCCGTCCTGGCTGGAAGTGATGTCTATTCACTGTCAGGACACTTCAGTAATGTTAATGTGGGTGTATGTGACTGCACATAGTGAACAACGCAGGATCACTATGTGCAAAGCAGATGAATGGAGAGAAGTGTATGACGCTGATTGGTCACTGATTGGTCAGCGTCATACACTTCTCTCCACAACGCCCACTTGGTTAAAAAGTAAAAACATGCCCAGTTGGGCATTAAGAAAGTAATTAGCATAAAGCTAAAATAGCTCATAACTTGGTGAAAATAGATCGTTTTTCTATATAAAAAACACAGCTGTTACCTACATTACAGCGCCGATCTCATTATGTAGGCGATAGTCCACTTATAATGTGGTGACAGTGCCTCTTTAAATACCTATGTTGGATTTGAAATGTGAAATACTAATGTGAATGTCAATACTAATGTCTGAAGGATGATGGGGAGCAGTGCATTAGCTATACAATTGGATGATGACGACAGACAAGTTCCATATTTACCTAGAAGTTACCATTCCGTAATAACTCAACCTGGTAAAAAGTTTTTATCTTAATATTATCTACCTTTTTAGAGCTATGTGAAATCTGTGTATACATATAGAGGATCCAAATATCTGGTAAAATAAGCGTGTTTATCATGGTGAAGAATGATGGATGGAGAATATTAGGTTATTTTTAGATTTTTCTAAAGGAACACTAAACATATATTATTATTATTTAGATTTTTTTCAAGAAAATCTCAGCAATTCCGTTAATCTTTTTTTATGTGATCCTATTCTGTCTCACATTGCAATCAAAACGGAGAGCTACAGTATTGAATGAAAACTTCTCTGTGTGTCCCAGGAGATGAGCTATTCTCCGCTTTCCCCTCAATCCTGTGTCTGGCTGTAAGGTAAACCTGGCTGCAGCAGGAGCCTCTCTCACCTCTGCTCCGTCTGCAACACAAGACCAACCCTTGGCTAAGTTCCACCCCTCAGCCATCTGCCAGCTTAAAATAAAAGAGATAAAAATTAACATATTCTGCTTACTATTCTAATTTATTTCCAGGTTTAATGTTTCTTTTAAACCCTTATAGACGCAGCCTATTTTGGCCTTCAGGACGCATCTTTTTTTATTTTTGTTTGCTTTTTTTCTCAGGATTTAAAGAGCCAGAACTTTGATTTTTCCATCAACATGCCTTTATGAAGGCTTGTTTTTTTGCGGAATGAGTAATGTAGACATATCTTTTAATATTTTTTTGTTGGGGGTGCCACAGCAATTTTGCCATTGTTTGTTTTTTATTGTTACATGGTTCATCATGTTGTATAAATCAAATTTTAACTTTAGTAGTTCGATTTGCTATAAGTGTCATTTTAATTGAAATTATTTATTTGTTTTTTTTATTTCAACACTAACAGCCAATTTATTAGACAGGCAGATCCACAAGTTAGGCCTGAAAGTCTTTGTTAGGCCCCTGTCTGCCATGACAACCCATAAGGGCGCCGAAAGGCTGATAGATTGAGTCCACTTCCTTTGCCAAACTAGATAGGTGCTGTCATCTAAGTGCTTAAATGGCCAGGATCTGAGTCTTCTCCGATCCCGGGCGGTAACAGTCGATGTTTGCTGTTTGCTACAGCTGGCACCCACTGGTTACAGTGCAAGCACTGCTTCTGTCCCCACACCGTCACGAAGACGCAATAGTATGTTGGTTCGCAGGAACGACCCGCTCACCACGATGTACTATTATATAATGGGGCAGGAATAGGTTAAATGGGCTGTCCGGGATTTAAAACATTTCTGCTAAGACTTTCCTGCTCACTGCAATTTTTTTTCAAATTCAAGACAACCACTTTAACCTTAACCACTTCCCGCCCCAGGAAATATTGGTACGTCATGGCTGGGAAGGGGTTTGCACAATTTTCTGTACTGGTACGGCATGCGGCACGTCCACACTAATCACGCCGGTCTCCCACTGCGGCTGCGATCCCGGTTGTTTAACCTCTTACCTCTACATCATAGTTATGTACAACGCTAGGAGTTCCTGCCTCCCCGTGGAACTACTGTCCCGTACTGAAAACATGATTACAGTACGGGACAGTTGTCCCGCAGCGAGGCAGGGACTCCTAGCGTCATAGATAACTATGATGCTAGGAGCCCGGCTCCCTGCAGTGTGTTCGGTTCGGGACTTGCGGCCGAAATACGTTCTGTCCTTTACGGACCGAACATGTTCGTGTGAATCCAGCCAAGTCATACGCTGCGGCTTGTACATCGCAGAGAACACATGTTATGGTATCCCCTAATGAAACTTCCGCAACAGGGCATGGAAACGCGTAGGGATATGTTACATATTTCACTGTAGAATATATTTATGATTTTTTTAACCACGGTTTTGTTTTTTTCTGTGATGCTGAAAGTAATATAGGGTGCTGTTGAGAAAAATATAGGGTGCTCCACTTATGGAAATTACAGGGTCTAGCGTAGAGTTTTGGAAGTGTTGGATCAATTGTTTTTTACTTAGCGATCGTTTTAAAGCAAGTCTTGAACTCTACTGATGCGAGTGGAATACTGGTTGGAAAAGCAACCCTGGAGAAAAAAAAAAAGACCATCAGCGTATCGTAAAGGGCTATATAGCCAACTTTGTATCTGTTCCCCCTGTCCTTGATGTCATGCCTATTGTATTGTTTATCACTTTTTCGACTATGCGGGTGACTTATGTATGGTTTTTATTTTTTTGACATCAGTAAAAGTTACGTTTTATAATTGACCCCTGTCAGTGAAGCATGTTTTTTTTTTTTTACAGTGGGAGCCTATTATCAACGTATCCCACTGTATTCCTATATAGAGGGATACGTCGCAGCCTTCCATCAGAGGAATATGACTGGAGATTCTCCTGACGTATAACTACAAGATAGGCTCCAAGTATTATGTCAACAGGGCCTTACTTACAGTACAAGCTTTGTTCTTCTAAGTTTATGTACCGTTTGCCACTCAAAGTTTGTAAGAATGGAAATGTCACCATATGGAATTTTACCTGCATTGAAAAACTAATTTAGTATAGTCCATGAGACAACCCCTTTAACCCCTTAATGCATTATCACGTAACTGTACGTGATAAGGGTTAAGGGGAAGTATGGAGCGAGCTCACGGTCTGAGCTCGCTCCATACACAGCGGGTGACGGCTGTGTTACACAGCCGACACCTTACTGCAATGGGCAGAATCAAAGATAACTTTGATTCCGCCTGTTTATCACCTTTAATGCCGCGGTCAATCGCGACCGCGGCATTTAATGTGTTAGAATCAGGGGGCGCCCCCTCGAACTAGCCATCGCGCCCCCCTGTGGCACGATCGGCAGGTAACAACGGTTGTTATGGCAGCCTGGGGGCCTAACAAAGACCCCCAGGTCTTCCATCTTTGTACTCCTTTGAAGCTCTGCCTCCGGCAGGGCTTCAAAGGAGACTGTCAGAATCACGATATACTGCAATACATTAGTATTGCAGTATATCATGCAAGCGATCCAACGATCGCTACTTCAAGTCCCCTAGGGGGATTAATTAAAAAAAAGTAAAAAACTGTTAAATACATTTTTCTTTATGTTCCAAAAAAAAGTAATAAAAGTTCAAAAAGCCCCCTTTTAAAAAAAAATGTAAAAAAATGAATGTTAAAAAATTTTTAAAGTTAACATAACTGGTATCGCCACGTCCGTAAAAGTCCGAACTATAACAATACAGCATTGTTTAACACACTCGGTGAATGCCGTAAAATAAAAAATATATATATGTAAAACACAAAAATTGCTGGTTTTTGGTCACCATAGCGCTCCAAGAAAATGAAATAAAAAGTGATCAAATAGTTGCATATACCCCACAATGGTATCGGTGAAAACTACAGCTCGCCCCGCAAAATTTAAGCCCTCACATCGCTAAATTGCTGGAAAAATTAAGAAGTTATTGCTCTCAGAATATGGCGACACAAAAGATTTTATTAATTTAGCAAATCGTTTTATTTTTTTAAAAGTGTTAAAATATAAAATAAAACATATCGATTTGGTATCACCGTAATCGTATCAACCTGTAGAATAAGGTTACTATGTAGTTTTAACCGCCTGATGGATGACATAAAACCAAAAACCACTAAAAAAATTGCGTAATAGCTGTTTTTTGCCTATTTCACCCCACAAATAATTATTTTTCAGCTTCCCAGTACAATATGCGGTACAATAAATGATGCCAAGAAAAACTACAACTTGTCGCGCAAAAAACAAGCCCTCATATGGCTATATAGATGAAAAAATAAAAAATTATACCTTTTGGAAAGTAGGGAGGAAAAAACAAAATTGAAAAGCCAAAAAATGGGGAGGGAAGGGATTGTGTGTTTGAAGGGCCCAATATCGTGAGTCTAACAGGCCTATTAGACTAATTGTTTGTACCCGCTTCTTTTACTTTTACTGAGCAATAAAGACAAAAGAAAAACATCATTTTGGGTGAGTGCCACTCTCTCTCACACTGGATGGACTTTTACTCTCGAGTTTAGCACCTCTCTTGACTAGCATTGTGTGACCTGTTTGGGCTCTGAGGCAAGATTTGCCCTCCACCTACCGAACTATTAACCCAGGCAGTGCTGGCCCTGATCGCTTCATGTTGCAAGAACTGTACATATTGTTGCAAATCAGTGGTTACGCTAACTTCCTGCTTTGTTTCATCTCTTTCAGTGACATTCCTGCAAGGGCTTGAACTTCACAAAATAACCAATCCCACCTTGCAAGTAATTTATAAAATATCCGTCAAGTTGAAGAAAGCGAGTTGGCTTTACAAACAGAAATCAAGGCAAATGTCAAGAGTCGGTTCTGCTCAAGGAGCAATTTATGGACATAAACCACACCCCTTTCTATCGGCCACACACCTTTAATAGGCCCCTTCTCACCCTAATGTTCTTGAATGATGAGCAGCACACATAAACTGTTTAGACCCAAGACCACCCCCACAAACCCTGTGAAGACCCCACACACTTTTTTCTTATGGAAGTAATCTGCTAATTGCTATACTTACTTTGTGTGGAGACCTGTCCCTCTACCAGTGTTTTTACTGAGCAGGGTAGTGAATAAATAAAATGGCTATCTGCAATATTGTAGTGGAAGAGCAGGTGGATAGTCTATGAATTCCCACTATATAAATTTAAAATAGTGGTAATGCAGGCAGTCTTTCCATACAATGCCCCAAAAATCTATATAATATACAGTACTGTGCGAAAGTTTTAGGCAGTTGTGGAAAAATGCTGCAAAGTAAGAATGCTTTCAAAAATAGTAGTGTTAATAGTTTTTTTTTAATCAATTAACAAAATACAAAGTGAATAATCAGAAGAAAAATCTAAATTAGATCAATATTTGGTGTCACCTCCCTTTGCCTTCAAAACAGCATCAATTTTACTAGGAACACTTTCACATTTTTTTGCCTGCATTTATCAGCATTGAGAACACCATTAATCCTGACTAAATTCCCAACTCCATTTGCTGAAATACAGGCCCAAACTTGCAAGGAACCGCCACCATGCTTCACTGTTGCCTGCATACGCTTATTTTTGTAACGCTCTCCAGCCTTTCAGCGAACAAACTGCCTTCTGTAACAGACAAATATTTAACATTTTGACTCATCAGTCCAGAGCACCTGCTGACATTTTTCTGCACCCCAGTTCCTACATTTTCGTGTATTGTTGAGTTGCTTGGCCTTATTTTGATGTCGAAGGTATGGCTTTTTGGCTGCAATACTTCCATGAAGACCACCACTAGCCATAATTTTCCAAAGAGTAGATAGGTGTACCTGGGTCCCACTGGTTTCTGCCAGTTCTGCACTGATGGCTCTTCTGGAAATCTCCTGATTTAGAAGGGAAGCAAGCATGATGTGTCTTGGATCTGCTGCACTGTTTCCTTAGGGTATGTTCACACGGCCAAATTTCAGACGTATACGAGGCGTATTATGCCTCGTTTTACGTCTGAAAATAGGGCTACAATACGTCGGCAAACATCTGCCCATTCATTTGAATGGGTTTGCCGACGTACTGTGCAGACGACCTTTTATTTACGAGTCGTCGTTTGACAGCTGTCAAACGACGACCCGTAAATTTACTGCCTCGGCAAAGAAGTGCAGGGCACTTCTTTGCCACGTAATTTGAGCCGTTCTTCATTGAAATCAATGAAGCACGGCTCAAGGTTTACGAGCGTCTCAGACGCCTCGTAAATTACGAGGAGGAGCTTTTTCGTGTGAAACGAGGCAGCTGTTAACAGTCTGTCTTTTCACACGTAACTGCCTCTCAGCGTGTGAACATACCCTTACCCACAAACTGTTGAACATTCTGAAAATACACATATATGAAAATTACACAATACAGCGGTAGAGCAGGCAACCATTAAATCTATTCACTCATACTAAATTAGCACACTCGTAGGGGGACACGTCTTCCACACATAAGGATGTAAAATTAGCAGATTAGTTCATAAGAAACAAACACACCCAGATAATTTGTGCACAAGAAACCTGAAATCCAACATCCATCCTGACACATTATTCCCCAGAGCTAATATGAACAGAAAACCACCCTACCTGACAAATGGCAGCTGAGACAGTGGCAGGTGGTCAGGTGAAGAGGAAAATGCGACGACTGCAATGAAGGTGGGTGACCCGGCACTTCATAGATGGCATGAGGTACAAAAGAAGGGCGGGCTTTAGGAGCTGACATGTGCACGTCGGCTCACGCTTTGGTACACTAGCAACCAACAGTAAAATAAGGCTGGACACAGAGCAGTTTATAAAGAATATAAAAAAAGCATCCTCCCCCAATCATCAAGCAATGCTATATTCACATGTAAAATACTGCTCCTTGTCACTTCCTTAAATGTGTAAGCCACACCATAAACATAAGAAGAAAATAAAAGTGAAACATAAAAACGCTTGATCACTCAGTCAGGGACTGGTGTACACTTGATCTTTTCAGTCTGGGGCAAGTGTACGTTACCTCTATACCAGGGGTAAGCAACCTTTTTAGGAAGTGGGGAGGAATCCTCCAGCTCACCTGACACAATGGGACGTGTCGCTGGTAGCGCCCGGTATCCTCGTGTCGGTACACGGTAGGAAGCAACGAAAAAATGGGTGGTTGGATCCAGCGCTGGGTGGAATATAAAATGGAAACGATTTCCAAGTTTAATAGTTCAGTTCGATAAAATCCAATAGTGTGAAGTCCTGGTGTGAAGAAAGCGAGAGGGAGATGTCCTCCAGCGCTGGATCCAACCACCCATTTTTTCGTAGGCAACCTTTTTGTTATGGTGTGCCGATAAAAAATAAATAAATGATGAAGTACTCAGTGTGCCTTGCAAACATGAAAGTCATATAAGACAAACTGTTATCACATAGAAGAGACCGCGGCTACTGAACAACAGCTCGGGGGGGGGGGGGGGGGGTGAACATAGGTGAGACTGTGGCTACTGAACACCAGCTAGGCGGAAGGAACTGCACACGGGAGAGACTGCAGCTACTGAACCCCAGGTTGGGGGCGTTGCACTCAGGATAGAGAGCGACTACTGAACACCATTGGGGGGCACATAGGAGAGCCTGCGGCTACTGAATACAAGATTTAAAGGGGTTGCATATAGGAGAGTCCACGCTACTGAACACCAGCTTGGTCGCGATGCACATAGGAGAGCTCCAAACTTTTGCTAACTCTTTATTTTACAGAGCAGTTACAGGATCACCAGGAGAAAGCAGTGCACTTGGCAATGCTGGACACCGTAAGAGAGAGCAGTGCTACATTGTGTGCTTGTCAAGTGCTTAGCAGTGACAAACACAATGAAGCACTGCTCTCTTACCTGATAATTAGCTCCGCCAAGCGAATATTGAAGCGCTGCTCTCTCGCTGTGTTCAGTGCCGCCAAGCACACAATGACGCTGGCCACCGAGAGAGGGAAGTGTGCCAGAAAACCATGCCCCAAGTGCCGACTGTGGCACTGGTGCCATAGGTTGCTGACCCCTGCTCTATACAAAGACCAACACTGTATAACCAATAAAACTACCATACAGTGACCATATAGTGGTCAGAGACCAGTTCTACATACACGGTCTGCAGAATACAAGAAAATACAGTATTGATTAGATGCAGTCACAGAATACATAACAGATGACGTCTTCTGTGATTGTAGATGTTACATAGTTATATAGTTTGTACGGTTCAAAAAAGACACATGTCCATCAAGTTCAACCAAGGGATGGGAAAGGGGAAGTAAAAAATGTCTACACATAGGAGCTAATATTTTTTTGTTCTAGCCTTATCTAAGCCTTTTTTAAAGCCATCTCCTGTCCCTGCTGTGACAGCTCCTGCGGTGACTATTCCATAGATTCACAGTTCTCACAGTAATGTACGCTTGTCACCTCTGCAGGTTGAACCGTTTTTTATCCAGACGGAGGGAGTGCCCCCTTGTGTTTTGAGGGGGTTTTATATGGAACAGGATTTCACCATATTTTTTGTATGTGCCATTAATATATTTATATAAGTTAATCATGTCCCCTTAGTCGTCTCTTTTCAAGACTAAATAGGTTTAGTTCTTTTAATCTTTCCTCATAACTTAGATTCTCCATGCCCCTTATTAGTTTTGTTGCCCTTCTTTGTATTTTTTCCAACTACAGGGCATCCTTTCTATGAACTGGAGCCCAGAACTGAACTGCATATTCTAGATGAGGCCTCACTAATGGTTTGTAAAGTGGCAATATTATATCCCTGTCCCGCGAGTCTATGCCTCTTTTAATACACGACAATATCTTGCTGGCCCTTGAATTAGCTGATTGACATTGTATGCTGTTATTTAGTTTATGATTTACAAGTACACCCAGATCCTTCTCAACAAGTGACTCCCCCAGTGTAGCTCCCCCTAGGACATATGATGCATGCAGGTTGTTCATACCCAGGTGCATAACTTTACAATTATCTACATTAAACTTCATTTGCCAAGTGGACGCCCAAACACTCAGTTTGTTTAAATCCGCTTGCAATTCACGAACATCTTCGATAGACTGAACATTACTACATACCTTGGTGTCATCTGCAAGAATAGATATAGTGCTATTAATCCCATCCTCTATATCATTAATAAATAAGTTGAATAATAATGGTCCCAGCACTGAACCCTGGGGTACACCACTTATAACCGGGGACCATTAAGATTAGGAATCATTTACCACAATTCTCTGGATACGGTCCTTGAGCCAATTCTCAATCCAATTACAAACAATACTTTCTAAACCTATAGTCCTTAATTTACCCATTAGACGTCTATGAGGGACAGTGTGAAATGCCTTTGCAAAGTCCAAAAACACTATATCCACAGTGGCCCCTCTGTCTAGGCTTCTGCTCACCTCTTCATAAAAACAAATCAGGTTGGTTTGACAGCTTCTGTCCTTAGTAAAACCGTGCTGGCTGTCACTTATAATACTATTTATTGTCACATAATTCTGTATATAGTCCCACAATAGCCCCTCAAACATTTTCCCCACAATGGATGTTAAGCTTACTGGTCTATAATTACCTGGAGAAGACCTAGAGCCCTTTTTGAAAATAGGCACCACATTTGGCCTGCTCCAGTCCCTTGGCAATATACCAGTCACTAGAGAATTTCTAAATATTATGAAGAGTGGGACAGAAATAACTGAACTAAGCTCCTTAAGCACTCTAGGGTGTAACCCATCTGGTCTGGGGCCTTGTGTATATTTATTTTACTTAATTTAGCTTGCACGATATCTACATTCATCGAATTCAGTATATCAACTAATATATTAACAGCACTGGCACCAGCTATATCAGCTGCTCTTTCTTCTGTTGTATATACAGAGCTGAAGAACCCATTTAGTAACTCTGCCTTCTCTTGAGCCCCTGTGACCAACTCCGCATTACCATTATCTAGGGGTCCTACATGTTCAGATCTTGGCTTTTTTTGCATTTATATACTTGAAGAATATTTTTGGATATGTTTTACTATCCTTGGCCACTTGCCTTTCATTTTGTATTTTTGCTGATTTTATTACCTTTTTACAGATTTTATTAAACTCTTTATAATTTACAAAGGCTACAGCTGTACCCTCAGATTTGTATTTATCAAATGCCCTTTTTTTGTCATGTATTGACCTTTTAACAGAAGGTGTAAGCCATGTGGGGTTTAATTTTAGTCGTTTATACTTGTTACCTATAGGAATACATTTTGCACTATAATTACCCAAAGTAGATTTGAAAATCTCCCATTTATCATTTGTACCCTTATTTGACATTAGTTCTTCACAGTCTATATCCTGAATTGCAGCCCTCATCCTGGGGAAATTGGCCTTCTTAAAATTAAGTGTTTTTGCCCGCCCAGCCTGTGTTTGTTTTTTACAGTATAGGTAAAATTTAACTATATTGTGATCACTGTTTCCAAGGTTTTCACGAACATTGACATTCCCAACAAGCTCTGCATTATTAGAGATGACCAGATCCAACAGAGCTTCACCTCTAGTCGGGTCTTCCACAAACTGGCCCATAACATTTTCCTGCAACAGGTTGAGGAAATGTCTCCCCTTTGCAGTTGAAGCCGAACCATGACTCCAATTAATATCCCTGTAATTAAAATCTTCCATTATCACTACATTACCAGCCTGTGCAGCCTGCTCCATCTGTTTATATAGCTGAACTTCCATCTCCTCAGTTATATTGGGGAGTCTATAGATTACACCAAAAGTAATTTTTTCAGTGTTTACCTCCCTTTGTAATTCCACCCACAAGGTTTCAACATCCTCACAATCTTCACCCTCTAAAGTCTCTTTCACATTCTCCTTCATATCACTTCTCACATACAGACATACATTACCACCTTCATATCACTTCTCACATACAGACATACACCACCGCCTTTCCTATTTGTCCTGTCTTTCCGAAACAGTGTAAATCCCTGTAGATTTACAGCCCAGTCATGTGAAGAGTCTAGCCATGTTTCAGCAACACCAACTATATCTATATGTTCCTCCAGTACCAAGGCCTCCAGCTCCCCCATTTTGCTTGCTAGACTTCTGACATTTGTGAACATACACTTTAACTTGCCTTTAAATGTTTCACTTTCAGTATCAGAAATGTGATTATTTGACATTATTTGGGCATTTTTATTTTCGTTTTCACTGCCGTTTTGTAACGAAAGGATCTCCTTAACTTGTTGCCTAGTCCTCTCCCCACAGTCTGTTTCTCCCTCCACCAATATAGTCTGACCCCTCTCTAACCCCTCTCTAACCTAACAACACCCAGCGCCAGGACCCAGTGTGGTTGCGCCTGGAGGGATAGCGGGTAAGTATACCGGCGCCCTGCGTAGGGAGA
Source organism: Rhinoderma darwinii (assembly GCF_050947455.1). Classification (NCBI taxonomy): domain Eukaryota; kingdom Metazoa; phylum Chordata; class Amphibia; order Anura; family Rhinodermatidae; genus Rhinoderma; species Rhinoderma darwinii. The sequence continues at coordinate 301,614,938 of NC_134689.1, read as the reverse complement.
GCAGCATTTAATTTATTTTTTTTGTCAGCTGCGACGTGTACAACCCTGAGGCTGCGGTGCACATACTCTGTGTCGTATGTGTACCGCACCTTGAGAACCACTGATCTAGACTAATAACATGATTCATTTAGAAAAATTTGTATATGTCGGGCTATTCTACAGTATCATGTGCTTAATTAGTTCATATGGTTGAGATAACAGCTTTGTTTAGACATTGCTGCCATAAACAACCCGCAATTTACATTTCAAAACCCATTTAGTCAAAAACACAGATGCACATCCTTTACCATGTAATAAAGTTTTATATATCAACTAGTTGAGAGAAAAGGCATGTACAGATCACAGCAAATAGATAAAAAACATACATCGATAGCGGATAAGTAGGAAAGATGAAATAATGGCAAATTGAAACTGGCATTTTAAATGCAGCCTTATAAACAATGGCCATAACAATTTAATAATCCATGCCTGCTGTGTTCCACCTACTGTATGTGAAAAGATGGCTCTTGAAAAGGACAGCCTTGGCATTCTGATCTCCTCCGATCAGTTGTGCCAAGCATTTTAGCGGCACCAATGAATGGAAAAGAGACGCTGACTGACAGGAAAGCTTAGGAAAGTACTGTATACAAATTATACATTATTACATAGGTTGAATAAAGACAAAGGTCCATCAACCTTTCATAATCAATTACACATCTTTCATTGCTAGATTATTTATAACCTGCAATGCCATTCGTTAGTAAATACTGACATGGTATCTGCTATTACTACCTCTTGGGGTTGGGCATTCCATAGTTTCACTACACTAAGCCCTTATTCACACGACAGGGTTTCCCGGCCGGGTAACGGGGCTATTCACACGACCGATTTTATCAGACGACAATATCAGACATTACATACTGACAAAACTAATTTACAATTCAAACAAGAGGAGTGAGGATCCTGATCACAAGAGCTTACAATCTCTGAGGGAAAAGGGGTGCACAAGATGTAGTCCAGGTATTTATTATAAACATAGGATAGTACACATAAAATTGAATGAGCCTGTTGGCAGCCAGTGTCTGTGTATGACAGACATGCAGTGTACAACGGTGTAGGGGATACTGCTGACTGAAGGGATCAGGTTCTGATGACTAATGTAATAGGGTGCAAAGGAAAGGTGTTAGAATGTGAAAGGCCTCTCCTATAATGATGTCTGAAACGTCTTTCTTTCACACGCAATGAATGTCCCCTGGTTCTTTGTAAAGTCCTTGGAAAGAATAGATTATTCTCTGTAGTGACCACATATATTCTTGTACATGTTAATAACATCACCTAAGGTGTCTTTTTTCAAAGCTGAAGAAGCCCAATTTCTCTAGTCTTTCAGTGTAAGTGACACCTCCCATCCCATTTAATAATCTAGTCGCCCGCCTTTGAACCTTCTCCAGTTCTACTATATACTTTTTCCAATTTTGAGCCCAAAACTGAATTACATATTCAAGATGTGGCCTTACAAGGGATTTATACATGGGTAACATTACATTTGAATCACAAGTTTTATGTTTCTTTTTATACACCCTAAAATCCTATTTGCTTTTGTAGTTGCTGCTTGACATTGAGCACTGCTTAGTTTCTTTTTAACCAGAATACCCAGGTCCTTCTCTTGTTCCGTTATTCCCAGTTTGATTCCATTTAATGTATAATCATTAATACTATTATTGCCCCAGTTGCATTGCTTTAACATTTATCAACATTAAATTTCATCCGCCATGTTTTTGCCCATGCTGCCAGCTTATCTAGGGCTTTCTGTAAAATTTTATAGTCAAGCTGAGTTTTAAGTATCCTACAAAGTTTTGTATTGTCAGCAAAAACTGGCACCTTTCTCTCAATCCCATCCACAAGATCAATAATAGATTAAAAAGAATTGAGCCTAATACTGATCCTACGCTGTTTTCTCTTTAATGGTGGTAAATCAGCCGGAACACAAAGAGGTAGAACAGGGTTTAGGGGCCCGTTCTAGAGATAGGTGCGGGTCCCAGAGGTGGCAACCTCATCTATCTGACATTTATGACCTATCCTGTGAATAGGTCATAAATGTCCCGTGGGAAAGCCCGTTTTGAGTAAGTATAGTTTATAATGACTCTTTGTTTTTTGTCCCTTAATCATAATCAATTTTTTACCAACGTGCATACATGTTCCCCAGTCCCTGCCTCTGTAGCTTCAGAACAAGACTGTTGTGTGGAATGGTATCAAATGCTTTTGCAAAATCCAAATATATGACATCAGCCGCATGACCAAGATCCATATTTGCACTTACCTCCTCATAGAAACCGAACATGTTGGTAAGACATGAACTGTTTTTTGGTTTTTTTCATAATTTAGATTTTTATTGTAAAGTTTACAAACACATGAGAACAAGAATAAAGTGCGTGAATACTTTCGTAATCGATCAGAACAGAACATATCAAATCAAAACAAATCCTATCATATCGATAGAAGCAAACGCTTATGTACATCAATATCCTTGTTACTCCGGGGCAGTTGTCACCTGCATTTAGAAAAATATACAGTCGGGCACATGGCACATGAGGTAGAGAATGCCGCTCTATATTTGCAAGGCACATATTCCCTGACTTGACACACATTATGAAAAGTGACCCACCCCCCCCCCCCCCCCCCCGAACAGGTAAGAAGAGAAAAGATTGAGACAAACCAAAAGAAGACAAAAAGAAAGGGAAGAGAAGACGACAAAAAAAGAGCAAGGGAAAGAAAATAAGGAATCTTAATGAGTGCTGGGAGCAGAGACATTACCACAAGAGGAATATTGTACCGCCTCCATTTCTGATGAAGCCCAATCGGGTCCTAGCTATATAGACCACCATATGGAATACTCTATCTCAACCAGTCTGCGAAATGAGGACCAGATTTGAAGGATGACCATGCGTTCCACAGATAAAGAACCGCGTCATAGCTGCCTCTGTCTTCTGCAAGAAGAGACTCCATTCTACACAGTAGGTCCATTTCCACAACCCATTCACCAATCGTAGGCACCGCAGAAGTCTTCCAGTGTCTAGGAATTACTGTCCGTGCTGCTGTCAGGAAATGTCTGAGTAGGCCCTTTTTTATGCCTGACAGAGGACCCGGAATCAAGGATAACAGAGCCATCTGAGGAGTGGGTATGATAGGAGCACGCTCCATCAATGCATAGATGTCGAACACCGCTTTCCAAAAAGTCTGCAACACTGGGCATGACCACCAAATGTGCAACATCGTGCCAGTCTCGTTGCTACACCGCCAACAGACATCTGATACTTCTGGGTACATTTTATGTAGAATCTGTGGGCAACGGTACCATCTGGTCAGTATTTAAAAAAAAAATTCCTGAGCGTGGCAAGCCGTTGGCATTTTATGGGTCAGGAGGAAAACCCTTTCCCAATCAAGCAGAGATATGGAGAACCCTAGGTCCTCTTCCCATGCGCTAACATATGCAGGGGGCTGATTGACAGAAGTCTCCAATAGGATGGCATACATCTTGGAGATCACACGAGTAGGTGGCTCTTGTAAAAGCAACAACGATTCAAAGGACGTGGTCACTGAGATGCCGATGTCATCCGGGAGGGCCGAGTGTAAAAAGGAAGACAATTGCGCATATTCCAACCATGAAAGAGTCCTCTCCGGGCAGGTCTCTCTCAACATATGTAGCGGAGGGAGGCGACCCCCATCCGACATCACCTGACACAGCCTAGTATCTTCTGAAGCGGTCCAACTCAAGAAGGTAGCTTTGTGAACAGCCGGTGGAAACTCGGAGTTATCAAACAGAGGGCTAAGAAGTCCTGGTCTATGGGAAAGCCCCTTTCGAACCATCAATCTGTCCCAGAGAGTGAGAAAATGGTGGGTAAGCATAGGAAGGGTCGAGAGGGCTGGTCGATGATCCGGCAGAATCCACGGCAGCGATCTCAGAGAGAGCGCCACCATGGACCTCTCAATCCCCACCCATTGTTTATTGGTGTCATTATGAAATCTATCACTCTAGAAAGCACTACAGCTTGGTGGTACAGCCCCAAATCTGGGAGTCCCGCTCCCCCTTTCAGTTTCGGGCGAGACAATGAGCTCATACTGATGCGAGGCCTCAGAGTACCCCAGACGAACTTACGAAACGCTGCCTCCAACGTCTTAAAATACGCCCTAGGAACCATAACAGGGATTGCCTGAAATAGATACAAGAACCTAGGGAGGATATCCATTTTGATGGCATTAATACGTCCAAACCATGACAGTTGTGCTCTGTCATAGGATTGGAGATCTTTCAGCGTACGTTGCATTAAGTGAGGGTAATTAAGGGAGTACAGATCCGTTAAAGTGCCAGAAATCTGAACCCCCAGGTATTTGTTAGATGTCGCTTGCCATTTGAAAGAGAAGGATGATCTTAGAAGATCAACCGACTCCTGTGGAAGCGATACATTTAGCGCTTCCGTCTTTGTGTAATTGACCTTAAAATTACTGACCCTTCCAAACTCTTCAAATTCTCGAATAAGCACCGGGAAGGAAATAACAGGATTAGTAATGAATAATAAGAGGTCGTCTGCATATAACGCCAGCTTATGGTATTCACCACCTACCCGAATCCCAGAAATATCTGGAGATGTACGGATTGCCACCGCCAGATGTTCCATTGTGATCACATATAGCAATGGGGACAGCGGGCACCCATGTCGGGTTCCGTTAGCAATCTGTAGAGCTGCGGAGTAAATGCCATTGGCCCTGACTCTAGCCGTGGGTTTCTGATATAGAGCAAAGATCCTTTCTATCATTACCGGGCCCATTCCCATTTGTTGTAAGGCCGATCTCAAGAAAACCCAGTGGCCTCGGTCGAAAGCTTTCTCTGCATCAACTGAGATCAGACAAGTGGGTATGGACTTTTTCTTCGCGTGGGACATCAAGAGAAGAGTTTTATTGGTATTGTCCCTCGCTTCTTTCCGGAGGACAAACCCCGCTTGATCAGTATGGATGATTCTCGGGAGCAGAGGTGCCAATCTATTTGCAATTGCCTTGGAATAGTGCTTAACATCAACATTTATTAGCGAAATCGGGCGGTAATTGGCACAGATAGAATGGTCTTTCCTTGGTTTAGGAATAACCGTAATGGTAGCTTCTAACGTTTGCGGCGTGAAGGGCATTGACGACGTGACCGAATTGAATACCTTAGTCATAAAGGGAAGGAGCTGCGGAAGAAAAGCCTTGTAGAAGGACGTCGGGAAACCATCCGGGCCCGGACTTTTACCCGACGGAGCGGACTTAATAACGCCCTGGATTTCTTCATCAGAAAAATCCACGCTCAACTCCTCGGTCTCAGCCCTTTCCAGCTCTGGCAGTGCTGTTTTAGCTACATACTGGTCCATTTTCTTTTACAGAGCAGCAGAGGACATATCTTGTAAAGGTCCCCTGAGATTATACAAGGAGTGGTAATACTCCCAAAAGGTTTGCACTATCTCTTCTGGCTTATGTTTAACCCCTTCCCGCTCCTTGACGTGCTATTACGTCATGGCAGCTGTATCGTTCGCGCTCCATGACGTAATAGTACGTCACGGGAGTAACGGCCGTTTCGGCCGTCCTCCCGACACATACAGGAGCTGTGACAGCTGCTGTCTTGTTCAGCAGCTGTCACAGCTCCTACAGCGGGGACCGATCGCTGTGTCCCCGCCGATTAACCCCTTAAAAGCCGCGTTCTATAGAGATCGCGGCTTTTTAGGGGTTAAGCTGCCATCGCCGGCCTGCTACGCGATAGCGGCCGGCGATGGTGACTATGGCAACCGGACACCAAACAATGGCGTCCGGCTATGCCATAGACGGAAGCCTAGTGGGTCCTGACAACGTCAGGACCCACTATGCTTGCTGTCAGTGAGTAGCTGACAGTTCTAATACACTGCACTACGCATGTAGTGCAGTGTATTAGAATAGCGATCAGGGCCTCCTGCCCTCAAGTCCCCTAGTGGGACAAAGTAATAAAGTAAAAAAAAAAGTTAAAAAAAGATGTGTAAAAATAAGAAAATAAAAGATTTAAAAGTAATAAAAGTAAAAATCCCCCCTTTTCCCTTATCAGTCCTTTATTATTAATAAAAATATATAAACAAACAAATAAACTATACATAATTGGTATCGCCGCATCCGTAACGGCCTGAACTACAAAACTATTTCGTTATTTATCCCGCACGATGAACGCCGTAAAATAAAATAATAATAAACCGTACCACAATCACAATTCTTTGGTCACTTCACCTCCCAAAAAATGGAATAAAAAGAGATCAAAAAGTCGCATGTACCTAAAAATGGTCCTGATCGAAACTACAGTTCGTTACGCAAAAAATAAGTCCTCGCACGGCTTTATTGATTGAAAAATAAAAACGTTATGGCTCTTAGAATAAGGTACCACAAAAACTGAATGATTGTTTACAAAACATATTTTATTGTGCAAATGCCATAAGACATAAAAAAAAACTATAAACATCTGGTATCGCCGTAATCGTATCGCCACGCAGAATAAAGTGAATGTGTCATTTATAGTGCACGGTGCACGCAGTAAAAAAAAAAAGAATAAAAACACAATAGTAGAATTGCTGTTTTTTAGTCACCACGCCACCTAAAAATAGAATAAAAACTGATCAAAAAGCCGCATGCACCCCAAGAAAACTACAATGGATTCCTCAAGGGGTCTAGTTTCCAAATTGGGGTCACTTTTGGGGGGTTCCCAATGTTTTGGCACCACAAGACCTCTTCAAACCGGACATGGTGCCTAATAAAAAAGAGGCCTCAAAATCCACTAGGTGCTCCTTTGCTTCGGAGGCCGGTGCTTCAGTCCATTACCGCCCGAGGGCCACATGTGGGATATTTCTCAAAACTGCAGAATCAGGGCAATACGTATTAATTTGCGTTTCACTGATAAATCCTTTTGTGTTATAAAAAAAATGGTATAAAGAGGATTTTCTGACCAAAAAAAAAATGTAAATTTCACCTCTACTTTGCTCTAAATTTTTGTGAAACACCTAAAGGGTTCATAAACTTTCTAAATGCTGTTGTGAATACTTTGAGGGGTCTAGTTTCTAAAATGGGGTATTTCATAGGGGTTTCTAATATATGGGCCCCTCAAAGCAACTTCAGAACTGAACTGGAACCTAAAAAAATAAATAAATGAGGCAATACTTCGCTTCTTACATTATACTGATAATGAGCCGTGCCCACCCCGAGATGACGCCAGTTTTGACCGTTTGTATAAACGGAGACCCCTATTAGACCGTTCCAGTGCCCGGTTTTCCCCAGCATACACCCCGAGAAGTGTATTTCTATTGATGAGTCCCTGGTACATTTTAAAGGGAGGGTTCAATTCCGCGAGTACCTGCCGGGTAAGAGGGCAAGGTATGGCGTGAAGATGTATAAGCTGTGCGAGTGCATCAGGGTATACCTACAGGTTTAGGATATATGAAGGAAAGGCCACCCCCAAACCAGACTGCATCCTGGACTACAATAGGTACATGGGAGGGATGGACTTGTAAGATCAAGCCCTGAAGCCCTACAGCGCTATGCGGTGTGGTATAAGAAGCTGGCCGTGGACATCATACAGATGGCATTGTACAATGTGTACGTGCTACGTCGATGTGCAGGCCAGACGGGAACTTTCCTGGAATTTCAAGAGGTGATTATCAAGAACCTAATCTTTAGGGACTAAGAAGGGGGGGCACCCAGTACTTCTGGAAGCGGGGCCACACGCATCGTACCAGGGCGGCAACACTTTCCAGGGGAAGTTCCCCAAACTGGCAAGAAGGGAAAAAGTCAAAAGAGGTGCAAAGTCTGCTATAAGAGGTTGATAAGGGATGACACAATATATCAATGTGACACGTGTCCCGAATAACCAGAGCTCTGTATGAAAGAGTGTTTTAAAATGTATCATACATCCCTTGGTTTATAATTTACCCCAATTTTACTTACCCTGATGCACTCCGCACAGCTTATCCCCCCTCGTCTTTCCCCTCTGAGCCCTGCTGTGTGCCCAGGCAGCTGATAACAGCCACATGTAGGGTATTGCCATACCCGGGAGAACCCACATTACAGTTTATGGGGTGTAGGTCTCCGGTCAAAATGCTCACTACACCTCTAGATGAATGCCTTAAGGGTGTAGTTTTTAAAATGGGGTCACTTCTTGTGGGTTTCAACTGTACTGGTACCTCAGGTGCTTCTGCATACATGACTTCGCACTAGAAAATCCCCAGTAGGCCAAATGGTGGTCCTTTCCTTCTGAGCCCTCCCATGGGCCCAAACGGCAGTTTATCACAACAAATGGGGTATTGCGGCCCTCAGAACAAATTGTGCAACAGAATGGGGTATTTTGTTTCTTGTGAAAATAAGAAATTTTCAGCCAAAACTACATATTATTTGAAAAAAATAATTTTGTTTTCATTCCCAGCCCAATTCAAATTAGTTCTGTGAAAAAACTATGCGGTCAAAATAGTCACAACACCCATAAATGAATTCCTTGAGGGGTGTAGTTTCCAAAATGGGGTCATTTGTGATTGGTTTCTATTGATTTGATACCTCTGGGGCTCTGCAAATGCGACATGGCACCCGAAAACCAATCCAGCAAAATCTGGACTCCAAAGAACACACAGCGCTCCTTTCCTTCTGAGCCCTCCCATGGGCCCAAACGGCAGTTTATCACCACAAATGGGGTATTGCCGCACTCAGGACAAATTGGGCAACAAAATGGAGTATTTTATTTCTTGTGAAAATAAGAATTTTTGAGCTAAAATGACATATTATTGGAAAAAATATATCTTTTTTTAATTCCCAGCCCAATTCAAATAAGTTCTGTGAAGAAACTATGGGGTCTAAATGGTCACATTACCCATAAATGAATTCCTTGAGGGGTGTCGTTTCCAAAATGGGGTCACTTCTGGTGGGTTTCCATTGCTTTGATACCTCTGGGGCTCTGCAAATGCGACATGGCAGCCGAAAACCAATCCAGCAAAATCTGGACTCCAACAAACATATAGCGCTCCTTTCCTTCTGAGCCCTCCCATGGGCCCAAACGGCAGTTTATCACCACAAATGGGGTATTGCCACACTAAGGACAAATTGGGCAACCAAATGGGGTATTTTGTTCCCTGTGAAAATAAGAAATTTTGATCACAAATGACATTTTATTGGAAAAAATGACATTTTTTTCATTTCACAGCCCAATTCAAATAGGTGCTGTGAAAAAACTGTGCGGTCAAAATGGTAACAACAACCATAAATGAATTCCTTGAGGGGTGTAGTTTCCAAAATGGGGTCACTATTGGGGGATTCCTACTGTTTTGGCACCTCAACACCTCTTCAAACCTGGCATGCTGCCTAAAATATATTCTAATAAAAAAGAGGACTCAAAATGCACTAGGTGCTTCTTTGCTTCTAGGGCTTGTGTTTTAGTCCACGAGTGCAGTAGGGCCACATGTGGGACATTTCTAAAAACTGCAGAATCTGGACAATACATATTTAGTAGTGTTTCTCTGGTAAAAACTTCTGTGTTACAGAAAAAAAAATGAATAAAATTGAAATTCCGCAAGAAAAATGAAATTTGCAAAGTTCACCTCCACATTGCTTTAATTCCTGTGAAATGCCTGAAGGGTTAAAAAACTTTCTAAATGCTGTTTTGAATACTTTGAGGGGTCTAGTTTTTAAAATGGGGTGTTTTATCAGGGTTTCTAATACATAGGCCCCTCAAAGCCACTTCAGAACTGAACAGGTACCTTAAATAAAAGGCATTTGAAATTTTCTTAAAAATATGAGAAATTGGTGTTTATGTTCTAAGCCTTGTAACGTCCAAGAAAAATAAAAGAATGTTCAAAAAACGATGCCAATCTAAAGTAGACATATGGGAAATGTGAAATAGTGACTATTGTGGGTGGTATAACCGTCTGTTTTACAAGCAGATGCATTTAAATTCTGAAAAATGAAATTTTTTCAAAATTTGCCCTAAATTTTGCAATTTTTCACCAATAAACACTGAATATATCGACCAAATTTTACCACGAACATGAAGCCCAATGTGTCTCGAGAAAACAATCTCAGAATCGCTTGGGTAGGTTTAAGCATTCCCACGTTATTACCACATAAAGTGAAATATGTCAGATTTGAAAAATGGGCTCTGAGCCTTAAGGCCAAAACTAGGCTGCGTCCTTAAGGGGTTAATATCACCCGAGCATGACTTAATCGTTGGAATATAAGAGGTGGGGACCCGTGGTTTGAGTGCTCTGGCTAGTGCTCTGCCACGCTTATTAGAGTGTTGATAAAAGAAACCCCTAGCACGATCTCTGAAAGAGGCCTGAGCCTGATCCAGCAACTCTCTCAAGGAATTCCTGGCCTCTGATAGTTCCGTTAACGTTTGAGGCTGTCTCGACTGTTTATGTGCAGACTCTAGGGACAGAATACAAGACAGTAACTTCTTCATTTTAAAAGCTCTCTCTTTTTTAAGCCTGGAGCCTTGTTGGATAAAGATACCTCTCACGACACTTTTCAGCGCTTCCCACTGTACCAGTAGGGGCGTGGGATCTAGGTTGTGATGATCTAAGAACTCGGAGATCGAACGGGTGACAGCCGCTCGACACACCGAATCCCTCAAAAGAAGAGGATTTAGCTTCCAATGACATTCCCTCGCCTCCCCCCCAGGGAACCGTAGTGAGAGGAAAACTGGCGCATGATCTGTCCAGATCATCGAGCCAATCCGAGACGCCGGGGCCCAGGACAATAAGTGATGACTCACAAAGAACATGTCTATCCTGCTGTACATGTTATGGACCGCAGAATAGAAGGTATAATCCCTTGTTTGAGGGTTAAGTATCCTCCAAACATCCACCAGCTGCATTGCAAAAAGTTTAGCCTTAAGAGCAGATAGCTGTGTTGCTGCTACCGAGGACCTGCCCGAAGACGAGTCCATAACTCGGTCTAAGACAAAGTTAAAGTCACCCGCAGTGATCAAGAGGCCCTCTGTGAAGTTGGCAAGTTCTGTCAAGTAGCTCCTGCAAGTGCGCACCTGATCATGATTAGGGAGGTACAAATTAGCCACTGTGAACATTTTCCCACAGACCTGAAGTTTCACAAACAAAAAGCGCCCATGAGCATCAGATCGGGTTTCTACAATAGACACCGGCAGAGATCTATGTATCGCAATACTCACTCCTCTTGACTTAGCTTCCGGGTTGGTACTATGGAACCACTGTGTATAGTACCTATGAGTCAAAGTAGGCACATGTTCACTCCTAAAATGCGTCTCCTGTAGAAACAAAATCTGGACACACTGCTTGTGCATATTATACAAAATCTGAGAGCGTTTCTGCGGCGTGTTAAATCCACGCACATTTAATGAGCAGCAATTGAGAGACTCCATCAGGAATGAGGACGGCGACAAGTGGGGAAGGGAATGGGACGGAGAGGGAGAAAAGAAGAAACAATTAACAAAGAGAGACAGAAAACAATTAAGACACTATGGAAAACACCACAGACGGTGTTCCAGCCCCAAAACCACTAAGTTGAGGGGAAAGAGGTATATGTAAAGTGTTCACTGCGTAGCAGAACACCCCCTACGTACGGAGTTGACTGAACTATGGAAGAAGGATGATCCCAACCAACTTCCGTTAACCCGCCATATATAAAATATTTGATATAAACAACCGCCATATTAAAAGAAAAGAGAGAAACTGCGGCGGGACAACGATATGTTTAGCCCTTAAAGGGCACCTGTAAAAGAACCACACAAATGCATGACATCATCACGTTCAAGGGAAGGAACCAGAACATAAAGCAATATAATATATACTATAATATAATATATCGGGCCCCGCTAGGAAGGTAGAGGGAACAGCTATAAATAGACATTCCCCAGAAAGCATCAGAGGGATTAATAACTTTGAGGGATTATAAAATTCGAGGCTATGAGCCATTACAACCCGGGTTTCTCCCACCTACTGTTACATCTTAGGGCCTGGCTGCCAATAAGAGCAAGTCATGCTCGCGCCCCAGCTATACCTTCCTGCTCCCTCTCAGGGCCTGTAAAACCATACTGTAACATGACAAGTATCATTTTTGTAACTCAAAATCTGGAGAAAAGTAGGAAAGCAGCAACATAATAAATCCCATGTTTAGGACAGGACCATGTCCGCACATTACCCCTAGCCTCAAAAAACAGCATCACGTTCAAGGAAGTCCTGCGAGGCTATGGGAGAAGCTAATGTCTCATCATGGTTACAACCGATTTGATTCCGGGACCATCGGCACCTGAAGTCGTCTACGGCAGGCCGGAGCTGAGTAATTTTCCACCCTGGAGTTACGCCGTGGCGGGCGCTGTGGTAATGGCTGGAAGAGCGGCCAATCAGAAATAACAATAGCAGGCAAATCCAGAGCTGCTGTGAACTCGGGGATGTCATCTGGGGAGTACACCGAGTAGGTAGCCGAACCTCGTCGAACTTGCAATTGAAACGGGTATCCCCACGAATACGGAATATCTTTCTCCCGAAGTACCATTAGTAGCGGTCTCAAGGCTTTTTCCGCTTTGCCAGCGTAGAGCGGGAAAGATCTGCCAGCAATTGCACCGGAGCACCGTCAGAATCCAAAACACCTTTGTTACGCGCTTGACGCATAATGGACTCTTTAATTTGGAAGAAATATATCCTGCACACTACATCACGTGGTCTCACCAGATCTGTGCTTTTCGGACCCAGGGTACGATGCGCTCTATCTATTTCCAACCGGGAGTCAACCGGTTTTTCCAATAGCGTGTTAAAAATCCCAATCAGTGTAGGAATGAGATCTTGGGGTCCTGTAGCTTCAGGGATACCTCTAACTCTGATGTTATTCCTTCTATTGCGATTTTCAGCGTCATCAGCCATATCAAATAATAATTGAATGTGGGCAGAATGCTGATCTAATAAACTTTGTTGGGAAAGCTGTTGCTGTTGGAGTGTCTGCGCGGTTACTTCAATGGCCGCCACAGCAGTATTAATATGGTGAATGTCCTCTTTCAGAGAACGTATCTCTGTTTTACACACCGCTTCAAGGCGGGAGATATATCCCTCCATGTCTGTTTTAGTGGGAATGGCCGCCATCTGTGACGTGAGTGCCTGCATATCGGGACCTCGCTCAGTGCCCTGTGATGGGACCGTGGAAGACTCACCCCGGACCAGGAGAGCTGGAAAGTCCTGTGTCAGCTCCGAGGACGACCTCGCTCCTGAAGGCGCTGCAGATGCGGCAGCACCCCGACCCACCATGTTGGTTTGCTGAGGCGAGGAAGCAGGCGACCCAGGGTCTGTAAAGTAGTGAGGAATGCCGCTTCTCGTTCTCCCTTGATCTCTTCTTGCCGGTGTGGTAGCTTTACCGCGTGTTCCCCTTCGCATTAGTGCGATGTAAAGTGCTGTCAGACGCTATTAATCGGGCTGGAAGTCGGTCGGGACGCCGGAGCTCTCACACCACACGTCTCACCAGCGCCATGTCCAGGCCACGCCCCCGACATGAACTGTTTTTAATGAATACATGCTGGTTATCAGTTATTAGACTTTTCTCTGCTATATAATGTTGCAGTTTATCTCTTAGAATACCCTCAAATATTTTACATACCACAGATATCTAACTTACTGGACAGTAGTTACTCGATGAAAAATTAATTAATCAATCAGCATAAAGATATTGTACCAAGTTCACCCAGCATTAGCTGGAAGACTAAACCCCACTAGTAAACATTGCGACAAAGAATAACATTTATTTAAAGGAGGAGGGCGGATTGGGGTTTTCTTCAGAATCTTCTCCAACTGGCCTCGAACGCCAGCAAAGACATGGAATATAAAGGGGAACTCGCCCCGCCATTGCCACTTCATAGCCAATCAGCAGACAGCAAGACACAGGACAGAAGATTCCAGAATCTGCTCGTACAGTTGACCCCACAGGTAAGTAAGTACCAACTGTTTAAAAGAAGAAGGGGAGGAGGGAGAAACCAAAAACAAAACCCCCCAAAAACATAACCAAAATACATATCCTTAACATTACAGCCTATGGGATTGTGTTACCATGTGTCCCCCAAGCTAAATTCTATGGGGGGGCCTGTCATTCTCCTGGTTGCTAGGAGCAACTCCCTGCTGTAGTGATGCTGGCCCTGGACTTGCATCAGTAATATCAGCCAAACAGGCATATTTACTAGGTTGTGCCAGTTCAGGACTAGCCTCCCTGGCAGTTTTTCCTTCCTCTAACTGTTACCCAGATACTAATCTCTGGATCCTGAGCTTGCCCCCCCCTCCACCCACCTCTATGTTAGGCTGGGTTCACACGCCCTATTTACGGACGTAATTCGGGCGTTTTAACCTCGAATTACGTCCGAAAATACGGCTCCAAAGCGCCGGCAAACATCTGCCCATTCATTTGAATGGGTTTTACTATGTACTGTGCCGACAGTCATTTTTTTTACGCGCCGCTGTCAAAAGACGGCGCGTAAAAAAGACGCCCGCATCAAAGAAGTGCCTGTCACTTCTTGGGACGTAATTGGAGCCGTTTTCCATTAACTCCATAGAAAAACAGCTCCAATTACATCCGTAATGGACGCAGCGAAAAACGCCTGCACTTGCCATTACGTCTGAAATTCAGGAGCTGTTTTCTCCTGAAAACAGCTCTGTCATTTCAGGCGGATCGGACGTGTACGTGTGAACATACCCTTACTCCTTTCCAGGTTTGCAATGCTCCTAAGGCTGGATTCACATGAGCACATTACGTCCGTAATGGACGGACGTATTTCGGCCGGAAGTCCCGGACCGAACACACTGCAGGGAGCTGGCTCCTAGCATCATAGTTATGTACGATGCTAGGAGTCCCTGCCTCGCTGCCGGACAACTGTCCCGTACTGTAATCATGTTTTCAGTACGGGACAGTAGTCCGGCAGCGAGGCAGGGACTCCTAGCATCGTACATAACTATGATGCTAGGAGCCCGGCTCCCTGCACTGTGTTCGGTCCGGGACTTGCGGCCGAAATACGTCCGTCAATTATGGACGTAATGTGCTCGTGTGAATCCAGCCTAAGTGTTGCAAGCTGCATATTTAGATCCTGGGCTTTCAAATACAAAACGTGCGTGCATCTAGTGCAAAGATATTCACCCTCAAACGGCTGTTCAGGGCATGCATACATTGCACAAGACACACACCTGGTAGCATTGTCCATTGTGCACATGTTTAAATGGGGATAAAAATCTAATAATATAAATATAGTATGTAACTAAATCCTTTTTCCCCCCTTTCAAATTCAAAACTTTTTTTTAGTACAGAATAAAACAATGCAAAAATAAAATGACCAAACCTTAATTTCCTATGTTCTTTTGTTAAACTATGGCCCTGTGTTCAACTATGTACTTATCTGCATAATAGTACTTTACAATCGCAAACCTCGCTCCAATCGGCAAAACCTTGCTTTCAGTCTCTGCAGCTTGCAGGTCAGTAATAAAAAAATATTGTATAAAAAAAACATGATGGAAGTAAGCTGCTAAACTCTGCCGGCAGCTAGAATTTTATTGCCCATTATGTCAATGAAAACTAGGGGGTTACAGCTCTGTATAAAAAAAAGTATTTATTTATAAAATTAGTTCAGACGCCTATAAAGATATATTATAAAATTAATCATTACAGAATGTTGTACCTAAATATGACATTGTATTAAAAGGTAGACATTTGCCCATTCTGTGCCCACTGTAAGAAATCCTTATGGGCATCTACTCGATGTTTGTTTGTATTTAAGTTTCCACTGTTTTATGCGTCACTTTAAAGTAAATGCGTTTCTCACAAAATTCTTTGGATGTGTGACGATTACAATAAATAGTCTACGCTCTTTCGGGTGTCGTAACTGTTTAGCTCCATTAGCTTCACACAGGAGAATAGCTTTTGAGTCATTATAGTCTATGGCCTGACAGCATCTTTCCCTAATGAAGTTGAGAGAGGCCAACGGGAGTTGAAGTGGTATGTGGCTCTTAAAGGGGTTATCCAGGATTTTAAAATTGATGGCCTATTTGTGGGATAGGCCATCAATATCAGATCGATGGTGTCCAACTCTCTGCACCCCCCACAAATCAGACGTTTGAACGTGGGCTGTATGGCACTAAATACAAGGGGGGGCTGTGTGGTACTATATACAGGGGGGCTGTGTGGCACTATATACAAGGGGGGCTGTGTGGCTCTCTACTAAGGGAGGCCGTGTGGCACTATATACAAGGGGGACTGTGTGGCACTACTAAGGGTTTCTGTGGGACACTACTAAGGGAGGCCGTGTGGCACTATATACAAGGGGGACTGTGTGGCACTACTAAGGGTTTCTGTGGGACACTACTAAGGGGGGCTGTGTGGCACTATCTACTAAGGGGGACTGTGTGCCACTATATACAAGGGGGGATTGTGGCGCTATCTACAGGGGGGCTGTTAGTGGCGCTATCAGTTGACTGCACTATTTTTTCCGCTAAAAAAATTAAAACCTTATGGAACCGAGACAAACGGAAACCATTTGCAATGGAAGAATTACCATTGAAATCAATGGTAATGCAAACAGAAATCTATGGTTTCCGTTTGGTTTCCGTTCATGGGCTCCCCTGACGGAAAGGTCTGACGAAAGCCATCAACCAAACCCTGACGCAGATGTGAACAGGCCCTACTTCAGCATTTGGGACCTAACTTTTAACTTTGCCCAGGGCCACACTTTGTCTAATTCCGGCCCTGTGGCCTATCCTAAGGATAGGCCCTCAGTTTTTAAATCTTGGGATTTACACGCGGCAGATTTTGTTGCAGGAATTCATGCAACTGAAAATCATTTGCATTCATCAGAATATGGTTGTTTCTGCAGCAAGCACATAGATTTCTACAAGTTCCATTCAGATAAATGATGAACTGATATTCAGTTGCAGATATTTCTGCAACAAAATTTGCCACATGTGAATCCACCCTAAGGCCCTGTTCACATGGCGGATTTTGCCTGGCGGGTCCCCTGTGATTACAGATACTGTCTGTTGTCTCGTTAGTTTTAAGTATCATGTTAGAAATCTTTAAAACTTTATACTCTCAGGATAGGCCATCAATATCTCATCGCTGTGGCTCCTTCAAAACATCTGATCGACGGAGTGCCAGGATTTGGACCCCGACTGATGAGATATTGATGGCTTATCCTGAGGATAGGCCATCAATATTTTAGGACTGGAAAACACCTTTAAGTGTCATGTGGCTTTGATATCTATAGCCAGTAACTATATTTGCTTCTCTGATGAACTATGACCTATGTTATAGGGAAACGCATTAAGAGCTGGGAAACATCTAGCCACCGTTTTTTGGTGTTTATCATGACCCAGTTTTTGTAATTATGTGGTGATATGTGTGTACTTTTGTTACTTTCTCTATATATCGAGTAGTAGTGTGTTGTATTTACCTACATATTATTATACGAATAGTTACGGTCTGTCCTTATTTGATCTATGCAGTTCCCTTTATCCCCATTTCTTGATAGATATCAGGGTTGATTTATGTTACAATAGGTTAGGTTCAAGTGGGGGATCGCTCTTATCAGGGTGGCTATTATCATTAACCCCATGTGGTGATCAGCTTATTTTCGGTTGACCCTTCTAATAAAAAGGCATTTCCCATACCTAACAACCACTTTAAATATATTCAAGATTGTGAGCACTTAAGAGGCTACACTGTTTAGGCTGTGTTCACATCAGTGTTGTCTTTCCGTTGAGGGGTGCCATCTGGTGTTTCCATCTGGGGAACCCCTCAACGGAAAGGCAAACGTAAAACTTAGCTTCCGTTTGCATCACCATTGATATAAATGGTGACGGAAACTTTGCTAATGGTCAAAATCGACTGCGCTATTGATTCTATCAAAAACAACGGAACCTTGTCACAACGGTGACAAACGGAAATCATTAGCAAAGTTTTCGTCACCATTGAGATCAATGGTGATGCAAACGGAAGCTAAGGTTTTTGTTTGCCTTTCTGTTGGGGGTTTCCCCTACGGAAACCTCTTACGGAACCCCTCAATGGAAAGACAACGCTGATGTGAACAGGCCCTTAAAAATATTTATTATTTGTAAACAACCCTTTCAACTGTCACTTTACTGCTAACAGTTGTGGGAAAAACATTGATCTCTATAAAGTTCTTGTGATCTTTCATAAAAAAACTTTCCTTTTGCTGACATTTGCTGCATGTTTTCTTTTTTGTTTTATAGCTGGAGTTACACTTATACAAAATAGTGCCATTCTGAGTGTCTCTGAACATCAGGTTCAGAGCCACTCACTATGTTTAGATATGTTTAGTATTTGTACATTACTTCTCTAATTTGTCTATAATGTTGGCTGAGGTTCAGCCACCAATATTTTAAAGGCACGTGCTGAAATCTCCAGAACGTCTGAAATATCCTATAAGTAAAGCAATATGGTAGGTAAAGATTATTAAATGTATATAGCAAAGAAAGGTGAGAAGGTAAAAACTAATTTATGGGACATAGATGATCAATCTACCAATTGGTCGGCTCCCTAATCATCCAGAGAAGATGGTGCCCTGCCCTGAGTATGCAGCGTAGAGGAGGTCCAAGACTATAGGAGTGAGCTAAGATTCTCTAGGATCCTGTAGGATGTTTAAATTAGCCTACTAACTAATCACTATTATTTATTATTCTTTATGAAAGATACATAAGAAATATAGTAATTGCTGGGTTTGTACGGCAGACTTCAAATTATTTTTGCAGGTTTACTGAATATACAATACTATCATTAGCTATAAATATGACAGCAGGTTTATGTGAACCTCTATGTGTGAGTACATTTTCATGATTTATCTAATAATGGGTAGGATTGATTCATGGCTGAAATGGTCAAATAACTATCCTGCTCCTGTTCTTGGGGAAAATTTACAGATAATCCTTCTTTGGAAGAAAAATAACAGGTGTAGGACTGCACAACTATCATGCTGTAGATCATGATTCCTGTTATCTAGGGCAGTGCTCTGACACTAAAAAAATCAATGAATAGGTCATGTTCTCTTTAGGTGTTAGAACTACATCTAAATAAATATTTTGCCCTACTTTGGGTGAAATGAAAATATAAATACAGACATGCCTATATTGTTTCTGAATAGCAGTGGGGATAGATTTTATGGACATATACAACTGATAATATTATCATGCATGTGTTGACCATATTGCATTTTGTGATATATTTGTTTATCACAAGTACTTTTATTATAACAAATCCTAATGTGAGAATTATCCGAGTAGATTCACTAGGCTGTCAGTGCGCGTCACATTCGTTTCTGGCCTTGTATACTTTAACACCCCCATATTATTGTCCTAAGGAATAGAGGAGATCCTGGCACTTTGACCTTCGAGATTCTCTTTGTGCACAGGGGCTTTATATAAAAATGTACAACATCTTTTTACATTATGTATTAGTTTAACTACTTTCCGCCACAGCCAGTTTTGATCTTTCTGACAGTCCCATTTTTCAAATATGACCTCGTTTTGTAGTAATAACTTTGGAATGCTTTTACTTATTCAAGCGATTCTGAGATTGTTTTCTCGTTACACATTGTACTTAATGTTAGTGTTACATTTTGATTGATAAATTCTGTAATTATTTGTGAAAAACACCAAAATGTATAAAAATTTTTGAAAAATGTGTATTTTTCTAAATCTTATTATCTCTACTTTGTAAGGCATACCACACAAATTAGTTAATAAATAACACTTACCATATGTCTACTTAATGTGGGCAGCATTTTTTTGGAGGACATTAGAAGGCTTATAAGTTTAGCAGAAATTTTTCAGAATTGCGGGAACTCCCTGCTGGCCATGTCGTACCGTTGCAGTACGTCAAATGTCGGCAATGGGTTAAACAGAATCAAAGACCCTTTTGAACCAGAACTGAAGTTGTGCAAGCCATAATACAGCTCCATGTAGAAAACATATATTTATTGCCAAGAACAGTATGGGATTGTGTCAGGGCACAGCAGAAAAACCTTTCCGAAACAAAATATTTGGGAAAAGATCTTTTTGTCCTGACAGGATCTGATCCCGTTCTGACACAACATATGTATCTCATACACCAAACCATATTACTACTGTCTACTAAAAAGACCTACTATGTACACTGAATGACTACATTATTAGACATCCTGCACTTTCACAATTGGAGCATCCTTATTTAGAAATTAGACACGTGTACCCGGAGTGCAGCATAAAATAAAGTGAGCACGTTTTCCGTGGATCAGATTCAGTGTGAATCCACATTAGAATAGGAAAATCAAGCGATCTGAGCGACAACAAGGCATGGTCATCGGTACTAGAATAACAGTGTCGAGAGTATAGAGAGAATGGTGTGATCAAGGAAATACATCCAGCGAAGGGGGTCAGAGGAGGATGTCAAGAATAGTTCAGACGAACAGTCAAGCAAATTGCAGCCGAATACAACGCTGGCGATCTAACTAATGTATCCGAACGCACAACTCGTCATTCATTAGTACAGTTGGGTTAAAACAGCAGATGACCAGTTTGAGGGCCATTGCTGTCTTAGGGAAACAGAAAGGCAAGACAACAGAGCGCAAAAATTTGGCAAAAGAGTGCACAAATTGGCTCACTAAACAGTGTAAAAACATTGCCTGGTCAGATGAATCCAGATTTCTGTTACACCATGCTGATGGGAGGTCAGCACAAGCAGCATGAATCAAAGGAAAAATACTGGACCCTGTCATTGCGAACTTCCCAGTAAGACCCTCAAAGGATCCTCTCTGTTTGACATCTTAGGGCCTGTTCACATCACCGTTGGCTTTCCGTTCAGGGGTTCCGTCTGAGGTGTCCGTTGTTACAACAGCTTCTGTTTGCATCACCATTGATATCAATTTTCATATTCATAATTGGGGGAAAGAGTAGTCTCTGATATTGGCGTTCAAATAATATTCCACTTTAATGGTAGCAGTATAATATTGTCTTCCTGTCTGTTTGCTTTTTTCCATGCTCCAAAACCATCAATATTCTAGGTAAAGCATAAATAAGACATTCCTCTCAACATGCGTCTTTGACTGCTCAGAGGCATATTTTATTATAATTGATATAATTTTATACACATGTAAAACTCATTGGAATAGATTGCAGGGCCAAATTTTCAATAAAGCGAAGTAGGCCCATGTCTGCAAATTTCAGATGTCTTAGGCAGGCCACAATGATATCAAACAACAAGTTTATCATTCAGTTCATTCAAGTATGTGGTCACATTCTATGGGATAAAACTATTTAGTACTGTGGACAAATAGTTTGCATCATTTGGCTCATTGATGGATGACACTAACAATGACAACCATCATCTATCTATTTCTTGCTATCGTCCTCAAGAACAATCTCCTTGTTTCTTAGATGTTTATATTTGAGGGTTGAAGCTATTTTCAGACAATTTGCTGCAATAACGGTTACATTTTATGGACAAGTGTTTATTGACTTCTCTTTTATACAACATAAACAACTAAAAATAGCAATAATTACCTAGCTACTTACTTAGCTTTGGCTTTGTTCACATCTGCGTTGGGTTTCCGTTCATGGGTTCCGTCAGACCTTTCTGTCAGGGGAACCCATGAACGAAAACCAAGGGGAAGCCATAGCTTCCGCCCAAAAAACAGAAACCTTACAGAACGGAGACAAAGGGAAACCATTTGCAACGGAAGCATTACCATTGAAATTAATGGTAATGCAAACAGAAGCTATGGTTTCCGTTCATGGGTTCCCCTGACGGAAAGGTCTAACAGAACCCGTGAACGGAAGCCCGATGCAGATGTGAACGAAGCCTTATAGATCTTTATTTGTTTTTTCTTCTTCACAACTTGAGTTCTGCAGCGGTTTTAGGCTCTGTTCACACGGAGGAATTTGCAGGCAAAAAAAAATCTGGCTCAAAATTCCTTCAGGAATTTTGAAGCAAATTTTGACCTGCCTTTATACCTTGCCGCGGTTTTTGCGGCGTTTTTCACCCTGACCATTGAGGGCTGCGGGCAAAAAACACTGAGAGAAACCCTTTTCTGCCTCCAATTGATTTCAATGGGAGGTCAGAGGCGGAAACCTGGCAAAAAAGAATATGCTGCTTTTTCTTTCCGCAAGCGTCTGAAAGCCGCCGCGGAAAAAAACGCCTCTGCCTCCTATTGAAATCACTGGGAGGCGGTTTCGGCCGTTTATTGGCACTGATTCCGACGCAGAATCCGCGTCAAAATCAGCACCACAAAACCTAGTGTGAAGTGACCCTTCTAGCAGTTCAGATTTGTCTTTTTGTTTAACCAAATGTAAATATTCCTCTTTGATATTCTTGTATTTATAGGTGGATCATACATTATAGGTAGTGTATATTAGTTCATGTACATTAGTAAGGGCCTGTACACATCACCGCTGCCCTTCCGTTGATTGGTTCCGTCGGGTGAACCCCTCAACAGAAAGGCAAACTGAAACCTCCGCTTCAGTTTCCCTCATCATTGATCTCAATAGTGACTGAAATGTTGCTAAAGATTTCCATTTCCCACCGTTGTGGCAGGGTTCCGTTGTTTTGCATTGTCGACTGCGCTATTGATTCTGCCAAAACAACAGAACCCGTTCGCAACGGTGACAAGCGGAAACCATTAGCAAAGTTTCCATCGCCATTGAGATCAATGGTGATGCAAACGGAAGCTAAGGTTTCCTTTTGTCTTTACGTTGAGGGGTTAACCAGACGGAACCTCTCAACGGAAGGGCAGCGGTGATGTGAACAGGGCCTTAGATACAAGGCCCTAGATACAGGGCCCATGTGCATGTGTGATACTGTTTGTTGGACCCTGTATCTAAGCCTAATGTGGACTTAGATACAGGGTCCAGCAGACAGTATTCTTATGCTGGGGCCCTGTATCTAAGCCTAACACACGGTAGGCTTTAAAGGTTGTCCAGTCCCTAAACATTGATGGCCTATCTTCAGTATAGGCCATCAATAGCTGATGGGTCGAGGTCCCACTCCCGGGAGCCCCGCCAATCAGCTTTTTTGTAGGGGGTGCAGAGCTCGTACGAGCGCTGCTTCCCCTTCATTTCCCTTACTTGCTCACACTGTGAATCGCTGACACGTCCGTGTCCGCGATTCAGTGTGAGAAAGTGACCGGAATGAAGGGGAAGTAGCACTAGTACGAGCGGCTGCAACCCCTTCAATACAGCTGATTAGCGGGGGTCCTGGTATACCCCAACCCATCAGCAAGACACTAACATTAAACTAAACTCCTCTTCGGCTGCAGGTCCTCACTCCATCAAGTGTCGGGATGCTGTGCGCAGCGCATAGCATCGTGACGTTATGCGTTGCGCACAGCGCTGTGACGTCAGAACCTCCCATGCGCTCCAGGAAGAGGAGGGGTAAGTACTGTCAGTTACTATAGTAACAGGGGCCCGTGTCGTTTATTACATAGGCCCCAGTTACTATAGTAACTTTTCATAGATGTGGTGCGGGAGGCTGCGGGCGCCCCTGGCTTCTGGGCCCGGTCGCAATTGCGACTGCTGCGACCCCTATAGCTACGCCACTGATGTTGTAAGATGCCATTCTTAAGAATAAGAATTGTGTTATATTTCCCATATAGACATATGATAAGGCTAATAGGGCCAAGTAAATAACATCTGTTGCATTTATGCTAAAGTTAGGATTGCTACACCTGCTTACTGATTTCATCAACAACACAATATTAGGGAATTATTATTTAAGCAATTTATAGTCATACGGAGTATGAGCATGGTGCATACTTTGGCTTCCCAACACACATTTCAAGTAATGCCTCTCATGCTTTCTTTTAGATTTTTGTCTTTATAACTTCACACTGTATCATCAGTGGTCCCTACATGTTCAAGTCTTCTGCTGACTGTCCAGCTCAGACATTTCATTTCTTGATAATTGTACTGATCTACTTCTTTGCTTGAAATTGTCCTAAACCTATTTACAATTAGTCTTCTAAGAGAAAAATATTGAAAGTAATAGGCGCTATATTCGTTCCCCTCACATGAAATCACTTACACGCTCCTGTAATTTTCACCTCAAAAACATCTCCAGAATCCGCCCTTTTCTTCTGTGGAAACAGCCAAAACTCTCATTGTTGCTCTGATTCACTCTCGTCTTGACTACTGTAACTCATTATTAGTCGGTTTTCGCCTCTCTAAACTCTCCCCTCTCCAATCTATCCTCAATGCAGCAGACAGGCTCATATTTCTGACCAACCGCTACACCAATGACTCTACCCTGTGCCAGTCACTACACTGGTTGCCCATCCCCTTCAGAATAAAATTCAAACTAATCACTCTCACCCACAAAGCTCTCCACAGTGCTGCACCTCCTTACATCTCCTCCCTCAGCTCTGTCTACCACCCTACTCGCTCTCTACGTTCTGCCAACGACCTTAGATTAAAATCCTCCATAATCCGAACCTCCCACTCAAGGCTCCAAGATTTTTCTCGTTCTGCACCAGTCTTCTGGAATGTGCTACCACAGACAATCCGATTAATTCCCAATATCCACAGTTTTAAACGTGCCCTGAAAACACATCTTTTAGACAGGCCTATAACATTCCCTAATCTGGCTCCTTTCCTTGGCCCAATTAGTCATCAGAATAAGATTCCCTCACACTCCTTGCACTTCATGTCCGTCATACACGGATACTGGCTGGTGACCGGCTCATGCAGCTTTATGTGTACCACCCCATGTGCATAAAAGATGGCTGGACCATTGTGTTGAACAAACACTTTTACACTTTGTGTCTTCCTTATTTCCTCATAGATTGTAAGCTCTTGCGAGCAGGGTCCTCAATCCTCCAGTCTGAATTGTAAATGAGCTTTCTCACTATGTAATGTCTGATATTGTCTGTTTATGTTCCCTTTAAATTGTAAAGTGCTGCGTAATATGTAGGCCCTATATATATAAATAAAGATTATTATTATATGTCCATATGCAGTTTGCTCCCTAGTGGCATTCATGGACAGCCAGACCTCATACATTCAATCCTTTGAAGGATATAAATTGTAAATAGTTTTTTAACTATTTGGTTTTTATCTATGCAAAAATAATTGAAATTACAGGTTTCACTAAGCTCTGCTTTTCCTTACTCAGATTGAAATCTGCTTTCCTTCACTATTCTATTTCCATTGACTCTGAACTAAAAAACCTATCGCATTAACGAAAACCTACATTTCCGCAAGGATGGTATGAAGACAGGAGATTTCTTGCAACTCAACCTTACTAGGCCAGTATTCACGGCACACCCGGGACAGCAGGAAAAACAACATCACTAATCAATATGAGAGGCACATCTCTTAGACATGGCTCAGGCAGGTAGGTGATGGCAGGGTGGCTCACACTTCATCATGGACAGAGTCAAGGACGCTCCTCCCTGATGCAGGGGCTGGTCCATCAATTTCAGGTCTCTAGGATTTAACTGGCCGCACTGGCTTCCACTCGACTCAGCTGACGCACGCGGGGTGGCTCCCACCCATAACCCACCACCAGTGGCGGATTAAGTAGACCATAGGCCCTGGGCTGTTCCACAAGCTTGGGCCCCCCTTCTCCACCACCGTCCTGCCTCGTCGTGTCTATATTCAACACCACCTTTCTGTGTGAGCGTTGACAAATGAGCGATACGATTCCCCTTGTCAAAGGGCTGTGTCCCTACATACTGACAGTCTCCAACCATCGCTGACAGTATCACACTTTGTATCACACATCCTCTTGACAATGGGAATGGTAACACACATTTGTCTATTAGTCCTGGTTACAGGGTACACAAAGACTTTTTATAGAATACAAGGATTTCCTATAACAGACATGTCAGGAGAGGGGACAGCTCTATAAATCCAATGACTCACAAGTGATTTCTTCCCTGATGGGAGTCGTTCTCTTTTTTTCTCTTCTCCATCTGACACAGACCGTTATGGCGACTTCTCCTGATGACGGCAGAGTTTCCTGATGAGAAATCTTTGCCCCACGATTCTGCAGCCATTTTCAGCGTCTATAGCAACACAAAAATTCAGAAACTAAACACCCTAAATTGTTTTATACCCCAGACCAAACCCCTAAGCAAATTAAGACCCCAGGTCCATACATTAACACAAACCAATAATTTCAGTCCCCAAGGGGAAACTAATCTTTTAAAAAAAATTTGGTGTGTCATAGTGATATGTTAGAAGTTTTGATCGATGGGGGTCCGAGCATTGAGACCCCAACCGATCACTAAAACAAAGCGGCAGATGTGCTCGGGTGAGCGCTGTTCACTTAATTTCTCATACACTTTCTATTGAGCCCATACACCGCTTGCTTGGCTATCAGAGGAAGGCTGATCAGAAAGAAAGTGGCACAGCACTCACCTGAGCGCTTCTGCCGCTTTGTTTTAGCGATTGGTGGGGTCTAAGAGCCCGGACCCCCAGCGATCAGAACTTTTGACATGTCACTATGACATATATATATATTTTTTAAAGTTTAGTTACCCTTTAAGCAGTCAGATACACCTCCACTTGCAGTAAAATAACTCCTGAGGGCTTTATGGGGGGGACTATACTGCAAGGGGGGGGGGGGATCAGTGCGTCTGACTGACTGCTGAGTGCTCTATGGGAGGGTCTGAGTGTCGGACTCCTATGGCTCTGGGGGGAGGAGTTATCCCCCATAGAGACCTCAGCAGTCACTCAGATGCTCTGATCCCCCCCCCCTTGCAGTATAATAACTACTGAGGGCTCTATGGGGGATATTATACTGCAAGGGTGGGGGGGGGGGGGTTCTGAGCATCTGACTGTCTGCAGAGGGCTCTATGGGTGGAAAACAATTTAACACACAAAAATTTAGAAACTAAACACCCTATATACTATTCACAGTAACACCACACACTATATATTCAAGCCACACACACTATATACACACACACTTAAACTATATAGACTTACATTATACACACTATAAACTCTACACACAGCACACACTATATAGACTTAGACTATATACACTATACACGCACTATATAGACTTAGACTATGTACACTATACACACACTATATAGACTTAGACTATATACACACACTATATAGACTTACACTATATAGACTTACATTATACACACAGCACACACTATTTACACATTATACAATCTATACACACATATATGAAATATACACACACACTTACACTATATACACTTACATTTAACACACTATAAACCCTATACACACAGAACACACTATATAGACTTAGATTATACACACTATAAACACACTATATACTGTAGCGTCCATGGCCGCGGGCCGTCGGGTCTACTCATCTCCTGACGCCCGCAGTCATGGATCTGTGAGCGCTAATCCCCATCTCCTTCCCAGGAGACGCCAGCACTCACTTCAGCTCTGGTCCGCTGTGTCCCGTAGGGTGCGCGTGCACGCTCGTGCCCGCTCTTAAACGGCCAGCGCGCGCGCACATGAAGAAAATCATCATCTTAAACACACATGATTTCCTGGACTATAAGAAGGCCCCAGCCCGCCTGATCCTTGCCTGAGCGTTGTTAGTATATCCCAAGTCTGTCTTGCAAATGGTCCCTTAGTGTTTCCCGTTCCAGTTGTTACCCATGCCCTGTTACCTGTTCCTGTATCCCGTGTGTTCTTGTACCTGTGCCTACTAGTTGGAGTCGTGTTTACTGCACCTGGGTCATTTGCCACATCCTGTATCATCTGCCACGTCCAGAGGGATTCGCCACGTCTGGCGCAACCTGCGGCACCTGTGTCATCCGCCACGTCTGGCGTTACCTGTGCACCCATCTCCATCCGTGCCAGAGCTGCGGCCACCGTCTGGACTATCGAGGTACCCTTGTGCGGGACTTTATATTGCTGTGGTTTCTCTGTTGTTTGGCCAGCTGCCTCTCTGCTACGGCGGTGCGGCCTAGTGGGTCCACATACCCATAAACCATGACATACACTTACATTATACTGTACATACAGCACAGACTATATAGACTTACACTATACACACACACACACACACACACACACACTACATAGACTTACACTATACACACACACACAACACTTACCCCTTCCTCTGCGGCGCTTGTGCTCTGGCAGCCTCCAGGACCTTGATCAAGTGACTATGGTGTCACCACAGGTCCTTCACCTCCTACTTGCAGTCTTGCCGTTATCAAGCAGCTGCTGGAGGTTTAGACAGACGGGACAGAGCACAGCAGCACAGTGGAGCAGACAGTCACTGAGAGAGACTCCAGCACCTGCCCATCACTATGTCTGACAGTCTTCTCTCTACAGCTGATGTGCTGTGCCGCTCGTCCCCTGTTGCCTGCCCGCAATTGACTCCTCCTGAAGATGCCCCACCCCTCTTCATAAGCAGGTGGGATCGATGACTGGGAGAATGCAGCCGGCAGCAGCCCTGGATAGTTTTTTTTTTACTTATGTGCGATTTGGGCAGCCATGGACCCCCTGGGAACCTTGGGCCCAGGGCGGCCGCCCGAACCACCCATATGAGGATCCGCCACTGCCCAACACTTCCCCCAGACTGGCCTCTCCTCCTGTAGAATGCCACCTAGACACCAAAACAGCACATGTTAAAGACACAGTGCCTAAATAAGTAGACCATATTTTGGCAAACTGTATATATATATATATATATATATATATATATATATATATATATATATATATATACGGCAACACACAAAGTCCCCTTTAAGAGTAGGGGATCCACCCCCACACTTACAAGCATAGGATATTTTCTAGCACCCAAAAACCTGTACACTATAAGCAGGGCCATATTTAGAGTTGATGCTGCCCTAGGCACTTTTCGTGCTGACGCCCCCCATAACTCCCAAAGTTATGGAAACAGCGTAGCTTGCTGACATTGCGGCTACAGTGCTGGACCCAGGACAGGTAAGTAATAATTGTTTTGCTTTCTTATGTGTTACTAATGGTTTTTTTTGTGTTGGATTGTGTTTTTTACAGGTTCGGTTGTTGGACTACTTCGGATTCGAGGACTAATTCAATTATGGCGTTTTTTATTTTCAATAAAATGGTTAACTAGGGTTGCGTTGGTTTTTTATTTCAGTTAAATATTTTTACATTTTTTCCTTATTAATTTTATTACTATCGCCTCAGTAATGGCCACTCTCTTATTGACCGCGTCCAATATTAAGGTGGGGCTTTGTCACGGCTGTGGGGTATGTGGACCCACTAGGCTGCTCTGCTGTAGCAAAGTATTAGCTGGCCAAACAATAGTAAATGGTAGTCTCAACGACAAGAGTACCTGGCTATTAAGTGTGGCAGACATTTGGCGTGATGACGTGGCACAGATGTTACTTGGCACAGATGACACTTGGCGTGGCAGATGACACGTGCCACAGAGGATGAACTCAACTCCAACACTAAACTTTGCTAGGAACAAACACAATTACTGGATATAGGAACACAGGATACAACTAAGGGACCATTTGCAAAAATGAACATGGGAAGATACAACAACGCTCAGGCACAGGAAGGAGGGTAAGACATATTTAAAGAGGCTCTGTCACCACATTATAAGTGCCCTATCTCCTATATAAGGAGACCGGCGCTATAATGTAGGTGACAGTAATGCTTTTTATTTCGAAAAACGATCTATTTTAAACCACTTTATGAGCAATTTTTAGCTTTATGCTAACGAGTTTCTTCATGCCCAACTGGGCGTGTTTTACTTTAGACCAAGTGGGCATTGTACAGAGGAGTGTATGACGCTGACCAATCAGCATCATGCACTTCTCTCCATTCATTTACACTGCACTAGCGATATAGTTATATCGTTATGTGCAGCTACATACACAAACACTAACATTACTGCAGTAATACTCAGGACACTGCAGTAATGTTAGTGTTTGTCTATGGAGCTGCACATAACGATATAACTATATCGCTAGTGCAGTGTAAATGAATGGAGAGAAGTGTATGACGCTGATTGGTCAGCGTCATACACTCCTCTGTACAACGCCCACTTGGTCTAACGTAAAAACACGCCCACTTGGGCATTAAGAAACTCATTAGCATAAAGCTAAAAATCGATCATAAAGTGGTTTCAAATAGATCGTTTTTCAAAATAAAAAGCATTACTGTCACCTACATTATAGCGCCCATCTCCTTATGTAGGAGATAGGGCACTTATAATGTGGTGACAGAGCCTCTTTAAGTAGAACAGGATGCTCAGGGATAGGCTAGTGAAGATTATATTGGTGCGCACTGGCCCTTTAAGAGATCACCAGGGCCGCGCGCTGACCATACGGGAGTGAGCCACAAGTGGAAGCAGTACATGCCGGCATCCCCGGGGAGGACGCCGGCACAAAGGTAATTGATGCTGGTGGCCGCTAGGGGAAGCAAGATAGCATTACAGTACCCCCCTTTACGCCCCCTCTTCTTAGGACCAGAGCGTAGAAGAAACCTCTTGATGAGTGCAGGGGTATCAATGTTCTTTTAAAGGAACAGTGTCACGACCAACTTTTTTTTTAATATGTTATGTGTTTTAGTGTGATAGATCAATAAATTTTATTAATGTATGTTGCTGTGTTGTACTTTTTACGTTTTTAATTGATTTACTTCTCTATGGGGGCTGCCATTTTTGTTTCCATTACTGTGTGTGTCGATTAACGACACACACAGACATGGAATACGGCAGCCACAGTCCCATAGGGACTGCGAACGGCTCCCGTCCCATTGACTGCCGTGTACGGCGTCTGTGTGGGAACTGCGCATGCGCCGCTCCCACACAGTCCTATTCGAAATTGGCGCCGTCCGGCGCCATTTTCCTGTGGACCGGAAGTCGCGGCCGGACAGTAATATTACTACTTCCGGTCGCGGCTTCCGGACTTGTGCACATGGAACAGCGGCAGCAAACGGAGCGGACGGGCCGGAGGGAGCCGCGGCGGCAGGATCAGGTAAGAGATTTCAATGTATGTTCGTGTTTACTACTGTATGTAAACCTACTACGCTGTGTGTTAGCTCAAAAAATGGCGACACACAGTGTAGGAGGTTACACCGTTCAAACCCCTCGTTTATCCCGGCACTAGCCAGGATAAAGGAGGGGGGGATGCTGAGAGCTCACTAGAGCGAGAGCTTTTAACCCAATGTTGCAATGCTGCAATTTTGGGAAATAGCTCCATCTAGTGACCAAAAATGGGTAGTATTATAAATTAGAATTAATTTATAATATTTCCTGACTATTTCCTGACTCGTGAAAAAAATAAAAAAAATTTGAACAATGTTTAATCACCCACACACTAAATGTTTAATTAAAAAAAACAAAACATGTATTTCGGGCAATACCATGCCTTTAAGGTTCCCATGATCTCTCCTCAGGACCAAACCCCTTCCAGTCAACCAGGTAGAAGATTTTACCTCCTACCCTCTTGTAGTCCAGAATCTCCTTAATTTCAAAGATGTCAGAAGCACCACTGGGAGAAATTGCAGGGCCCGGGGATTTGCTTTAGCAATTCAGGACCACGAGCTTTAGGAGGGACATATGGAAGGAGTTGGGAATCTTGAGAGTCGGAGGCAGCCGTAGCTTATATGTGACAGGATTGATCTATTGGAGAACTTCAAAAGGACCAAGAAATCTGGGGGCAAATTCGTAGGAGGGAATTTTCAAACTAATATTCTTTGATGATAACCAGACTTTGGCTCCGGGAAAATACTGAGGAGGGCTTCTTCTTTTTCTATCAGCATTTCTCTTCATGCGGTCTACCACCTGTAGGATAGAGGACTTGGTTTGCTGCCAGATATGAAGGAAGTCTCCAAATGAAAAGTTAGCTGCGGGTACTTGAGATGTAGCTGGCACAAGAAGAGGAACACATAGATATTGGCTGTAAACAATGAAGAATGGGGAAGAAGCAGTAGATTCACTTGTGTGGTTGTTGTAGGAGAACTCTGCCCAAGGAAGTAGCTGCACCCAATTGTTGTATTGAACAGAAATAAAATGACGAAGATAATTCTACAATATTTGATTAATCCTTTCAACTTGGCCATTACACTGGGGGTGATAAGCAGAAGAAAAGTACATCTAGAAGTTTACACAGAGCTCTCCAGAATTTAGAAGTAAATTGCACACCCCGATCAGACACGATATGGAGGAGCAGTCCGTGCAGACGAAAGATATGCTGTATAAATAAATTTGCCAGAAGAGGAGCAGAGGGAAGGCCAGTCAATGGGATGAAGTGTGCCATCAAAAGATAAGCAATCCACCACGATCCAGACATTAGTGCAACCTGCAGAATAAGGAAGTTTGTGATAAAATCCATGGCAATGTGTTGCCAAGGACCATCAGGAACGGGCAGAGGTTGGAGCAGACCAGCAGGCCCGGAATGTGTAGACTTGTCTTGGGCGCAACTGGTACAAGAAGCAACATAGCTAACAACATCTCTAGGAAGCGTGGGCCACAAGTAGTGACGAGAGATAAAGTCCAAAGTCTTACGGACACCAGGGTGGCATGTAGACAAAGGCCAAGGCAGGCCCAGCAAAATAGCAAAATAGGGTTGATAGCTTTTGGCAAGACGTAGAAGGCAATCTGTTCCGAGTAAAGGATTCCGACACGTAGTCTCAGAGGTTTAGTGATGGACAGAATAGGATCGGGCAGTGGTTGCCCATTCACAGAGGCGACTGCCAGAGGTCTCACCGGAGGAACCCTGGCCAGATGGAGATGATCTACTAGGTCCTACTGAATAAAATTTGCAGCTGCTCCAGGGTTCAGATAAGCAGAGACAGAGTGTGATTCCTCACCAGAGACAATAGTTACAGGAATGGATAATTTGTGAGAGGACTTGGCATCGTTCCACATAGGGTTGTCTCTCCAATCAACCCTAGGTGCTGGAGTTTTCCCGGCTTCTGTGGACATTGATGCACAAAATGAGCTTTGTGGCCACAATACAGACACAGACCTGCGCTGTTTCAGCTGGTCGGACAATTTGAGTCTGTCCACCTGCATGGGCTCTTCAGGTGGAACAACTAAAGAAGGCAGTAGGGGTCTCTGGAACTTGGGAGCCAGTCTATAGGCCCTTTTCTCCCGGCGGGCATCCTGGGCATGTTCCTGGATCCTCATGGCGATCCGAGAAGCAAACAGAATAAGGGCATCCAGGATAGATGGGAGGTCACAAGCCGCCAGCTCATCCTTGATTTGGGGAGACAGTCCTTGCCAGAAAGTAGCTACCCAGGCCTCATTGTTCTAGGTAAGTTCCGCTGCCTGGGTACGGAACTGGATAGCGTACACTCCTACTATCAATTCCCCTTGACGGAGAGTTAGAAGAGAGGCAGCTGCCGAAGACGTTCCACCTAGTTCCTCATATACAGTGTGGAAAGCCTCTAAGAACAACCGTAATAAACGAGGCAAAATAAACGGAGCAGTGACAGCTCTAAGCTGTCATTGGTCAGTTTACATCACGTGGTGGCCGGTTACCTAAGTTCATTGGCCTACTTTTAAAAGTAGGCCAATGACCCGGGGATAACTTGGGACCACGTGATGTAAACTAACCAATGACAGCTTAGAGCTGTCACTGCTCAGTTAACTGTCACGGACCCAGGAAGGTAAGTATAATAATTGTTTTGCTTTATTATTTTTTAGAGTTACTAATGTTTTTTGTGTTTATTTTTTGTGTTTTTTTTACTGGTTCTTAGCTGACGGTGTTTTTATGTTCAATAAAATAACGAGGGTTATTCGCCAGAAATGTGCCTCATTTTGGCACATATTTACGACAAGATCTAGACACAATCTGCCCTACTGAGTTAAAAAAAAAAAGCTGTGTGCAAGTCGCATAACTGTGATGATCTGCCACATAACAGTAACTATTTAAGCAATTAAAAAAAATTTGATTGTAGCCCCAGTCTTGGTCCTTTTACACCGGTCAATGTTGATTGGCGCTCGTTTTCTTCTTTCACAAGGAGCTATGTATGGGGGCGAGCACTCGTTACTACCGTGTTTCCCCGATAGTAAGACACCCCCGATTGTAAGACGTATCGGGGGTTTCAGGGGGGTCGGCTAATATAAGCCGTACCCCGAAAGTAAGACATATGTCTTACTTTCGGGGAAACACGGGGGTATTGCGGCCTCCTGCCCACTTCCGCGCCGCCCCCCTCTCCATACGTCACCGCGCCGTCCCCTGCACTTGCTCCTGCTGCAACTGCCGGAATCGAAGCGCTCGCCGATTCCGGCAGTTTAACCCATTAAATGCCGCTGTCAATAGTGACAGCGGCATTTAATGTGTTTGACAGAGGGGGGAGCTCCCTCTGTCACCCGATCGGCGCCCCCGCAAACAAATCGCGGGTCGCCGTCGGGTTTCCATGACAGCCGGGGGTCTAACAAAGACCCCCAGGTCTGCCTTCAGCATCTGCCTGTTAGGCGATGCCGGAGGCATGACCTAATAGGTTGCCTGTCAGTTTTACACTGACAGGCAATAATGCTTCGGTATACTAAGTATACCAAAGCATTATATATGCGATCGGCACATCGCATAGTGAAGTCCCCTGGTGGGACTAAAAAAAAAAATGTAAAACAGTTAAATAAAGTTTGTGAAAAAAAAAAAAAAATAAATTCGACAATTTTTTTACAATATAAGACATACCCCGAAAGTAAGACATAGTGGGGCTTTTGGGGATAAAAAGAAAGTAAGACACTGTCTTACTTTCGGGGAAACACGGTACGATTGCTTGTCCCTATGTATTTGCGTCATGTCGGCAGCACATCTCCCTGTTTACACAGGGATATGTGCTGTTGTCAACAATAATACTTATTGCTGTATAAACTACACGATCAGCCGCGTTTGCTCATTTATCGGCTGATCGTTGCCCTGTTTAGACAGGACAATGATCGGGACAAGCTTTTGGATAAACGCCCGTGTGAAAGGACCCTTAGCCTCTTAGTTCTTTGTAGATTTTACAAATATAATAAGTTATCACTTATCTACAGCAATCCCAATCCAATTTACATATTTTGTCTCCACAGTAAATAGATTAAAATTGGGCAATCTTTTCTCATAAGTGAGATCTTCCATACACCTTATTCATTTAGTTGGTTTTCAGCGTGCTGACTCCACTTCCAAGATATCCGGTTTATGACATGGTGCACAAAACCAGATTGCATATTCACATTTAGTGTCTTGTACAATGACGATATAGTGCTCTCTTGAAATCATGTCTTCTAATACAAGATATTGGTGAACACTTAAAAGGAATTTCCCATCCGGACGATCCTTATTAGGGCATTTATAGACATGATAAAGGAGCGCCTGTATTTTTTATTTTTTTCGTCTGTTGTGTTACATTGCAGTTTACAGTTAAGATATATAGATCTGAGAGAGATCAATATGAGATAGAAGTGAGATAATGATAGATGGATAGATAGATAGATAGATAGATAGATAGATAGATAGATAGATAGATAGATAGATAGATAGATAGATAGATAGATAGATAGATATGAGATGTGATAGAGGTGGTAATAGATATTAGGCATCTGTAAGATAGCGATAGATAGATGTGAGGTGGTGATAGATATTGTGTATAAATATAGTCGTATAGTTTTATTTTCAGAAATTCAGTGGCTGATAAGTCTATAGAGAATAATATGGTGTCACCCCCCAGGTATATGTCTTCGTGCTTCTTTGAGCCCTCTGAGGTAATTGTAACACTATCCGTCCCTTACTTCTGAGAAGTGAAACATTGCATTCATGGTTAAATTATTCACGATTCTCTGAGGTTATATTTCATATTTTGTGTAAAAATAATTCTTATACTGTCTGAACAAAACTGTATGAGAAACAAAAAAAAAGAGGGAAGAGAAAGGAGGAAGAAAGAAGACAATAAAAAAAACAACTTCTGCTTTTAATGCACCCAGAGGAGTTTTAAAGGGAGAAAAAAAATCCCCAGTCTTTGGTATAAAGAGATAAAGAAAACTTGGTGGTGGAGGAGGGGAGGAAGTGAGAAAACAAAAGAGATAGAAAGAGAGAAGCAGCCACCCAGCAGCCCTGTCTCTCTCTCTCTCTGTTTTCCCTCTGTCTTTCTCTCAGTCACAGTGAGCAGGCTTAGGAGGAGCTGTTTTGCATCCATTCACGTCAGCCCTGCCTCATTCCCTTCTTCCTTCCTGCTACAGAAAGACACAGTACAAGCCGGGAAGCAGGGACTGAGAGAGAAAGAGAAGACATCCCTGGAACGCCTCTGTCTCTACTGCCCCTACTAAGACCAGCGCAGCCTGGGAGCCGGGAGACCCCTGCACTTCACCTTCTGGGTAAGTCCCACACTTTTTCTTTCTCTCGCTAGCTTTGGCCAATGAAAGGGTGCACTAGTTTACCTACTCTTATTTTACCCCCCTCGGAGGTCTCTTGATGGTACGTTCTCCCTTGGGAAGGTCGGCAGAGGGACATGGACGGTGCCAGAACAGGGGGGTGTGAGCAGCTACAGTTGTATCGTGTCTTCTCTTTCACTTCCACATTCGCTTGTGTCACTTACTAGCAAAGGTGCAGTGTAGTGTTTGTGAGACACGTCAGGGTGTAAGGAATGAAGGAGATAAAAGGATACTATTGTATTAAAGGAAGGGTCTGTAAACTGAGCCCTGCATCTCCTTATAGAGGGGGTCTCCTAATACAGGGTTACTTGTCTGTATGGCTGAAGTTTATTTCTTGCTGCTCTTAGTAGCTGTAAACTTTATCTTGTCAGTGTGCATGTGTCTGAGAGTTCAGTACCAGGGAATGCTCTGGGCACAGTCATTGCAAGTCATAACTATGGTGAGGAGCTGCTATGCCCCCTCTTATGTATCTTGCCCACCTCCCTCTATCATCATCTGTCTCTGCTCAGCACAATCCCTCAGGCACTCTCTCACCTACAGGAGAATACATTTATGTCTGGCATAAGCCTCATGCACCCACACTCCCAGTTTGCAAGATTTGTAGCTTGGTGAGTGTACCTGGAATCTGTATTGCTGTAATAGTACGAAGAAAATAAGAGGAATTCACAAATTCTGTGGGCACTTGCTCCATGGCATTGGCAGAGAGCATTGGCGTGCATCCGGAATTCATTTCCATGTTGGCCGGTGCTTGTAAATAGTCCTCCTTCTATGGAATCCTCGCGGTCTTCCTCAGTCTAGTCTACCGGTGCAGCCCCTTGGAGACACACCTCTGCTATTGTGCCCGGCAGGTCATAACTTGAGGTGGGCATAGACATAAGGATTTTCCATCAATCAGATAAACTATCCTATGTGTATTCAATATTGGAACATTCATAGAGATATCGCTCCAATCGAAACCACTATCCCATTATTCAGATCACTGCAAAATTATAAGGCTTGAATATTTGTATTCTCCTTTAATTGTTGTTAAAGATGACTTCAATGTAAGATAATATATTCAGGATATGTCAATGCTGTGTTTTTTTTTATTATTATTACTACCTGTCATATGGTCTCTGTTATATTTTGCTTGTTTGTGGTTCCCCTAGACAGGGCTATATATACCATATCTTGGACATATCACTCTCTCCATGGCAACCTGCTGCTTCTATTACAGAGATATGCAAAGAAGCAGCTGCCCAGGATCGAGTATAACTCAAAGGGTCTCTACCAGGGTGGAATTAGAGCACCTAATACAGTTACAATTGATACCGTTTGGCTGCATGTCTTTGCAGTGGGAGCAGCTCTTCCTTGTAAGGGCAATACACCGTTCAGCCATAACATAGGTGAAGTTATTAACATTGATTATCTCATTACAATGGCCCCTGACAAGGGGTGGGATATAAGGCAGCAACTGAACATTCAGTTCTTGAAGTTGTTGTGTTGGAAGCACGAAAAATGGACAAACGTAGGGATCTGGGTGACTTTGAATAAGGCCAAATTGTGAAGACTTGACGACCTGGTCAGTGTATCTCCACAACGGCAGGTCTTGTGGGGTGTTCCCAGTATGCAGAGGTTAGTACCTACCAAAAGTGGTCCAAGTAGGGACAACCGGTGACAAACCATCTGGTTCGATCCCACGAGAGATACTGTAGCACAAATTTCTGAAAGTTAATGCTAGCTATGATAGAAAGGAGTTAGAACACAGAATGCATCAGAGCTTGCCGAATTTGGGGTTATGTACGCCTCTTTCAGCAGAATAATGTGCCCTGCCACACTTCAAAAATTGTTCAGGAATGGTTTGACGAACATGACAAATAGTTCAAGGTGTTGACTACAAATTTCCCGGATCTCAATCTGATCGAGCATCTGTACGATGTGCTGGAAAAACAAGTCTCTAAACCATGGAGGCCTCACCTTGCAACTTACAAGACTTAAAGAGGCTCTGTCAAAAGATTATAAGTGCCCTGTCTCCTACATAATGTGATCGGCGCTGTAATGTAGATAACAGCAGTGGTTTTTATTTTGAAAAACGATAATTTTTGACCAAGTTATAAACAATTTTAGATTTATTCTAATGACTTTCTTAATAGACAACTGGGCATTGTGAAGAGAAGTGTATGACGCTGACCAATCAGTGACTAATCAGTGTCCTACACTTCTCATTGTTCCAGCCCAGCTTCTTTCACTGCACAATCACACTGGTCTGGAACAATAAGTGTATGACGCTGATTGGTCACCGATTGGTCAGCGTCATACACTTCTTTTCACAACGCCCAGTTGGTAAAAAGTAAAAACACGCCCAGTTGTCTATTAAGAAAGTCAGTAGCATAAATCTAAAATTGTTTATAACTTGGTCAGGAATGGGGGAGAAGCTGTATGGACAGCGTAATACAGAAAACATTACACCGCCCAGAGTGAAAAGAGTCACCTCCTATTTGGCTATTAGAGCCTCATTACATTAGCATATTTAGAAAAATGCTCATAACTTTACAAACAATAAACGTTTTTGAAAAAAAAAATCACACTGTGGTGAACAGCAGCAAATCGCCTATTACAGAGGCTCTGTCACCAGATTATAAATGCCCGATCTCCTACATAATCTGATTGGCGCTGTAATGTAGATAACAGTGGTTTTTATTTTGAAAAACAATCAATTTTGGGCAAGTTATGACCAATTTTAGACTTATGCTAATTAGTTTCTTAATAGACAGCTGGGCGTTTTGTTACTTTTTACCAACTGAGCGTTGTAAAGAGAAGTGTATGACGCTGACCAATCAGCGTCATACACTTCTCATCGTTCCAGCCCAGCTTCTTTCACTGCACGCACAGCGTGACCTCGCGAGATCACGCTGTGCTGTCATTCATAGCGAGATTTGGGAGTTGTGCTCGGAGTTAAGTCCCATAGAAACTTTACCGAAGTGTCGGGAGTGTGAATAGACATCGCTTCCTGGCTGGAGGCGATGTCTATTCACTCTCAAGACACTTCAGTAAAGTTAATGTGTGAGTAAGTGACAGCACAGCTTGATCTTGCGAGATCACACTATGAGTACAGCTAATCATGAATGAAGAGAAGTGTCTGACGCTGATTGGTCACTGATTGGTCAGCGTCAGACACTTCTCTTCACAACGCCCACTTGGTAAAAAGTTAAAAAACGCCCAGTTGTCTATTAAGAAACTAATTAGCATAAATCTAAAATTGTTCATAACTTGCTCAAAAATGATCGTTTTTCAAAATAAAAACCACCGTTGTTATCTACATTACAGCGCTTATCAGATTATGAGGAGATAGGGCATTTATAATCTGGTGACAGAGACTTTTTAAGGGGTTTTTACACTGGGCAATTATCGTGCAGACGAGCGTTCATAGGCCGCTCGTTTCTGATAATTGCCCTGTGTAAAAAGCAAACGCTCGATCATCTGCTGCTCGTATGTTATTATCATATTAAAAGCAATATGATAAAAAAAAAAAAAAATTCATGACACATTCCCTTTAAAATGTATTGCCTTCCTGAACTCTATTTTTACCCTTCGTATTAACTTTGCTGTAATGTTCCTGTATTCTAATTATTTCCATTATGATGCATATATGAGTGTATAGCTGTTGTCACCATTTTTAGGAAGCTATTTTTTTTTATCATTTTCATGCATTGTCTATATATTTATACTGCAAGTTTAATATTCCCTGTGACACCGGTACACAGAGGAGATTTAGGTAGATTAAATTAGTTTTGCCAGATAGTGTGCCTTGACTTCTAAATAATAAAAATAATGCAAATCAATATATAATTACTATTTGCAAATAGTAACTAAAACTGTATTTGAAAGTGATTGAATAAATTAACTAAAAAATACATTCAAATTGGAATCTGACCGAGTTTGTCTGTAAAGATTCAGCAATTTATTTAATTCAAAGGACTGTACTTCCCCATAAGAAATAATATACTTTTTATAACTTAGATGTATTTTATGCATAAATTTACAGTGTACCAAGAATTCAAGACCTTACAAGCTTCTGAAAACAGACCTATAGTTTAAAACTTTCCTATTATATGAGTGAAACCAGTTGGTGTTAAAGAGGCTCTGTCACCACATTATAAGTGGCCTATCTTGTACATGATGTGATCGGCGCTGTAATGTAGATAACAGCAGTGTTTTTTATTTAGAAAAACAATAATTTTTGACGGAGTTATGACCTATATTAGCTTTATGCTAATGAGTTTTTCAATGGACAACTGGGCGTGTTTTACTTTTTGACCAAGTGGGCATTGTGCAGAGAAGTGTATGACACTGACCAATCAGTGACCAATCAGCGTCATACACTTCTCTCCATTCATTTACTCTGCACATAGCGATATAGCTATATCGCTATGTGCAGCCACATACACAAACACTAACATTACTGCAGTGTTCTGACTATGAATATACATTACCTCCAGCCAGGACGTGATGTGTATTCAGAATACTGACCACTTCTTTGCACGTCTCTGTGATTTACAGCATAGCAGGCGTAGTCTCGCGAGATTACGCTGTAAACTGTAATTTACAGCGAGATCTCGCTGTGGTGTGCTGTGCTGTAAATCACAGAGACGTGCAGAGAAGTGGTCAGGATTCTGAATACACATCACGTCCTGGCTGGAGGTAATGTATATTCATAGTCAGGACACTGCAGTAATGTTATAGTGTGTTTATGTGACTGCACATAGCGATATAGCTATATCGCTATGTGCTGTATAAATGAATGAAGAGAAGTGTATGACGCTGATTGGTCACTGATTGGTCAGCGTCATACACTCTGTACAACACCCACTTGGCCAAAAAGTAAAACAAGCCCAGATGTCCATTGAGAAACTCATTAGCATAAAGCTAATATAGGTCATAACTCCGTCAAAAATGATCGTTTTTCAAAATAAAAAACACTGATGTAAACTACATTACAGCGCCGATCACATCATGTACAATATAGGCCACTTATAATGTGGTGACAGAGCCTCTTTAAAGTGGTTAAAAGGTGCATGTTATATGGTACAGTATTCTAGGCCATTATGTTTACAAGAGTCTCTCCCCTAAAATTGAGAATTCTATAATGGTGTGTAATGTAATTTTAAAGTAGAAGGCATTGACTACTTATCACATTCTCTGCGTTTACTTCTAATATTTATACTTTTTCAGCTTAAAGAGGCTCTGTCACCAGATTCTCAAATCCCTATCGCCTATTGCAAGTGATCGGCGCTGCAATGTAGATAACATTAACGTTTTTGTTTTTTTAAAAAGGTTCATTTTTGGCCAAGTTATGAGCAATTTTATATATATGCAAATGAGCTTTGAAATGGACAACTGGGCGTGTTTTTTTTCGTATGTCCAACTGGGCGTGTATTGTGTTTTTAACTGGGCGTGTTTACTTGTTTTACTAACTGGGCGTTGTGAATAGAAGTGTATGATGCTGACGAATCAGTGACCAGTCAGCATCATGCACTCCTCTCCATTCATTTACACAGCAGCATCACGTTCTTACTAGAACAATGTGCAGCCACATACACAAGTGTCCTGATAATGAATACACATGACCTCCTGCCTGGACGTCATGTGTATTCAGAATCCTGACACTTCTGAATCTTTTCTGTGAGATTCCAGCAAGCCACGCGTAATCTCGCGAGATTACGAGGTAAACGAGATTTTGTTTCCCTTGCTGGAAATCTCACAGAAAAGATTCAGAAGTGTCAGGATTCTGAATACACATGACGTCCAGGCTGGAGGTCATGTGTATTCATTATCAGGACACTTGTGTATGTGGCTGCACATCGTTCTAGTAAGAACGTGATGCTGCTGTGTAAATGAATGGAGAGGAGTGCATGATGCTGACTGGTCACTGATTCGTCAGCATCATACACTTCTATTCACAACGCCCAGTTAGTAAAACAAGTAAACACGCCCAGTTAAAAACACAATGCACGCCCAGTTGGACATACGAAAAAAAAAAACGCCCAGTTGTCCATTTCAAAGCTCATTTGCATATATATAAAATTGCTCATAACTTGGCCAAAAATGAACGTTTTAAAAAAAACAAAACACGTTACTGTTATCTACATTGCAGCGCCGATCACATGCAATAGGAGATAGGGATTTGAGAATCTCGTCACAGAGCCTCTTTAAATGGACACTGACTTTTTGAACAATGTATGCTAATCTAATTGTATACCTCATATATATCAACTTTGTAACTTACTGTTAAAGTTTTAGTTTTATTCATGCAAATTTTGTGTGAAGTTACTGCCACTACAGGAGGTGACTCCTTTCCTGTAATCTGCTGCCCACCCTTTGTTGTCAAGCAAAATCCATCCCTAGTTACATAGGAGAGGAG
This sequence comes from Rhinoderma darwinii, assembly GCF_050947455.1. Classification (NCBI taxonomy): domain Eukaryota; kingdom Metazoa; phylum Chordata; class Amphibia; order Anura; family Rhinodermatidae; genus Rhinoderma; species Rhinoderma darwinii. The sequence continues at coordinate 301,572,187 of NC_134689.1, read as the reverse complement.
ACGGACTGCAGGAAGTGGGGGTGTGTCTTTTCACAGCCTGCCCATAGAGGTCTATAAAGAGGAGAGGAGGGACCAGGGACAGAGAGACACAGATGCTGCTGCCCAAAGTAGTCTATGGAGAGGGGAGGGGGAGTAGCAGGAGAGAGCAGAGAGAGAAAGACACAGACACGATGTCCATGAAAGTCTATGGAGAGGGGAATGGGAGCAGGAGAAGGGAGCGTGGACATACAAAATGCTGGTAAGAGTTATCTGTCACCCCAGTACTTGATTAGAGTTCCAAACCTGTCAAGGTCAAAACCAGACATAAAGGCAATAATTAGTAAAATAACCGTACTAGTTATTGAGAGGAGTCTGGCGGCATCGGACGCATGCGTTTTGCGTACATGTAGCCGATGACGTACACCTCACTTCACTACACATGTGCAGTGTACTGCTCTCAGCTTCATGTTCGCTATGCACATGCAATATGATACCGCTCCCGCACTGGTTTCTGTAACCTTTATGTTATTTTACTAACTATTGCCTAAACTGTTAGTTTTGACGGGTGCACGTTTGGGACACTAAACCCAAGCTGCATAATGGCCTGCTGGTGGTTTAGCGGCTCTAAACCTAGTGACAGGTTCCCTTTTAAATAGTTGTGGAAATGAAAAATTTATGAAGCAGTAGCAACTGATTATTTTAGCCTAGCAAATTAAATTTTTCCATGACTCATTGTGGACATAATATTGGTCTACTTCAAGTTTAAAGTGTAGTTGTTGAGGGGACAGTAGCAGTGGATAAGTAGCATAGGCTAAGTTTGCTTGATCACTCTTAAAATGAGCTTTTTGTTGGTGTTTTCATGCCAATTCTCCTTGTCAGATCTGAAATAATTTTTTTTATTCTTTCTGCACATTAGACTTTCTGTGTAGTGTGGACAACTTCTAATCACAATTAAGTTCAAATCTGAGTTGGAGGCTTTTCTAGGGGCCTCCGTCGCAGATCCGATAGAGAAAACATTAAACAATAGCAGTATTGTTTCTGGTAAAACGACACACCGGATGGAAAACCGACGGAACTCATTAAAGTCAATAGGTTCCGACATGTGCCAGTGGTGTCTATTGTGCAACGGAACAGGCACGTTCGGTGTTTTCGTTGTTCTGCTCCTCGGACGGAGCAGAACATGGAAAAGCCGAACGCATATGTGAGGGAGGTCTAACTTGTAGTCACAACTAACTTCTAACATGTGTGGGGGAAATAGGTGGCAAAATCTGCACGATTATCTTTGAAATGGATTTACTGCGGATTCTTCAACAACAAATACATTACATGTGAATGTGGCCTAAGTAGAAAATTAACATAAATACAGCCCAGAAGCTAATGTATATTATTTATGTTTACCATGTATTTATTTTTAAACTGAACTTAGATCTAAAGCATCATCAGCAAATAACAGTAAGGGCAATAGATTTTGAGGACCTACCACCTTCTCTCCAGTAGCGTAGAGGTTGCATTTGGAACCAGACACCTAGAACAGCGAGAATCTAATTACCTCGGGCTGCAAGTGCACAGGCACAATAAGCTAACATGCTAGTATTGATGTTTTTGCATTATGTGAAGCTCTTGAACTGTACAAAATGTATACTTCAGTGTTGTAGTGCTTTATAGATCCTTAGAAGGTAGATCCTAGTGTAATATCATCACATATAGTAGAAAACAAGACATGACTGGTTCGGAGGTTGGGTCCAGGTACAGTATTTGAATTGTGGTCCATAAGTTTCAACCTATGTTTCTTTCTCCTAAAAGGAATGTAGGGAAAACAATCACTGGCTTTGTCCAGGACTGGTGGGTGTGATGGCATATGGCCGTATTCACACGAGCGTGTTCGGTCTGTGATATACGGACTATATGTCAGCAGTATTTCCCGGACTGAACACACTTCAAGGAGCTGGTCTCCTAGCATCATAGTTATCTATTACGCTAGGAGTCCCTGCCTCGTTGCAGGAAAACTGTGCCATACAGTAATCATGTTTTCAGTATGGGACAGATTTCCCGCAGCGAGGCAAGGACTCCTAGCGTCATACATAACTATGATGCTAGGAGCCCGGCTCCCTTAAGTGTGTTCGGTCCGGGACATACTGCCGACATACGGTCCATACCTCATGGACCGAATATGCTTGTGTGAAACAGGCCTTTTGTTTTTCCTATGTTTTTTGCAAAATAAAATGTTATAGGATTTGTTCAAAAAGCATTCTCATCTCTTGATGTATAAAAAGAAAAGGCAAATTGTCAGTTAAAAAAAACCCATTTATGATCCCAACCAGCTGTCATTTATGTAACCTAAACCTGTTATTACATTTTCTGATTTCTCTGAATTGATACATTGAAATGAAGATGACAGTCCAGCCAATCAGAATGTGGTTAGATAGAACAAAATCTTTAAATAGTGTAAGTTGCTATGTCATTGCTAGTAGTGGAAGCGTAGGGACATTACTTCCATAAAATACAGTATATACTAAGGCCTCATGAACATGACCGCATTTTTGCAGGCAAATAGTCGATGCATTCTTTTCTATGGCGCCATGCACACGATCATGATTTACACGGATCAGTGTGGGGGCCGCAAATCCGGACTCCAAAAACTCAGGACAGGCCATTTTACAGTCCGGATTTGCGGTTTCACCAATACTGGTGGTTTGTTGTGGATCCGTGAGTCCGGATGACACACGGATGCACAATAAGGGTTTTTGCGGTCCGACAGACCACAACGGACAGATATTTTTGCGGACCGCAAAACCAATACAGTTGTGTTCATGAGGCCTATGTATTTGGAAAGCAGGGATGATATGTGGGTAAAATCTAGTTGAAAAGTAATCTCATTTTGTGTGATTTGACTCACAACTGAATGTTTTAGTCTCTTTGAAGGTAAAACACACTAAAAAAGGTGGAACTCCAGAAAACTGTCCAACATTTATTTTTATTAAATCTTAAAAAAGTTGCTGTAAAAATGTGTGTAGATATTTGATTCTAAATATGTATATATTTTCTCAAAATATTTATTATAAGGTGAGTTAGTTGTTCGTGTGTGAACAATGGCATTTATGGGCCGATATGATCTATGGAGATGCTCTTAATTCGACACCATGATCAGAAAGGTGTCCGGATGTAATAGTAGGGTTGCACGATGCATCGAAACATCGATACTATTTAGATACCGTGCACCCTCAAATACTATCAATTCATGTATTTCTATGCTAAGCTGTGCGGCCGCACAGCTTAGTATTGTAACACATGAATGTATTGAGAGCGGGGCTGCGACTGTGTAATACAGCCATTGCCCCCCCTGACGTGTGTGTGTGTGTGTGTGTGTGTGTGTGTGTGTGTGTGTGTGTGTGTGTGTGTGTGTGTGTGTGTGTGTGTGTGTGTGTGTGTGTGTGTGTGTGTGTGTGTGTGTGCGGTCAGCTTGAGGTGATGCGGCTGGCGCTACACTAACGAGCGACAACACTGAAGACAGAGAACATGGCGGGCGCACTGCAAAACACCCCCATGTTCTGTCTTTAGTGCAGGTGCCGCTGATCATTAGTGCAGCACTGATCACATCACCTCATGCTGACCGCGCGTGCACACTTTTCAGGAGCGGGGTAATGGCTGTATTAGAGCCGCAGCCCCGCTCTAACGGCGGAGATCAAACCTCTCATCTCTGCCGTTACTCCCTTGAGTGCTGTGATCAAATCCGACCGCAGCATTCAAGAGGAAAATGAGAAGGGGGATGCCCCTTTGATCGCGTCACAGGGATTCCCTGTCACCACATTATAAGTGGCCTATCTTGTACATGATGTGATCGGCGCTGTAATGTAGATTACAGCAGTGTTTTTTATTTAGAAAAACTATCATTTTTGATGGAGTTATGACCTATATTACCTTTATGCTAATGAGTTTCTTAATGGACAACTGGGCATGTTTTACTTTTTGACCAAGTGGACGTTGTAGAGAGAAGTGTATGACGCTGACCAATCAGTGATCAATCAGCGTCATACATTTCTCCCCATTCATTTACACAGCATATAGTGAGTGATCTTATTACATCACTATGTGCAGCCACATAAACACACAGTAACGTTACTGCAGTGTCCTGACAGTGAATATACATTACCTCCAGCCAGGACGTGATGTGTATTCATAATCCTGACACTTCTGTAGCGTTTCTGTGAGATTTACAGCAAGGCAAACGTAATCTCGTTTTAAATGACAGGTTACATCGTAATCTCACGAGATTACGTTTGCCTTGCTGTCAATCTCACAGATTGATAGTAATTAACCTCATCATGTACCTCACACATTAACCCAATGTTGTCCATTATGACTGAGAAACATGATAGGGTTAAAGAGACTCTGTCACCACATTATAAGTGCCCTATTACCTACATAAGGAGATGGGCGCTATAATGTAGGTGACAGCAGTGTTTTTTATTTAGAAAAACGATTATTTTCACCACTTTATGAGCGATTTTTAGCTTTATGCTAATTACTTTCTTAATGCCCAAGTGGGCGTGTTTTTACTTTAGACCAAGTGGGCGTTGTACAGAGGAGGGTGTGACGCTGACCAATCAGCGTCATACACGTCTCCCCATTCATTTACACTGCACTAGCGATATAGCTATATCGCTATGTGTAGCCACATACACAAAGACCAACGTTACTGCAGTGTCCTGACAATGAATATACATTACCTCCAGCTAGGACGTGATGTGTATTCAGAATCCTGACACTTCTGAATCTTTTCTGTGAGATTTCCAGCAAGGCAAACGTAATCTCGTTTTAAATTACAGTTTACAGCGTAATCTCGTGAGATTACGTTTGCCTTGCTGTAAATCTCACAGAAAAGATTCAGACGTGTCAGGATTCTGAATACACATCACGTCCTGGCTGGAGGTAATGTATATTCATTGTCAGGACACTGCAGTAACGTTAGTGTTTGTGTATGTGGCTGCAGATAGCGATATAGATATATCGCTATCTGCAGTGTAAATGAATGGAGAGAAGTGTATGACACTGATTGGTCAGCGTCATACACTCCTGTACAACGCCCACTTGGTCTAAAGTAAAAACACGCCCACTTGGGCATTAAGAAACTCATTAGCATAAAGCTAAAAATCGCTCATAAAGTCGTTTAAAATAGATAGTTTTTCTAAATAAAAAGCATTACTGTCACCTACATTATAGCGCCGATCTCCTTATATAGGAGATACGGCACTTATAATGTGGTGACAGAGCCTCTTTAAGTACTATTCATGTGAGTCACATGGAGTTCCAAAATTCATCACACCACGCACCTCACATCAGAGAAGTTTGTTTTTTTACCTTTGGCAAAGTATCTTTTTGGTATTGAGAATCGCAATACTACACAAAATATCGGTATCGAAGTCCAAATTCTGGTATCCTGTCAACCCTAATACTTAGCAGATAACTATATCGCTATCTTCCCTATGTTGATGTTCAGTAAACTTTGTAAAGGGTCTTTTTCTAAATACAACTATCTTTTTCCCCTCTTTAGGCCTCCAAATAAATATGGGCATTGTCAGCAGCCGACTGTGTATTTATTTGTTTTAATGTAAATTAAAATGTTTCGGAGGGTTAGTAAACATGTAATTAGCAGAGACTTTTATCTTGCTCCCTGTGCTCAGTAGTGTCGTTATAGAATGGCAATATGTTGCCTGTACATTGTACATTTCATCAAGTAATACAGGCATAATTGCAATAGGTCAAATGGGAATGGAATGATACGCTATTCATTTAAATCTGTTTGGACTCAGAAAGATCTTTGTTAGGGGTCAGGTTTCCTTCTGAGATTAATTTTTAAATGATTTGTACAGCAGTTTTACATACATATTAGGCTTTGTTCAAATCTGCTTCGGGCTTCTGTTCATGGGTTCCGTCAGATCTTTCCGTCGGTCGACTGCGCTTTTGATTCCGCCCCAAAAAACGGACACCTTTACGAAACGGAGACAAATGGGAACCATTTGCAATGGAAGCATTACCATTGAAATCAATGGTAATGCAAATGGAAGGCTATGGTTTCAGTTTGCCTTTCCATTCATCGGTTCCCCTGACGGAAAGGTTTGACGGAACCCATCAAAGGAAGCCCGACGCAAATGTGAACTCAGCCTTAGTGGGAACTATACTATACTATATTATGTTTGGTTTTCATAGTGGATATTGGGGAATATAGAAGTTAGGCCTTATTCAGACGAACATGTCCGTTTTGCGTCCGCAAAATAGGCACTGTTTTTCATGCGTTGCAGTTCTGGGTGCCATTAGTGTTTGTTCCGTGTGGCATCAGTTTTTTATGTCCGTGTTGGTGCGCAATTTATTTTTCTCAGCCTTTCTTTAGCAACTGTTGCGTGAAACAAGGAAAGCACACGGATGAGATCCGTGTGCTGTCCGTGATTTTCATGCACCTATAGACTTCAATGGGCGCGTGGTCGGCAAACACGGACTATAATAGGACATGCAGTGAGTTTCACGCAGTGGAAACACACGAAAATCATGCATGTCTAAATAGCCCTATTGAATTGCATAGATCTGTGTGCTGTCCGTTGCTTTAACGGACAGCACATGGACGTATACAACGTTCGTCTGAATAAGGCCTTAGTATGTTTTGTTTTTAGGACCTGTCTCTTAATCTATTTACCCTGTGTAAAAAAAATTGCAAGTGACTTGTACAAGCCACATTAGTTATTATTGTTAATAGACTACTGGTACAAGCTGTCGTTTCTGTTGCATCAACTGTTGAGAGAACCACTACTTTTCCAAAGCAATTTACAATTTTTTTTTTTTTACCTGAGAAAACATTGCATTGTGGGAGCTCAAATAACAGTTACACAGATAAGTTGCTAAGTAAAACGGCTGACTACAGAGTGTAGACACAGCCAAGTCTGTTTCCAAGATCACACAGCAGAATTTTGGGTAGGTTTGTGGACTACTCAATCTGCCACATCATCTAAAAAAATACTCCCTCTGATGGATCCAGTGACATCCAGTGGAAAAAGTATTTATTTATACAGGGGACTAGGAAAACCATGACATTACTATTGTTGGTCATTGGGTTGTCATGATTCAGAGGGAGTGAATCATAATCATCCCCCGAAAAAAATCTGTTAATCATTAGGATTTTTAGGAATAGAAGATCAGCCCTAACTTGGGCATACATATGATTTTACTGTTTTAAGGGGTTCTCCGGGCATTTTTTTTTAATATCAATATCAGATCGGTGGGGGTCCGACTCCCGGCACCCTCACCAATACGTTGATTGATAGGGTCACGGCGTTCCCAGTTTACAGCCACAGCGCCATACCCTTCCATAGCGGCTGTACCTGGGATTGCACTAAGGGTCCCATTCAAGCGAATAGGATTGATCTGCGAACCCAGGCACAGCCGCTACAGGTGTACCTGATAAACACTGAAGAGGCTGTGGCGACGAAACACCGCAGCCCCTAGAGTCAGCTTATAGGCCGGTGGTGGTGGTGCCAGGAGTCGGAACCCCACCGATCTGAAATTGCTGGCCACCAATAATAAAAAATGCCTGGGTGACCCCTTTAAATGGTTGCAGACATCTATATAATATGGATAAATCAGTTGACAACAAAACAGTTCTGTTATTTTATCGCTGATTTAATAGTTGAAATGTTTGGTTACTGTAGACGTTTCTGTATTGCCCATTTGACAATGTATTATGTGTTGTGATAACATACAATGGTGATCTAGTAGAGTAAAAGTTTGATATATATGTTTCATTATTGCTGCGCATGTTCTTCATTTATTGCAGTTTATTATCTCACTTTTGCTGCGGCAAAATGTGTGTACTCGCTAACTGTTATGTCCTTTCTGGTTCCCTGTCCCTTTCTTTTCCTCCTTCCCCCCCCTCCCTCCCGGACAGTGCCTGCGCTGCTGGTCTTCTGCGCATGCCCCGTTTGTCACGGAGGTATTCCTTTTCCTCCCCCTTTGTGACAAAGTTTTCGTGTTACCGCCTTTCTCCATTGATGGAAATACTGTTTGACCAATAACCTAGGTTTCCCCGTATGATGCATTTCCGTTTCACGTTCATACAGGATGCATCACGTTAAAGTTTGTTTCATTGACCTTCTTCCGGTTGTTGGATTTGATTGACACTTACCTCATCCAACCCTTGTGGCTTTTACACTTACTCCCGCTCTCACTGCTTTCTTACAAGGTCTCTTATTGGTCATGGGGAGTGTCCGTCCCCCAACTAGCTCACTTCCGGTCTAGTAATCACGATCGTGCTAACCATACCCCAGGTAGATCTAATTAAACTATGATTTGTAGACATTATATATATATATATATATATATATATATATATATATATATACCTTACTCTACCAATGAGCCATCATCTTTTCCCCCTGACGAAGCCTGGTGGCGAAACGCGTTGGGTGTAAGTGGGCTCCTGGCACATCGCTACTTTTTACCCCATTGTATATCTGCATGGTCTGTCAATTGTTTTTCTCATTTTCTGGTCACCATCCCATTAGTGTATCTACTTTGATGGTCAATTTCATAGTTCTATACTGTTTGTTTTACCTTCCATGGCTGATTATTTACAATGTACCATACTATGGTATAGATGTTATGGCTAGTAGCCCACTCAATACTTCTTCACTGTGAGGACTTCTATTTTAAATCTATTTTGATGCTACTATTTGTATTTTGTATTTTTATCATGTGTCAATAAAAAACGATTTTATTTTGAAAATGTTTGGGTCATTTAACACTGAACGTTCGCATATGTGTTCAAAGTTTGATATATATGTAAAGGTTTTTGAGCAATGGTGGTGTATTTCGACACACAATGTTCAAGTAGCCACTATGATAACTTTGTAGCATTTACTTGGGGAGATCCAATCGGACTTCTAGAAATTAAGTCTTGAATCACGCACACATAATTGGCTCCCTTTTAAGTAGTAGGAAACGTGTAGATTATCTAGGGGAGAAAAAAATGTTGGTTGTTTCTTGACTATTTCCTTTAAGAAGGAAATCAGTTTGCAGAATGATGGATTGGTTTTAGGTGTTCTAAATTTATCTTTCCTGTTCCCTTATCCTCTTCTCATTGCATGTTCTAGGGAAACATATACAGTCTGAGGTTCCAACTCCTGTTTTTTCAGTGGTTTACATTGGTTACTGCTTTAATGCGCTAATGTATCTAGCAGCATTTCGCATATAGTCCTGATTTATAAGTATGCACAAACACTAGATTTTTAAACAAAAAATTATGCTTTCTTAATAGATACGCTACAGTCAGGTCATAGTTTTGACCATCAAAGCTTGAACTTGCTTGCCAAGTGGGCAAACTCTTCCTAGTTTGATTTTAGAGCTGTGATGTGTGCACTGAGCCAATGAGATGTCTTTGTTGCCCCCCTCCTTTCCCTTTATCCTGGTTCACTGAAACACTAGAAGCTTCAGCTGCATCCCCCTCCTCCTCATCCACGGTTTTAGCCTAGACTGATTACCAAGGAAGTTTATGAATATTTTACCTAGAGCCTACCCAGGTTACCCAAATAGGAAATGGGGAACTACAGGCTGCTGGAAGGTGAGAAGGATGCACTTTCCCCTTATAAGTTATATTAAAAGGTTCTTCTATTCACCTGTAAAAATTAGTTATGGAAAAAGAATTATAACGATAGGTACCCTTTAACAATCATAGTTCAGATTTACTGAAAAATAAAACCAAGTTGGACTTTGGATTCATTCATATGCCTGTATGAATTAATTGGAAGCTTGAAAACAACTCCTACAAGCAATGCAATGGCACCCGGCACCTGTTATCCATGTACATGGATGGCTAAAATACTGTACACTTAAAGAGACTCTGTCACCAGTTTATTAATGCCCTCTCTCCTAACTAATCTAATAGGCGCTTTGCTGCTGATCATTACAGTGTGATTTGTTTAAAAAAAAAAAAAAAAAAGTTTATTATTTATAAAGTTATGAACATTTTTCGAAATATGCTACCGTGGCTATAATAGCCAAATAGGAGGTGACACTTTATTTTCAGTCTGGGCTTGTAATGTTTTCTGTATGACGCTGTCCAATCATCATACAGCTTCTTCCCCTTTCTTGCCCAGCAACACCGCGTGATCATATAGTACACTGCTTCCATTCCAGAGTGTGTATTCAACTGGCAATATCTCTGGTTGTGTCACATCTAGATCCTGGTGTCATATGAAAGATTAGAATCTCCTCTTTCGTATGACACCAGAACCGCTGTTCTAGGTGGTCCACAGCCGGAGATATGGCTGTTTGAAGTTATTCCCCTTCCGTCCAGCCTCAGTCTCTCATACATACTGTGTGAAGCAGCTTTATGCTGATAGGACAGCGTCAGAGGCTGTGAGGTAGCTCCTCCTCAGGACAATCGCTGCTGTTACCTCCCAGTTGACTAATAAAACCTCATTTATATATTTAGAAAAATGCTCATAACTTTGCAAATAATAAAAGTTTTTTTAAAACAAGTCGCATTGTAGTTAGCAGCAGCAAAGCGCCAATTAGATTAGTTAGGGGATAGGGAATTGATAAACTGGTGAACGTCTACTTAAAGACTATGTTTAACTGCTCCAGTTCCAAAAGACATTTTTTTTTTAGTTACCTGGCTAAAACACCTGTAGAAAAAAACCCAAAAAGTTTGGAAACCTGGCCGTCAAAAAATGGGACATGCCCTATTTTCGGCCGTTTGCCCGGCTCCCATAGAAGTCTATGGGGCCGGGTAATACACGGCTATCACCGGAATGTGTCCCGAGTGACGGCCATGTATTCCGTCGCTCGCGCACTCTCTCTCCTCTTCCTCCTCACAGTGCAGAGTGCATGTGAGGAGGAAGAGGAGGAGGGTCTTTTTTTGCTCCCTGTAGGAGTCGGAATCCCCAATCCCCGGCCGGGGATTGGGGATTCCGCTACAGGAGAAGTGCGTGACTACACTGTCCATATATGGACACAGCGAAGTCACTCACTTCTGCAGAGGAATCCCCGACTCTATGGCCGGGGATGCCGCTACAGGAGAAGTGAGTGACTACACTGTCCATATATGGACACAGCGAAGTCACTCACTTCTGCAGCGGAATCCCCGACTTTATGGCCGGGGATGCCGCTACAGGAGAAGTGAGTGACTACACTGTCCATATATGGACACAGCGAAGTCACTCACTTCTGAAGCGGAATTCCCGACCTGTGGCAGGGAATTCCTCTCCAGAAGAAGTCCGTGACTACACTGTCCATATATGGACATTGAAGTCAGTGACTTCTCCTGGAAGGGGGGGGGGGGTGGGTGCAACCTACAGGGGGCTGGGTGGCATCACCTACACGGGGCTGGGTGGCATCACCTACAGGGGGCTGGGTGGCATCACCTACAGGGGGCAGGGTTGCATCACCTGCAGGGTGGCATCACCTGCAGGGGGCTTGGTGGCATCACCAACAGGGGGCTGGGTGGCATCACCTACAGGGGGCTGGGTGGCATCACCTACAGGGGGCTGGGTGGCATCACCTGCAGGGGGCTGGGTGGCATCACCTACAAGGGGCAGGGTGGCATCACCTACAAGGGGCAGGGTGGCATCACCTACAAGGGGCAGGGTGGCATAACCTACAGGGGACTTGGTGGCATTACCTACAGGGGACTTGGTGGCATTACCTACAGGGGACTTGGTGGCATTACCTTCAGGGGGCTGGGTGGCATTACCTGCAGGGGGCTGGGTGGCATTACCTGCAGGGGGCTGGGTGGCATTATCTACAAAGGGCTGTGTGTGGCAACAAATTTAAATGAAATTCATCCGATTTTAAAACGGCAAGGGAAAAAAACGGATGCAAATCGGGTCCAAATCGGCCGGTAAAAACGGCAACACGGCCCGGAACGGATGCAAACCGGCCGGGAAAAACGGCCGATTTTCCCGGCCGACACTCGGACCCTGTCGTGTGAATGAGGCCTAAGTACTTTTTGTTCCCCCTAGGGAGGTTCTTCATATGTTTTATTATTGCCAATTATAAAATGTGTTTAGAAAACATTAAGATTTACAAACGTTTTAATTCAATGTGTTATTTTTCTATTTAGACAGATCAGTTGTGAAGACTCTACAACAGTTGGTGCCTGAAGTCAACACTCCATGTTTAGAAGTAAGTATTATTATCTTCCTTATGTCAAGAGAACCTCAGGGGAAACCAAGCTTCAGTTATTTTAATAGTCATAAAAGGGTTACACTGATTGTAGGAAGAAAGATGCTGAATAATTGGACAGAAAACATTTTTTTTTTCCCCATGTGGAAAAGAATGATAGGGCTGCACCTAAAGCACCTGTCTGTATATTACTAAGAATAAAGGCCTTGGTAGAAAACACATTCAGTTGGAACAATGGCTTACTTCACAATGGATAGAGGTATTGAGGTATTATTGGCAAGGTCACTTGTGCATTTGGAAAGAAGTTTTAAAGAGTGTGTGTGTGTGTATAGATAGATAGATATAGAGAGAGTGAGAAATAAAAAAAATAGAATAGAATGTGTGTGTTACCTACACAAATCCAAAAGTAACATTATTTGCTGCAGATGCATAATGTTTTGATTTGAACAAACACAGTACAGTATTTACACTGAATTGCAGTCTTGACCGCTCTGTTCCTTGGGCAATGAGACTTTGTGGTCAGACAAAGTACTGTATGTGGCGATTTTCCCAATAGATTTAAAATTTTATCTGAAAATAATCTTTCCAATCTAGAGGGATCATTACATAGACACTTCATGAAGGTTGCAAAGAAATGCAGGAGTTGTCATTCTGTTTGTGGCCTAGTGCAGAGACCGTATGTTAGAATTGATAGGATTTAGAAAAGTAGGCTAATGTTGCACACGTGGCAGTATGGTTCTGCTACATCAGACACATGCAATGTTGGACGAGTGACCGCAAAACCTGCCATTGTTTAAAGTTGTTGCATTGCTGCTAAAATTTGCTATTAAGGCTTCGTTCACATCTGCGCTAGGGCTCCGTTCTGTCGGAGCGGAGCCCTGACAGACACAAACGGAAACCATAGGTTTCTGTTTCCATCACCATGGATTTCAATGGTGACAGATCCGGTGCCAATGTTTTCCGTTTGTCTCAGTTGTGCAAGGGCTCCGTCGTTTTGACGGAATCAATAGCTTAGTCTACAATATTGATTTCGTCAAAACGACAGAACCATTACACAACTGAGACAAACGGAACCATTGGCACTGGATCCGTCACCGTTGAAATCAATGGTGATGGAAACGGAAACCTATGGTTTCCGTTTGTGTCTGTCAGAGTTCTGTTCCGATGTAAAACTCTGATGGAACGTCTGAACGTAGCCCTAGCGCAGATGTAAACAAAGCCTTAATCTGGCTTGATGCAAGTGTTATTTAACCTTTTAGACTTTGGAATTGCATAGGCTATTGTTATACCGACCGTTGTATCTATGATTTTTGTTATACTACTTCTGGTACTCCCATTAGCTTTTATATACTAATAAGTATACCGATGCTTATGGTTATTATGATTTTTTTAATCACTGAATTTATTTAAATATAGCTATTTCTATTTTTTTATACCATTTTCCAGTTCTCTACGCGGTCAGCAATGAACACTTCAGATGTTTTTTATTTGATTTCTATAGCTGCATCCAGGGACACATACAGTATATATCTTTACTGAAGTTTGTTTGATTTATATCTATGAACGTATAGGCACATCCATGGACGTACCCATGGCAACCTGAATAAAAGTATTCATTGTTTATATTACAGGCATTCTTTCAAAGAACTAGAAATAAGTTCACAATATAAAAAAAGTATTATATTACTAAAATAATTAATTATTGAAGGGAGTCTGATATGAAAGCATACCTCTTTATATTAGATGCTGTAATAAACCTAGTCCAGCGGGTGCTTCATTAAATTAGTTGTGAAGCCAGATGCATGATCCCTCCCTGCTTAGTAGGAGAGAGTGGAAGGCTCATTACGATATAGCATACACCAATTTAGAGCCCCTGACCGGGAGTGTGACTTTTCATTAGATGCAGTTGCATCCACTAGCTTAGCTTTTAATAGATACCCTAACATCAAAGTCTATCTCTGACAGATTCTCTATAAACCGCTTTATTTATACAAAAAAAAAGTTTGAATATACCCTTAAAGTGTCAAATGCAGCAGATTTGTTGCAGAAATTTCTGCAGCTGGCCCAGTCATCTGAATAGGGCTTGCAGAGATCCATGCACATGTTGCAGAAACAACCCCATTCAGATGTATGGAATGGATTTTCAGTCACAGAAATTTCTACAACAAATCTGCTGCGTATGAACATACTCTGATAATGCATAAGCCTTCTAGGGACTGTTCACTGTACTAAAAGTCAGACTGGGGGGAAATTGTAAAGGATCTGCCTTACACAGCTTCTGTGTCGACGCCCGTGGTTACTCACTCTGCACCTGCTCCTAAGTCTGGTCGAGTGACCCCTTCTTCCACCAATCAGCCTGGGAGGCTGAGGAGTGGGAGAGCCTATCACAGCCTGGCCAGACGGAGCTAGCTCCCGCCCTCTGTCTATTTATACCTTCACTTCCTGCTCCTCCTTTGCCTGTGATTGTTTCAGTCTGTTTCCTGGCTCTGCTGCTGCTGCTTACTACTTGTCTTCTGCTTCATATTGACCCTGGCTTGACTGACTATTCTCCTCCTCTGCGTTTTGTACCTCGTCCACTCCTGGTTTGACTCGTCTCGTTCACTATTCTCCTGCTCTGCGTTTTTGTACCTCGTCCACTCCTGGTTTGACTCGGCTCGTTCACTATCCTTGTTGCTCACGGGGTTGCCGTGGGCAACAGCCCCATTTCCCTTAGCTTCTGTGTACCCTTGTCTGTTTGTCTGTCGTGCACTTAGTGAGCGTAGGGACCGTCGCCCAGTTGTATGCCGTCGCTTAGGACGGGCCGTTGCAAGTAGGCAGGGACTGAGTGGCGGGTAGATTAGGGCTCACCTGTCTGTCTCCCTACCCCGCCATTACAGAAATGTTGCCAAATACTGTTAGGACATCTTACCAATGCTCTTCTGGTGACAAATCTTCCATACATTACACTACAATACATTTAATTTTGTTTTGGTTTTCCTTCTGTAGACCATAACGGTATGAGAGGACAACTTTCATCTTGTTACCTGTTATAACAACAGACCGTGGACTGCTTGCAATGACTTGGTGCTGTCTGTATCGCAGGCCCTTTCTGTGCAAACTTTTCTCCATATAATAAATAAGTAGAGGTTAATTACTTAACATTCTAGACTCCCACCCCCACTTCCGCAGCTCCTCCTTGGCCCACATTGGAAAAGCAGAAAGTAGAAGAACAGGAAAAGAAAGGAAGCATTAGCATTGTCGTTGTGATTGGCAGTGCTTGTGAAGGAGAGGTTATTTCATGTGGCGGATTCTTTTCAGGCAATCTTTCCTTTATGTACACACCATTCATCTGGGTACAGTTCTCTATTCAAAATCCTTTTCTTTTTCACTCCTTTCTTTTTTTCCCCCAATCACTCTTTCCCCCTCCCTTCTTTTCATTTCTCTCTTTTGTGTATTCTCCCCCCTCTCTAGCCTGATGCATTTTCTTTTCTTTTTATGTTCTTCCTGTGTTCAGTTCCTTTTTTAGTTTCTTGTGTTTGCCTGCTCTCTCTCTTTCTCTTTTGCTTTGAGTATTTATTATGTGTTTTATGGGGGAGGGGAATAGAAGCCATAGTTGCACTGCAGGAAACATTTTCCATGATAAGATATTAACTAAAAATATATCTTTATCAGATTACAATTGGTTGGTTATAGAGCATTTTAAGGATGGAGATATATGTACTAGTATATAGAGTCTGCATTCTTAACTATGACTTGCAGCCAAATAAGTGACTACTACCTGTTAAAATTCTGTAACATGATGGAGGAAAAGTTTGATTAAGGCCTCATGCACACGACCGTAAAAACTCCCGTTATTACGGGTTGTAATTACGACCCGTAATAACGGGCTCATAGACTTCTATTGGCCACGGGTACCTTCCCGTTTTCTTACGGGAAGGTGCCCGTGCCGTTGAAAAAGATAGAACATGTCCTATTTCAGGCCGTAATAACGGCACGGACAGCCCATAGAAGTCTATGGAGCTCCCGTAATGACGGGTGGCTACATGTGTGCACCCGTCATTACAGCAGCGTTGCTAGGCGACGTCAGTAAATAGTCACTGTCCAGGGTGCTGAAAGAGTTAACTGATCGGCAGTAACTCTTTCAGCACCCTGGACAGTGAATTCCGATCAGAATATAGATCAACCTGTAAAAAAAATAATAAAAGACGTTCATACTTACCGAGAACTTCCTGCTCCCTCCAGTCCGGTCTCCCGGCCGTTGCCTTGGTGACGCGTCCCTCTCGACATCCGGCCCGACATCCCTGGATGACGTTTCAGCCCATGTGACCGCTGCAGCCAATCACAGGTCAATCACAGGCTGCAGCGGTCACATGGACTGCCGCGTCATCCAGGGAGGTCGGGCTGGATGTGAAGAGAGGGACGCGTCACCAAGGCAACGGCCGGGTAAGTATGAATTTCTTTAACTTTTATTACAGAAAGGGCTGTTCCTTCTCTCTATCCTGCACTGATACAGAGAAGGGCTGCCGATTAGTGCAGTGCTATTTTGCAGCCAAAAACTTGGCCGTAAATACGGGTGGAATACGGGTGACACCGGACCCATATTTACGGGCACGGGTCCGTAAATACTGGTGCAAAACGGGTCGAATACGTTTGACACCGGACCCGTATTTATGCCAGTATTTACGGGTGGGAAAAAATACGGTCGTGTGCATGAGGCCTAACGCGATGTAGACAGATCTGACGCAGCTGGACACACAGGAGCGGTTGCTGGAGATGGTAGTGTGTTGTTGTTGTTGATCCACAGGTGGCCAGCTGTCACATTTTTACTGTTTGGTGATTCTAACCTGCAGTCACATGTGAGCGATTGCTGCTCAAAAGCATCTGTGTATTCAGCCCTTCTAGAATTATAACCAGAAGTTATATCTTTGTAAAATGTACCAATGCGCAAAAACAAAAGCATAAAAATAACACAAAATATTAAGCTTGTCATTGTTCTTCAGACAGCAATTTAACAAAAAAAATGTCAGTGTCCATGACACAGCTATAGGGACTACAGCGAGTAACTAGGTTATTAGCTTTTGTGGGGCATCCTGTAATCTATACAGAATACATTGGTCTATCAGTGTTTCAAGCTTTATGACACCCTAGATTACTGTATAATGTTTTCTAGATCTAGTCCTACCCAGTGTACATCATGCTTTAAGTGGGTCCAGGGACAATGAGGAGTTAGGCCTCATGCACACGAACGTATTTTTTCCCTCCCGTAAATACTGGCGTAAATACTGGCCCTTGGTCACACATTTTCGACCCGTATTGCACCAGTATTTACGGGCACGTTTTCGCTGCAAAATTGCACTGCACTAATCGGCAGCCCTTCTCTCTATCAGTGCAGGATAGAGAGAAGGGGAAGCCCTTTCCGAGGTAAAAGTAAAAGAAATTCATACTTACCCGGCCGTTGCCTTGGTGACGCGTCCCTCTCTTGACATCCAGCCCGACCTCCCTGGATGACGCGGCAGTCCATGTGACCGCTGCAGCCTGTGATTAGCCTGTGATTGGCTGCAGTGGTCACATGGGCTGAAACGTCATCCTGGGAGGCCGGACTGGAGGAAGAAGCAGGGAGTTCTGGGTAAGTATGAACTTTTATTTTTTTTACACGTTGATTTATATAGTGATCGGAAGTCACTGTCCAGGGTGCTGAAAGAGTTACTGCCGATCAGTTAACTCTTTCAGCACCCTGGACAGTGACTATCCACTGATGTCGCCTAGCAACGCTCCCGTAATTACGGGTGCACACACGTAGTCACCCGTAATTACGGGAGCCCCATAGACTTCTGTGGGCCTGCCCGTGCCGTAATTACGGCCTAAAATAGGCCTATATTTTTCAACGGCCCGGGCACCTTCCCGTAAGCAAGCGTTTTTACTTTCGTGTGCATGTAACAGCTGAGCCCTGTGTGTTTATAAAAATTAGTGCAACGAAAAAGTGGAAGTGTTTCCCGTCAGGTTACTTGCAATGAAAAAATTTAATCTGTAACCTGTTAGTGACTGCCCATTAGTGTTTTTACGGCGGTCACCAACGGGCTTTATTCCGATGCAATAGCCTTTTTACGGTGCTGCATTGGAATAAATAAATAGAGCAGGGAGCCTTTAAATCTCCCTGTTCTCAGCTACCAGAAGTGGCTGAGAGCAGGGAGCAGCCCTGCTCTAACAGACAGTATCGATCTAGATCGTTTAACCCTCTCCCTGTCTCACCCAACGGGCACCTTGCGTAAGATCGCAAGGTGTCGGTTTCTATGCCTAATAAATGCCCCAAAGTCTGCCACTCTTTATGCCTGCCAGAGGCATGGCCTTTCAGATGCCTGTCCGTTTTACACGGACCGGCACTAGTACACTGCAATACAAAAGTTTTGCAGTGTATTCTAAAAGCGATCGGACAATCGCATAGTGAAGTCCCCTAGTGGGACTATAAAAATGTAAAAAAAAAGTTTCATAAAGTTAATAAACAAAAATGTGGAAACATTTTTTATAACCCACTGTTTCCCCTTACAAAATGCTTTATTATAAAAAAAAAAAAAAAAAAAAGTTTACACATATTTGGTATCGTCGCGTCCGTAACGACTCCAACTATAAAGTTATTTCATTATTTAATCCGCACGGTGAACTTTAAAAAAGAAAATTAAAAAAACAATGCAAAAATTGCTGTTTTCTGTGAATCCCGCCTTAAACAAAATGTGATAAAAGTGATCAAAAAGTCGTCCCGCAAAAAAAAAAAGCACTCATACAGCTGCCTTTGCGGAAAAATAAAAAAGTTATGGCTCTTGAAATATGGAGACACAAAAATAAATAATTTTGAAAAAAAAGTGTTTTTACTGTGTAAAAGTAGTAAAACATACAAAATCTATATCAATTTGGTATTGTCGCAATCGTAACGACCCATTTCTCTCAGTTGTCTCTCAGCTAGTGGGTGGAGCCTAACTGCTATCATGTCTTTTATACACTGCACACATAGATAGATAGGAGAGCAGGATTTTCCTCCTCTTTAATGCATATATAGAAGCTGTAGCAGCATGAAGGAGATCATACAGAAATGATGAGTAATGTAGCTAACAAGCCAGCACTGGGGTGACCTATATCTCTTACCAGAAGCTGTAGCACGTCTGTGTGTGTCTTTCTCACTCTGCTCCCCCTCCCCTCTTCATAGATTTTTATTTGCAGCATGTCTGTGTGTCTCTCTCTCTCCCTGCTCTCCCCTCCCTTCTCCATAGACTTGTAAATGCAGGCTGCAAAGAGACACCATCCCCACTTCCTGCAATCCAAAAATTCTGCTCTGTAAGCAGGGATGGAATTTTCTTGACAACAGGGGGTGGACAGCAGATTACAGGAAGGGAGACACCTAGTGGCAGTAACTTCACACAGAGATAGATAGATATTAGAGGGATGGTAATGATTTTCTACAGAGAAAATCCTGCAAATATCATTTGTTTGCATTGCTGCATGTGTATTTGTTTCCATAGCTAATTAAGAGCCATGATTCTAGTTATCATTAACAAGAGAAAAAGACTGTACCAGTTTCCATCAGTCAGACCAACATGTTAATATGATAGACCTAATCTTTATTCATACGTTGTCAATTAAATCACAGAAGTTTGCAGCAGCCCATTTATTTCAATTTGTTAGGAGGTACTAACTACTTTGTCTTTTAAAGAGGACTTGTGAGCTCATACTTGTATGCTCCATGAAATAACAATGCTTGGGCACCTTTTCTTATAACTTTTCATTGTGTCATTCCTCTATTATTCCTCCTGTAAATGTATGAATAAATTGACAACTGGCAGTTACCATTCTCCTTGTCAATATGTTTCCTATGCAGTCTGACACTGTCAGCACTGATTAGACCGTGCCCAATGATAAGGGGAATGGTAACACCCACTTTTCAATTTATATATTTCCAGATCACAACACATGAGTTCTAAGAAAAGGAAACTGCAATGGTAGTGACCGCGAGTCCACTGAAATCAATAGATGTGTGTATTTTCATTGATTGTCCTACTGTGTTTTAGCTGCTAGAGGGGTCCTGACAGTGCGACCACTCTTGTGTGATGCAGAGAACTCCTTTAAAAAAAACTTTCAATTGAACCTTTTGCTTTGGTAGAACTTTCCATCCTGTTTCTTTATTGCTGCTGTATTTGATTAAGGGCGGCACAGTATGGAGATATTGTGCCATTTGGCCAATGGCAACTAGCAAAGAATATAGTGGACTAATAGCAGCCTGTCAATTACTGCTAAGAGGGGCAAGGGCATGTATACAGCTGACTCATAACTATGTGCATTTGGGCTAAGGGCTTGTCCACACACAATGGAATTGCTGCAGAAAATTTCTGCAGCAATTCCGTTGAAAGTCAAAGGCCTTCCGCTGTGGCAAAAACGCACCATTTCCTGCAGGTTTTTGTGGCAGAAAATGGTGCGTAAATTTCTGCGTTTTTCCCAATGTTAGGAGATGGAGACATCTCCTATGAAAAACGCAGCAATTCTGCACACTTTCCGTAGCAGGAATCGACATGCTGCGGTCCGAAAAATATGCACCGTAGGTCAATTTTGTCTCTGAAATATTACGCAGCATGTGGATGGGATTTGATAAAACTCCTCCACTATGCTGGTACTGTATTCTGCTGCGTTTTTTCAAGCCGAAATTCTGTCCGGAAAAGTGGCAATTCCGTTAAGCTTGGACGAGCCCTAATAGTGCAGCGGACCGGTCTCTATACATTGCTGCTGTCATAGTATGATACCTATCCATAGCTCCTGTACAATTTTTAAAGCATATCTGTTTTAGTAAACATAGAATATTTTGAAGTAACAACTGCAGAGATGCATTTAATTTAATTAGATGTTTTAATATCTGCAGCAGGAAATGAGCTTATGTTAATAATGAACTAGCGGAGTGGCTAATTTGATAAAGATGGCACATCCTATATTTTCCTATGCAGGACTTTAGGTACTGCATTAACTCTTGAAGTAATATACATTATTCTACATAGAGCCAGCATATTTTTCAGAGGTTGGTTACTACAGCTGCAAACATACATTATCTCACAGCACTTGTATAAATGTCATGTTATTCATTGTTATTATATTTCATGTCCAGATTAAGCAACTTAGTCTGATGTAGGACGCTTTGGAGACACTTTGCTATGTTCTTAACTTAGGTTGAATTCAAATACTTGTAAATATATTCTACATATAAGAGCAAATATAGGGTTCTTTTTCCCTGTATAATGCATCTGACAGAAGCTGAGATCATGCTGTGCAGGGAAGGGGAAGGTGCAGGGAAGGGGAAGAGCTGTATGACGCTGATAGGACCGCATCATACAGCCAACGCAGACACTGCCCCCAGTGAAATCTCAGTGTTACTGCCCCTTTGGCTAGTATAGCCTAATTAGCATAATAAAAAAATGACTCCTAACTCGGAAAGTAAAAAACGGATTGGGATATAAATTACATTGACATCAACCGTGTGACAGCGCCTATGACATGAGGTAGGAAATTGGGCTTTACTGAACTCTGACAGGTCTTCATGCAGGCAAGATCCAGATGGTGTCCAATGGCAGATTCAATTACGAATAAAGTCCTCCCTGGATCTACTGCAGTAAACAACAAAGCAAGGTCAATGTAGAGATCCCATATACTGTAGTTTGCATTGCTTTTAGCTGTAAAAGCATAACGATAGCATGTGGTGAATCCTAAAGAACAGGTTGTACTACGAAGGAAAACACAGGGGAGTAGAAAGAGAATGTTTTGTAAAATGAAGAATCCTGAATCTTTTTTTTTTTTTTTTTTTTCTTATAAGGGTACCTGGCTGTGGATCTTAGGGCACTAAACCATCAGCATGTCATTATACTGTTGGGGTTTAGCATCCTAAACATGCCCCTCTCAAAACTGTCCGTTTTAGCATCTTGTCTAAAAAGAAGTTATAATACAGCGTGCGCTGCAGGGGTGTTGCTAGGGTCTTAAAAGATCAGGGGCACAAGCTCCAAGACATATGCCCTCAGATAGATAGATAGATAGATAGATAGATAGATAGATAGATAGATAGATAGATAGATAGATAGATGAATGTCTCAGAATGGCTCAGAAGTAAAGTGTCCCTAAATATTACACTAACGAATTAAAATAATTTCTTTGGTGCATGAAGCATGTATTCATAGTAGAAAATAATTTGCCCTGTCATAAAAATGAATCTATGTGAGATAGTAGGCCTCTAAGTAATATGGGATAAAGAGAGAAAAAACACGGCGCCACCTTGTGCAGATCAGTCGGTAAAGGTGAGACAATGATGCCGTATTGCAGGTATTATGCTCACCTAGGTAGGGAGTTAAAAGGCATGTAAAATGAAACCACAGTGCTGCTGCCAGATCCGAGTCGGCATCCAAAAGGACCGCTTGGGAGGAGAGTTTATGCAGGAGAAAAGAGGATCATTCCAGGGGCGCTGCTGTGTGGTGATAATGATAGGATCGAAGTACGGAGATAATAATATTAAATGAATTTATTCGAATGAGTGGCTACGCGTTTCGACGATGAACAATCGTCTTCATCAGGCCATGATGAAGACGATTGTTCATCGTCGAAACGCGTAGCCACTCATTCGAATAAATTCATTTAATATTATTATCTCCGTACTTCGATCCTATCATTATCACCACACAGCAGCGCCCCTGGAATGATCCTCTTTTCTCCTGCATAAACTCTCTAAGTAATATGGTCACACAGTTACCATGTAAAAATACTAAAGAAGGGCCAAATGATACAGCCACACAGTCGCCACATATTACCACCACAGTGTAACTGAATAATACCCCTATACTGTTACTGAATAATACCTCCACACCATAACCACCTAGTGATTGAATAATACCTTGATACTGTTACTGAATAATACCACCACACCATAACCACATAGTGACTAAATAATACCCCCATACTGTTACTGAATAATACCATCACACCATAATCACCTAGTGACTGAATAATACCTTGATACTGTTACTGAATAATACTGTCACACCAGAACCACATAGTGACTGAATAATACCCCCATACTGTTACTGAATAATACCTCCACACCATAACCACCTAGTGACTGAATAATACCTCCATACTGTTACTAAATAATACCTCCACACCATAACCACCTAGTGACTGAATAATACCTTGATACTGTTACTGAATAATACTGCCACACCATAACCACATAGTGACTGAATAATACCCCCATACTGTTACTGAATAATACCTCCACACCATAACCACATAGTGACTGAATAATACCCCTATACTGTTACTGAATAATCCCTCCACACCATAGCCACATAGTGACTGAATAATACCCCATACTGTTACTGAATAATACCACCATAACCACATGGTGACTGAATAATAACCCCATACTGCTACTGAATAATACCTCCACACTACAACCACCTAGTGACTGAATAATACCACCACACCATAACCACATAGTGACTGAATAATACCCCTATACTGTTACTGAATAATACCACTATACTGTTACTGAATAATCCCTCCACACCATAACCACATAGTGATTAAATAATACCGCCATATTCTTACTGAATAATACCACCACAACATAACCACATAGTGACTGAATAATACCCCTATACTGTTACTGAATAATACCGCCACACCATAACCACATAGTGACTGAATAATACCCCTATACTGTTACTGAATAATACCGCGACCCCATAACCACCTAGTGACTGAATAATACCCCCATACTGTTACTGAATAATACTGCCACACCATAACCAAATAGTGACTGAATAATACCCCCATACTGTTACTGAATAAAAAACACTATACACAGACCAATATTACCACCATGTAGTGACCATATAGTGGTAGATGTCAGTTATACACAGGAGCTCTGCAGACGATATAAGTGATTTATAGTACATTTATATCTAGTGACTCACAGGTGATGTTTCCTCTGATTAGATTCGCTCACTTTCCCTTTTTTTCTCCATCCGGCCCAGACCACTGTGACGACTTATTCCAGCCACGACTCATCTCTGCAGAATTTGACGCACAGACATGTTGGTTTCTCGCTTATCCAGCACCGTCCCCACCAAACTCGTAATCCACAGTGCCCCATATGGTAATAATGATCCCTCGGTGCTCAACACAATAAAAGTGCCTACTCAGTACGTGTGCCCACACGCAGTAATAATCCTGCTTTGTGCCCACCTGTGGATAGCACGACACACAGCCCCCTGTAGATAGCGCCACACACACAGCCCACCCTTGTAGATAGCGCCACACACAGCCCACCCTTGTAGATGGCGCCACACACAGCCCCCCTTGTAGATAGTGCCAGGGGTCAGCATGGGCACTCTGACCAGTCTGCAGCTACGTAGCCCCAAACGCAGAAATGCTCTGTATTCTAACACCATGCTTTCATAGCCAGCATGCAACATCTCTTCTGTGGAATCGATCCAGACTGGCTAGCCTTTTCTCCATATGCGAATAAATAAAACTTGGGTGCCCTTGACCTTGTAACTGGTTCACCGGTTGTCATTTATTGGATCACATTTGGTAGGTACTACCAGCTGCATACTGAGAACACCCCACAAGACCTGCCGTTGTGGAGATCCTCTGACCCAGTTAGCTAGCCATCACAATTTGGCCCTTGTCAAAGTCGCTCAGTTTCTTACATTTTCCCGAATATCCTGCTTCCAACATATCAACTTCAAGAACTGACTGTTCACGTGCTGCGATATATATCCCACCCCTTGTCAGGGGCCATTGTAACGAGATAATCAATGTTATTTACTTCACCTGTCAGTGGTTTTAATGTTATGGCCAAAAGGGTGTAGATAGATTATATATATATATATATATATATATATATATATATATATATATATATATATATATATATACAAACACTGGGAATTACTTATTCCTGGGAATTAGGAGTTGGCAGACTGTCCCCTTAGTTGCATCTGAGTAACTACTTAGTATTCCTATGACCTGAAATATCTTATAACCCAGTGACTAGTAAATCTTGACAAACTGGATTCATATACTCCTATGTGTAATGTCTGTTCCCTAAAATAGAATTTAAACAAACATTATTGTTCTTAGTACAATTACTTAAGCGTCCTACTTTCTTGTAACATGCCAAGACAAGCTGTCCTTTTAAATTGTTCTCGTTTGGTTTTCTTAAAAGGAAATACTAATCTATTGAAAAGCCAAGGTTACAAAGCATAACCCTTTAATGTTAGTCTCTTGCAAACTGCTCAGTCTAGTGATACTCCTCTTTTGAAGGCCAGAAATGAACACTGATTATTTGAAATTCTTCTTTTCTTTTTTTTTAATGTAATTTAGCTTAGCATTTTCTCCATGTTTACATGAGTAGTAGAAGTAAATGGTAGACTAAAGGTCCTTTTACAGATAAACTGCCCGTAACGAGCACTGATCGATAACCTAGGAAATCGGTTGCCACTCATTTCGTAGTTTTTGTTTTTTAGTGTAGCAATGATCGAGGCGTTTCTTTGAACCCATTTCTCATCAGTTTCCATTGCTGTTGGCAGCACATCCACTGTTTACACGAAGGGATGTGCTGCCAACGAATGATGATTTTTATCCCCACATAAAAGATGCAATCAACATCAAACGAGCGTTTTATCAATTGTTGTTTGACCGGCAGACCTGTTTAAACTAGGCAATGGTCGTGAACGAACGTTTATATGAACGATCATTCGGGTGATCAACTCCCAGTGTAAATGAGTTCTTAAAAGTATATATGAACCCCCTGGAACTTTGTATATGTCCTTCCTCAACTGATTTATTCTCTACATGTATTGTACATTCCTTCTTCATTCTAGAAAAATGGCAATGTTACCGCAAACATATGCTGGACATGAGTACATATGGACTGTGATTGTATACTTTAACCCCTTCCCAACCACCCCACGTAGATTAACGGGCTGCAGCACTGGTCCTTGTGTCTGCAGCCCGTTAATCTACGTGTGCTCCTAAGAGAGCACACAGGCGCTCCCCACAGTCCGGCATCTCCCAGTACAGGCTGCTACTATAGCAGCCCTAGTACTGGGGGAAAACATCAGGTCGGATCACAGCGTTGATCCGAACCGATTAACCGCTTAAATGCGGCAGTCAATAGCGACCGCCGCATTTAAGTTGTTATAGCAACATCGGCACCCGGAAGCCTAACAAAGGCTTCCAGTCTGCCATCTATGGAAGGCAATTAGATCCTGCCAGAGGCAGGACCTAATATGACTCCTGTCAGTGTGTAACTGTCAGGTATAATATCCTGCAATACAGAAGTATTGCAGGGTATTATAACAACGATCCAACAATTGGATCTTCAACTCCCTAGTGGGACTAAAAAAAAAAAAAGTTACAAAAAAATTTACAAAAGTAAAATGTCAAAATAATAACATTTTAAAAATCGCACATTTTCCCTTATAAAGTCCTTTTATTATTAGAAAAAAAAGATAAATAAACTATGCATAATTGGTATCGCCGCGCCTGTAACGGCCTGAGCTATAAAAATATTATGAAATTTATCCCGCACGTTGACCACCATAAAAAAAAATCTAAAAACTATACCGGAATCGCTATTTTTAGTCACTTCAGCTCCCAAAAAATTGCATAAATAGGGATCAAAAAGTCGCATGTACCCAAAAATTGTACCAATAAAAACTACAGTTTGTTTCGCAAAAAACAAGCCCTCACACAGCTTTCCTGATAGAAAAATAAAAAAGTTGTTGCTATTAGAATATGGTGACACAAAAATGAAATAATTTTTTTAAAACCGTGCCTTTATCGCGCAAACACCGTAAAACATTAAACATTTACTTTTTGGTATCGCCGTAATCGTATCGACCCGCAGAATAAATTAAATATGTCATTTATAGCACACGGTGAACGCCGTAAAAAAAAAAGAATAAAAAACAATAGAAGTTTTGACGGCCTAATTACACTAAATTCAGCAAAAAACCTATGGGATCAAAATTCTCACTATACCCCCTAGACAAA
This sequence comes from Rhinoderma darwinii, assembly GCF_050947455.1. Classification (NCBI taxonomy): domain Eukaryota; kingdom Metazoa; phylum Chordata; class Amphibia; order Anura; family Rhinodermatidae; genus Rhinoderma; species Rhinoderma darwinii. The sequence goes on along the minus strand of NC_134689.1, from coordinate 301,544,983 downwards.
TTCTTTTTAGGGCTGTAGTTTCCAAAATGGGGTCACATCTGGGGGGTGTCCACTGTTTTGTTCCCTCAGGGGCTTTGCAAATGCAACATGACACCTGAAAACCAATTGAGTATTCAAATAGCGCTCCTTCCCTTCTGAGCCCCTCCGTGTGTCCAAACAGCCGTTTATGACCACATGTGGTGTATTGCCGTAATCAGGAGAAATTGCTTTACAAATCTTGGGGCGCTTTTTCTTCTTTATTCCTTGTAAAAATTGATAATTTCTACGTTTTATTGGAAAAAAATTCGATTTTCATTTTTACGGATTAATTCCACAAAATTTAGCAAAAAAAACTGTGGGGTTAAAATGCTCACTATACCCCTTGATTAATTCCTTGAGGGGTGTAGTTTGCCAATTGGTGTCTTTTTAGGCGTTTTTCCACTGTTTTGGGACTACAAGACCTCTTCAAACCTGACATGGTGCCTAAAATATATTCTAATAAAAAGGAGACTCCAAAATCCACTAGGTGCTCCATTGCTTCTGAGGTCTGTGTTTCAGTCCATTAGCGCACTAGAGCCACATGTGGGATATTTCTAAAAACTGCAGAATCTGGGCAATAAATATTGAGTTACGTTTCTCTGGTAAAACCTTTTGTGTTACAGAAAAAAATGGATTAAAATGAATTTTCCGACAAAAAAAGAAATTTGTAAATTTTTCCTCTACTTTGCTTTAATTCCTGTGAAACACCTAAAGGGTTAAGAAACTTTCTAAATGCTGTATTGAATACTTTGAGGGGTGCAGTTTTTAAAATGGGATGACTTATGGGGGTTTATAAGGCCCTCAATGCCACTTCAGAACTGAACTGGTACCTATAAAAATAGGTTTTGGAAATTTTCTTGAAAATGTGAGAAATTGCTGCTAAAGTTCTAAGCCTTGTAATGTCCTAGAAAAATAAAAGGATGTTCAAAAAATGATGCCAATCTAAAGTAGACATAAGGGAAATGTTAATTAGTAACTATTGTGTGTGTGGTATAACTATCTGTCTTACAAGCAGATACATTTAAATTCAGACAAATTCTAATTTTTGCAAATTTTCTCTAAAGTTTGGTGATTTTCACAAACAAATACTGAATTTATTGATCACATTTTTCCACTAACATACAGTACAATATGTTACGAGAAAACAATCTCCGATCGCTTGGATAGGTAAAAGCATTCCCAAGTTATTACCAGATAAATTGACACGTCAGATTTGAAAAATTGCCTGCGCCCACAAGGCCACAACAGGCTCCGTCTTGAAGGGGTTAAAGTAGGTATAACCATGCATATCTTGCTAATAGCAAGTGTCCGATGGACTGATTGATAAATTATAATACTCTGTATACATTAAAAATAAATAACAAATAGATGCATTATAAATGTACATATATGTATACACACTATACATTTATTTGTGTATATATTTAAATTTAACTATAATAGGTAATTTTAGTTTTCCCGCACCGTCTAACAGACTATTACTTTCTTTCTCCTATAGTATTAGCAATGATTTGCTCAATGCATCAGACCCTTCTCTGACTTTTTTTCTGTCCTAAATATAGGCCGAGGTCTGCTGTATGTGTCTTACTTCTCTTTCCTCATACTTATTTCCTTATGATTGAGAAGGGGAATAAGAGAGCATGTTGTGGCAACGTCAAACCATCTACTTCCTCTTGTCGGTGTCTGCAGGTCTGCAAAATCTCTCCTCACATGAAAACAGCAACAACCATATGTTGTGTTGCTCCACTATTTATTATATCTTAGATTGCTGCATCTCCACGTCTTAACTGGAATATGACTACTGAAGTTCAAAGTTACAAACACTTCAGGCTTGAAACTTAGTGTACTAATACCAACCTATAGTAATTAGTACATCTAGAGCAGGGGTCTCAAACTCGGCCGGGTAAGTGGGCCACATATAGAAAAAATTTGAAGTTGACGGGCCGCATTACTTTCAAATTTGATACATTACAAAATCATTGTTCATTAATTAGTTATTTGAACTACTATAACACTATGTTACTATAATACTACATTACTAGAACAATACTACGTTACTATAATAATAGCGCTAGGTTTAAACTTACCATAAATTTGCGAGATTTCTCCACGTGCTAATTTCAACAATCCACTTTTACAGTTTTTGTCGCTAAATGCAGTCCGGCAGCTCAGTTGGCAGCGTTTGGCAGACACACAAATGTCAAAATTAGGCAGCCCCTTTTTAGATTGTGCCACAGAGCCCTCTATAGATGCTGCCACAGAGCCCTCTATAGATGCTGCCACAGTGCCCTCTGTAGATGCTGCCACAGTGCCCTCTGTAGATGCTGCGACAGTGCCCTCTGTAGATGCTGGCACAGTGCCCTCTGTAGATGCTGGCACAGTGCCCTCTGTAGATGCTGCCACAGTGCCCTCTGTAGATGCTGCCACAGTGCCCTCTGTAGATGCTGCCACAGTGCCCTCTGTAGATGCTGCCACAGTGCCCTCTGTAGATGCTGCCACAGTGCCCTCTGTAGATGCTGCCACAGTGCCCTCTGTAGATAGTACCACAGACCCCCCCAGTAGATAGCTCCATTGGGGCTCCCACTAGGAGTGGAATCCCCAGCCAGAGCGTTGCCTACGCTTTGGCCAGGGATTCCTTTGCTGGAGGAGCCCCTGATGTCACTGTTCATACACAGTGACGTAAGGGGATCCTCCTGGACCGGAATGTGATGTCAGGGGCAACCCCAGAGCCGGTGTCCCAGAGCGGAGCACTAGTATAGACTCTACTCCGGAACTCTGGGTAAGCAACTGACATCAGTGTCCATATATGGAGAGTAATGTCAGGGGCCCGCCCAGAGCTGTAGTCCCGGTGCAGAGCCGCTTCTAGCACACTGCCTGGGATTCCAGCTCTGCTCCTGACATCACTGTTCATATATGGACAGAGATGTCAGGGGCAACCCCAGAGCTGAAGTCTCAGGCAGAGCGCTACTACTGGGACTCCAGCTGTTCCCCTGACATCACTGTCTAGTTCTGGAGAATCCCTAGACATCGCTATCCATATGTGGACAGCGATGTCAGAGGATTTCAGAGTCCCGGAGCAGAGCCTATGCTAGCGCTCTGCCCGAGACTCCGCTCTGGGGAAGACCCTGACAAAACTGTCCCTATATGGACAGCGATGTCAGGGAATTCCACAGAGTCCCGGAGCAGAAGCTATACTACCGTTCTGCCCGGGACTCAGGCTCTGGGGAAGCCCCAGACATCGCGTGTCCATTCATGGACAACGATGTCAGGGAATTCCAGAGTCCCAGAGCAGAGCCGATACTAGCACTCTGCCAGGGACTCCGCTCTGGGGAAGACCCTGACAAAACTGTCCATATATGGACAGCAATGTCGGGGATGTCCACAGAGTCCCGGAGCAGAGCCTATGCTAGCGCTCTGCACGGGACTCCGCTCTGGGGAAGACCCTGTCATCGCGTCTCCATTCATGAACAGTGATGTCAGGGATTTCATAGAGTACCGGAGCAGAGCCGATACTAGCAGCTCTGTGGGCCGTAGATGACAGCCTCAGGGGCCGCATGCGGCCCGCGGGCCGCGTGCTTGAGACCCCTGATCTAGAGTTTATTTAAGTGCACATGTAGTACTGTAAGTTTTTAGCTTTGACACAACCTTGCAGGTCCTTTACCATGAAGTGTCCTTAACCAACATCAGGACACTATGAAGGTCAGATGCATTATAATCAGCGGCACTTTTACTCCTGAACATTGCTACGTGCAGGAAAATGTGCTGCCCCAAGCCCTATAACGACAAGCTCATTGGTGAATTTGCAGATTTTAGTTTGTCTCTTCTATTTCATGTTGTGTTCTTATAGTGCACGTCATCACCTTTACTTCATGGTTGTAACTGAATAAGTAGATAGTTTTGCAACCAGAGACTGCCATCCTACCAGAGACCTTGTCACATAGAAACGTACATTGGGTTGTTGCTAGGATATGATAAATACACCTGATTTCATACTCTTCTTCTAGTCTGAATATTTTAATGTTTAATAAATGTTCATCTTTTGTTACAAATATGTTGTTTGTTTGTTTGTTTTTTGCCAGGATATATCACTGAATGTTTAAAATAATGTTCTAAAAAAAAAATCCATCTATTTTTCCATGGTCTTTATTTTCCTTGTGTATTCTCACTAGGAGAACCAGTGTATTAAAGTTTTCTTGATTTGTGTGTTTTAAAGCCGTGTACGTTGGCTGGAAAAACAGAAGGCAGAAGGAGATTAAAGTAAGGAGAGACAAAGACGGAGAGGTTTAAATGTAGGCAGAGATGTGGAGATGGATGAAAGGGGAAAAGAAGAGAAAGATAACAGGGGAGAAAAAGGCGCTAGGGATCCACAGAAGTAAGATAGCTGTTGCCTGGGTAACGGAAAGAATGAGAAAGAAGGACTGAGGGAGGTATGGAAAGAAGAGATGGCTGGAATATGCCTGCGGATAGGGGTAGGACTATGAGAATGGAAGCAAGTGAATTGTAAGTTTTCAATATAAAAAATAGGCTGTTACGCGAGAACGAATGGACAGACAAATCTTACACACCCCTTCCGGAACAAAGAAAAGGAAACATTTTTTCCTTCATTACTAAATTCCTCTAATATCCTCATCAGAATTTATTTGTGTAAGAGGCCTATTCCATACGATAGTCTGCTGTGCTGAATGTGCAGACTGTCATTCCTCTTCATTTGTCAGGCAGGAAATGCGAGGCATGTTTTACATATCATCAGTTCAAAAAGCTTTGGGAAAAAAACACTGAAACCTGCTTTACCTTTTTCTCATTGCTTCTAAATGGACAATTAAAAAAGGAAGTAAATGTACGTGTTTTCATTTTCCCAAAGGCACGAATGCCCTCTTTTCAGGGATTATTAGCTGAAAATGGGGGAGGGGCAGATTTACTAAAACCTGTACTTACCTTTACTTACTGTATGTAATTACACTCAGGAATTTTCACAGTATTGTGTGTCATATTTTCCAACAGATGCACACTAGTCATGGATTATAGTGCATGCTATAGAAATATGCACAGATGTGTCCGCCATTGTTCACTATACAATCTCTATTTATAAAAGCAGTATAAAACTTTTATACATCAGGTGCAAAATTGGCCATGCATATCCAGTCACATCAGACACAAATAAGAGATGTCATCTGTGGCTTTAAAGTGCTGGTCGGCCTTCTCTAATATGACGCTCCGAATAAGCACAATTTTTTGTTAACCCTTTGACAGACACACCATGACAGAACTTTACAGCTATGTCCGGAATATTGTGCGGGGACAGCATGAGGACCTCTGTGATTGACAGCAGCATTCCCACTGTAACTGTAGGGATCTCATTCATATAACTACTAATGTCCTGCAATCAATACTGATCGCAGCATCCAACTAGTATAAAACATAGAGATTGAGATCACTTTGTTTCACTCTCATCAGCCCCAGCATCGTAATTGTAGGGGCGGACAGTTTTTTAAACTGCCAGCCTGGGGTGTAAGTAAGGCCCCCAGGGCTGCCCAGCAGTGACATCTGTTAGGGCATGCCCTAACATGCCTGCATATTTTCTATGCACAGTCAGTAATGTATTGGAATATACGGATATGCAAAATAAAAATGTTAAACATTACGTAAGTAAAAAAATAAAGTTGCACATGCATTTTTTTCACCATTCCATCATTATAAAAACGAGTTGTTAATTTATATGTACCATAAAATAATCCTTAAAGGAAGGGGTTTTGAAATCTATCGGTGGAGAGCCATGCATTTTAAAATCCCAGATAACCCGTTTAAGATATTTACAACTCATCCTGAAAAAAAACCGAAGATCTCCTAAAACCACATAAAAAAAAAATTCAAGTTATTGGTGTTGGAATGTGGAGAGATCAAGAATAAAAATGATATGGAGGTCGTGAAAGTGAAAAATGGCTTGGACCTTAAAGAGGCTCTGTCACCAGATTTTGCAGCCCCTATCTGCTATTGCAGCAGATCGGCGCTGCAATGTAGATTACAGTAACGTTTTTTTTTTTAAAAAAACGAGCATTTTTGGCCAAGTTATGGCCATTTTCGTATTTATGCAAATTAGGCTTGCAAAAGTACAACTGGGCGTGTTTAAAGTAAAAGTACAACTGGGTGTGTATTATGTGCGTACATCGGGGCGTTTTTACTACTTTTACTAGCTGGGCTTTCTGATGAGAAGTATCATCCACTTCTCTTCAGAACGCCCAGCTTCTGGCAGTGCAGATCTGTGACGTCACTCACAGGTCCTGCATCGTGTCGGCCACATCGGCACCAGAGGCTACAGTTGATTCTGCAGCAGCATCAGCGTTTGCAGGTAAGTAGCTACATGGACTTACCTGCAAACGCCGATGCTGCTGCAGAATCATCTGTAGCCTCTGGTGCCGGTGTCCTCGCTCGTCTGACACGATGCAGGACCTGTGAGTGACGTCACAGCGTGATCTCTCGAGAACACGCTGTGTCTGCACTGCCAGAAGCTGGGCGTTCTGAAGAGAAGTGGATGATACTTCTCGTCAGAACGCCCAGCTAGTAAAAGTAGTAAACACGCCCCGATGTACGCACATAATACACGCCCAGTTGTACTTTTACTTTTCAACACGCCGAGTTGTACTTTTGCAAGCCTCATTTGCATAAATACAAAAATGGTCATAACTTGGCCAAAAATGCTCGTTTTTTTAAAATAAAAACGTTACTGTAATCTACATTGCAGCGCCGATCTGCTGCAATAGCAGATAGGGGTTGCAAAATCTGGTGACAGAGCCTCTTTAAGGGGTTAATGCAGTCACGTCAGAAACGTTGTACTAATCCACATATAGGCCAACAGGTACCATATTGTTCCAGCGTAATCTATAGGACTGTTTATGTAGATATCCTCATGGTATGTTCAAACATGATTTTATGTTGTAATTTTTTACCAATTGATGTTGGTAGGAAATATCCCCCCCCCCCCCAAAACTCTGCACCTAGAGCATATGGCAGTTTTAACTAAGGGGTGCAGTAGAACCTAGGTTCTCAACTTGTGGTACAGGAGGTACTTGTCATGTCTTCAAGGGGTACTTGCTCTGAACTCAAGCAGCACAGTGTATGATCATATGCATAAGGGTATCATTTATTTGAGTAGGGGCTACTTGGCTCATAAATATTGAGAAACATTGCAGTAGAATAGAGCAGCAGCAAAATGCCAAACATGTGCTGTCTGGTCAAAATGTATTATACGTTCTAAATTCAATAAGGGCTTACAGCATTGTTCCTATAGTTGTACCTGTAGAACTCACATGGTTTATATTAGCAATTATTAGAGCCCCAATAAAGATCGTACTCTTTGGGTTTTATTTAGGTATGAATTCTCCCAGCTTGTGGCCACATGTGACAGTAAGTGCAATTACATTGGTCTTGCATCGGCGGCTTTCATCTCCAGTGTCCATAATGATGAGTCAAGGTCTAGTCCCAAGTGGCATAATAAATAATCTGAATCATAATAATTAGTAATAATAATAATAATAATAATGTTTGATTAAATAGTACCTCAACCAGTTAGAACTAATGTCTTGCAAATGTGAAAATCCACATATAAGGGTTAACACGAACATCCCAATGTTAATGTCATATCCCTCCAGAACAATGCTATATTTGTCTAGTAACAGTCCATTGTTCCTACAATGTGTAGAGGACAATTAATTTAACCTTTCTTCATTGTCTAATCCATTAGCCTCTCCTCGCCCCCAGTAAGGCAGGACACTCCATTTGAGGAAGCATTCAACCTTATACAAGGGTATATCATATATAGTCGCACAGCATGTTAGATTGCTGTCATCTTAAAGAAGTGTCATTTATCATGGGACAGTCACATGTGGAAATGATGAAATTGGTTCTAAACTAGAAGACAGAAAGGTCTCTGCTATATTGATGAGGTGTTTAGCAAGAGGAGCATTGGCCTACTTATGCTCGACTTCGGCATGCTCTCTAGGTGTAGGACTTGGTTTCCTGCAATGTTCCCAGATGTTGCAGTACATCAGAACAATTGGCAAAGATAAACTCCATAGAAAAAGAGAAACCGTTTTTATGTTATGCTTTTTCTTTAGTGTGGATGATTTGCATAGTGGAATTACTGTGTAGGTACTGTGCGGCCCTGATGTGGGGACTGTCTGCTGTGAGAACTATTTGGTCAAACTCAGGGGCATCCCTTCCTTCGCTTGATCTGGGCACTAAGAACATAGGAGTATATTTAGGTTATAACTAGGTTTGGATTGGAAAAGTGACCAGGCGTGCCCCCAACCCCTCCACATAGGGTCATTTTCAGTGTTCTTTAATATTGTTGACAAATATCTCTGTGCTTACATTAACCCCTTAATGACCGGGCCATTTTGTGCGTTAATGACCAAGGATTATTTTTTGTTTTTTCACTGTTGCATTCTAAGAGTCACAACTTTTTTTTTTTATTCCGTCGACATAGCCATATAAGGGCTTGTTTTTTGCGGGACGATATGTATTTTTCAATTGCATTATTTTTGGGTGCATATAATGTATTGATTAACTTTTATTAACTTTTATTTTAGGAAAGAATTTAAAATAAACGACTATTCCAGCAATGTTTTTCACGTTATACATTTACGCCGTTCACTATGCGGCATAAATAACATGTTACTTTTGTCCTATGGGTCGGCACGATTATGGGGATACCAAATATGTGAGGTTTTATGTTTTCCTACGTTTGCAAAACAAAAATCCTTTTAAAAAAAAATAAAAATATCTACTTGTTTTTGCATCGCCGCATTCCAAGAGCTGTAACTTTTTTTTTTGTTCCATCTATATGTGGGCTTATTTTTTGCGGGACAAAGTGTAGTTTTCATTAGTAGTATTTTGGGGGACATGGGACGCATTGATTAACTTTTATTTTATTTTTTATGGTGGGAATGGGAGGAAAAAAGGAATTTTGGCATTGTTTTTTTGCTGGTTTTTTTGGACGCCGTTCACCTAGCGGTTTAATTAATGCGTTAAATTTATTGTTTGAGTCATTATGATGGTGGTGATACCATATATGTCTATAAACCAACAATGAGAAAAAAGGAGTCCAGATACTATATATAATAAAAAATAGAAAAATATAAATTTTATTTAGTACAATATAACAAGGGGGAATGTATACAAACGATAGAGGATCTAAAACAAAACAGAGTCTGTATGGGGACCACTTAGCAAAGTGACATTACTGCCATGAAACAATTGGCACAATGTACAATACATGTATGCATGATATACAAAGAGCATATTGCTCATAAACATAGAAATGATTAGAATATTATAAGTCTAAAATATATTCACATGTTACAAGCTACCTGGTGATACTGACAAGGAAGTTGATCATTATGCATGACACAGGTAAATGGTCAATATGTAAACGTTATATGAAACCCAGACCAAGCGGGTGTAACTTGGCATACAAGCCAAACCCGATTTGATCTGGTGGACAGTAATGGGTATATACGTCCATACTTGTAGTTAGAAAAATTGTGAAAAATCATGTCAGATATAACACATGCAGCGAGCCATACCCATGTAAATAGAGTGTGATCAAGTGATCCAAAGATTAGGCAGCGCCCATATATGTGTATGTGTTACTTTTTTTTTTTTTTTACACTTTTACTAAATAAAACTACTTTTTGGGGAAAAAAGTGGTTTTATTTTTACTGTAATCTATTTTTTATTTTTTTTTCATAAACTTTATTTAACTGTTTTACATTTATTTATTTTTTCGTCCCACTAGGGGACTTCACCATGCGATCTGCTTTGGTATACTAAAGAGGCTCTGTCACCAGATGATCAAATCCCTATCTCCTATTGCATGTGATCGGCGCTGCAATGTAGATAACAGTAACGTTTAGTTTTTTTTTAAAAACTATCATTTTTGGCCAAGTTATGAGCAATTTTATATTTATGCAAATGAGCCTTTCTAATGGACAACTGGGCGTGTTTTCTCTTATTTCCAACTGGGCGTGTATTGTGTTTGTAACATCTGGGTGTGTTTACTTGTTTTACTAGCTGGGCGTTGTGAATAGAAGTGTATGATGCTGACGAATCAGCATCATTCACTTCTCATCGTTACCACCCAGCTTCTGGCAGTGCACAGACACACAGCGTGATCTCGCGAGATCACGCTGTGACGTCACTTCCTCCCACAGGAACTTCATCGCGTCGGACGAGCGAGGACACGCTGTGTGTCTGTGCACTGCCAGAAGCTGAGTGGTAACGATGAGAAGTGAATGATGCTGATTCGTCAGCATCATACACTTCTATTCACAACGCCCAGCTAGTAAAACAAGTAAATACACCCAGATGTTTCCTGTCAGTGTAAAACTGACAGGCAATCTTTTAGGCCATGCCTCTGGCATGGCCTAATAGGCAGATGCTGTAAATGAGAATTGGGGCCTTTGTTAGGCCACTGGCTTCCATGGAAACCCGACGGCGCCCCGCGATTTCTTTGCGGGGGCGTCGATGGGGTAACAGAGGGAGCTCCCTCCCTCTGTCAAACACACTGGATGCCGCTGTCTCTTTTGACAGCGGCATCTAAAGTGTTAAACTGACGGAATCGGAGCGCACTTCGATTGCGGCAGGAGCCTGGCTGTGTATAACAGCCGTTCTCCCGCTGCTGATCGCGTGGGTACACTAGCAGTACCCACCCGATCAGAGCGACTGATATATCCGTCACTATGCAGGAACTTTCACCTGCTTGCGACGGATGTATCCGTCGCTCGCCGTTAAGGGGTTAAACTGGGATTTTCCAAATGTCTGTTGATAGAGTATACTTTAGTTAGGATTCCTCTAGTTGGTTTTATTTACAGAATTGAAACCAGGGTGTGAAACAGTTGCTGCTCTGGGGACTTTTCTGGTTCCTGAAATGCTCTTTTTGATACTTGGTTTGTGATATCAACAGCAACCGTCTTCATAAGAATCTCTTCCACCATAAACTGAGATTACAGAACAAATACGTTTCTAAACACAAATAGATCCCTTGAAGCCCCCCCCCCAAATAAAAACAAACATGTAGCCGTATGTACTGAAAATAGTAGGATACCTTCCTCTCACAGCTATGAGAAAGTCTTGAAATAAAGACAATAAAGCAGATAACATAAAATATTGAAGCTAAACGCTGGTTTCTTCAAATTGGATTAAAGGACTAGAACTATCCCGGTAATAATTCTTATATTATCCAACGGTAGGGAAGGATTTACATTCAATATTGGTAGGGAACACTGTACAGGAAATAGAAGTGTGCTATTTTTGATCATCTTCATCTAGGACTCTTTTTTGTATTTTTTATTTTTTTATTTAAAGAGGCTCTGTCACCAGATTATAAGTGGCCTATCTCCTTCATAGTCTGATCGGCGCTGTAATGTAGATAACAGCAGTGGTTTTTATTTTGAAAAACGATCATTTTTGAGTTAGTGACCAACTGGGCGTGTTTTTACTTTTGACCAACTGGGCGTTGTACAGAGGAGTGTATGACGCTGACCAATCGGCTTCATACAATCCTCATTGTTCCAGCCCAGCTTCTTTCACTGCACAATCACACTGGGCTGTGGATCATGCTGAGCTGGAACAATGAGAAGTGTATGACGCTGATTGGTCACTGATTGGTCAGCCTCATACACTTCTCTTTACAACACCCACTTGGTCCAAAGTAAAAACACGCCCAGTTGGTCATTAAGAAACTAATTAGCATAAATCTAAAATTGCTCATAACTTGCTCAAAAATGATCGTTTTTCAAAATGAAACCACTGTTATCTACATTACAGCGCCGATCAGATTATGTAGCAGATAGGGCACTTATAATCTGGTGACAGAGCCTCTTTAACACATGACTTTATCTGCTTTGGCTATAAGTGCCTAATAATTTTTGCTTTCAGCATCAGTTGTACAATTTTACATAAATTTGGTACAATTTTAGCCTAGGAAAAGGCTGACTGTAGCACTGTACAATAGAATAACTGACTGGATGTCCAGGAAAAACAACGTCTCCTATATCCAGTTGTAAGAACGTGCATAAACATAAAGTTGCAGGATATAAAAGAACTGGTAATACAAGTCACACGTGTGTATTTAATGTGTCTCCGATGTAGTTTATATGTTTTACCCTGCAGTGTGTGCAGTAACTCACCCGTATTTCCCCCCATTAGAGATCCCATCTTTTGATCTGTTAAGAAAGACTCGCTAAAGCGTAAGAGTAATATACAGCAGGGGTGCAGAAAATGAAAGAAGAAAGACCGTTTCCAAATGACTTGGGGACTTTTGACACAGTAGAAAGGTCATGCTCATAAATACTATGTTGACAACATTATACAGGGTGCTTTTCCTCGGCTGGTTCTAGTAGGGTTAATGTGCACCTAGTTTACTGCAGCAGTGGTGGGTATCCGTATTGCCTAAGAAAATATTAGGGAATGTTTCTCGTCTCCCCTGTTCCGAGATCCAATCCTCATTTTGATCAAGAAATGGAAGAGTGGATCTTCTAAATGTGATTAGCAAGTCATTCTATTCCTTCACATATATTTGCTCCTTTTTGGACTTACACACAATATTACTTTAATGAGATTTGCTTATACTCTGATGTCTATGGTGGGATCTGCTAACAAATACCTAATGTCTTTGGCCACCTTTGAGGAATAGAAACCAATGTAGACAGTTAATGTTTTATCTTTGCCACTGTATGCCTCCCGCCCATTCAACTTGATTTGCAAGTCAGTAAACATTGATATAATTTTTTATTTATTTTTTGCAGAATGGAAATACATTGCCTACTACGCTTTTCCCTGCAGAGGCATTCTACAAAAAAACAAAGCTTTATCATGCAGTATACTTTTTTTTTCCCCCACTTTATGCTTTTACAGTGGCATATGCCAGAGCAATCAGTCAGAGGTATAGATCGGGCAATAGTCCCGACGTATATGTCTAATAAAAGGCTTAAACGTGGTGTTAACAGGGCCTAACCTTATCACTGTATAACTAGGCAGATGTTCCATTAGAAGTCCAGGAAAGCTGGGTGACAACAGCTGCAGGAGCTATAATATCAGCTATATTGGTTGTGATTATGCTTTCCTAGGAACTAATGTAACTAAGAAATGGTTGAATACCATTTTTACAACTTGACAGAAGAGAAGAACTCAAGAAAATTATTGAAATGACTGGTGATTATTATTTTTTTTGTATTCGGGAGTAAATAATAATATTATGTGAGCTTAACAGAGTTTCTTTCAACGTAGTAATGTAAATTCTATTGGTACACAGGCAAACCCTTTCATGTGTTATTGTTTTTACAGCTTCATTAATCCGTATATAAAATCATTTGCAAGTTGTAGTAGTATATAATAATTATTTCTTTGGAAGCCTAGGCTGCCATATCCCGCATTGTTTTTCTTGGATGGCCTCTGATGCTTTTAATGTTCTTATTTCTTTATATTTTGGTGTGTGTGATGGGAAACTGCTCAGTAAATCTCTCAACCTTCCTGTAATCTAGTGTTTCCTTTTATGTTCCCTGCACGTGCATTTTAGCAAATACTGTATCCCCAAGGGGAAATTGTATGTGCCACTGACAGTAATACAGGTACAGTGCAATTGCTAACCCACTGGGAGGGAGCCCCATGGTAGCAGCGTAGTCCCTAAATAATAATATGAGAGTTTTTTACTTGGTGAAAAAAAAATAGAAATATGAGTTTTGTTTTCATAGCAGCTTTGATTCCCATTCAATATCCTCGTGAACAAAACCACACAGACGTGATCATGACACTTTTTAGAAATCCATTCGGGTAGTTTACCATATAAAAGTGACTTCCAACTTACAATTTGTAGAAATAAAATGAAAACAAAAAACTTTTACACTTTTTTTTATGTGAAACTTTATAAACCAAATAATGTTTTAATAATATTGAAGAAACGGTCATATTACCTAATCATTGATTTGTAATGTAAGAAATTACTTAAAAGGGGAAGGCCACTTTTAACACTGATGTGGTAAAAGCTTCTCCATGTAAGACTGGGTGTTAAATGTTTCTCACGAGCCTGGTTTGACTTTTTTTTTATTGTATGTAAGTATAACCAATTTATTATATACATACATACATACATATATATATATAAAAGGATTTTATTCACATTTTTTTTTCTTTTTTTGCTGTGTTCTTACATGATACCTGGTTCGATTTTCTTTCTCGGGCTTTTATTATACATTATCAGATAGTGGTCACAGTATCTGGTTTTATACATTTGCTGGAGGTTGCCTATAAATATACAGTGGCGGATTAACTAGACCATGGGCCCTGGGCTGTTACCCATAGTTGGGCCTCCCTTCTCCACCGCCGCCCTGTAACTATTGTTAACACTTCCTTTTTGTCCAGACATTAACAAATGGGTGTTACTACTCCCCTTGTCAAAAGGCTGTGTCCCCACATACTGACAGTTACATAGTTACATAGTTAGTACGGCTGAAAAAAGACACATGTCCATCAAGTTCAACCAAGGGAAGGGAAAAGGGAAGGAAACATTTCTACACATAGGAGCTAATATTTTTTTGTTCTAGGAAATTATCTAACCCTTTTTTAAAGCCATCTACTGTCCCTGCTGTGACCAGCTCCTGCGGTAGGCTATTCCATAAATTCACAGTTCTCACTGTAAAGAAGCCTTGTCGCCTCTGCAGCTTGAACCTTTTTTTCTCCAGACGGAGGGAGTGCCCCCTTGTTTTTTGAGGGGGTTTTACAAGGAACAGGATTTCACCATATTTTTTGTATGTGCCATTAATATATTTATATAAGTTAATCATGTCCCCCCTTAGTCTTCTTTTTTCAAGGCTAAATAGGTTTAATTCTTTCAATCTTTCCTCATAACTTAAATTCTCCATGCCCCTTATTAGCTTCGTTGCTCTTCTTTGTATTTTTTCCAACTCCAGGGCATCCTTTCTATGAACTGGAGCCCAGAACTGAACTGCATATTCTAGATGAGGCCTCACTAATGCTTTGTAAAGTGGCATTATTACATCCCTGTCCCGCGAGTCCATGCCTCTTTTAATACACGACAATATCCTGCTGGCCTTTGAAGCAGCTGATTGACACTGCATGCTGTTATTGAGTTTATGATTTACAAGTACACCCAGATCCTTCTCAACAAGTGAATCCGCCAGTGTAGCGCCCCCTAGGACATATGATGCATGCAGGTTGTTGGTACCAAGATGCATAACTTTACATTTATCTACATTAAACTTCATTTGCCAAGTGGACGCCCAAACACTTAGTTTGTTTAAATCTGCCTGTAATTCATGAACATCTTCCATAGTCTGAACTATATTACATAGCTTGGTGTCATCTGCAAAAATAGAAATAGTGCTATTAATCCCTTCCTCTATATCATTAATAAATAAGTTGAATAATAGTGGTCCCAGCACTGAACCCTGGGGTACACCACTTATAACCGGGGACCATTCAGAGAAGGAATCATTGACCACAACCCTCTGGATACGGTCCTTGAGCCAATTCTCAATCCAATTACAAACTATATTTTCTAAACCTATAGTCCTTAATTTACCCATTAGGCGTCTATGGGGGACAGTGTCAAATGCCTTTGCAAAGTCTAAAAACACTAAATCCACAGCGGCCCCTCTGTCTAGACTTCTGCTCACCTCTTCATAAAAACAGATTAGGTTAGTTTGACAACTTCTGTCCTTAGTAAAACCGTGCTGGCTGTCACTTATAATGCTATTTATTGTCACATAATCCTGTATATAGTCCCTCAATAGCCCCTCAAACATTTTCCCCACGATGGATGTTAAGCTTACTGGTCTATAATTACCCGGGGAAGACCTAGAGCCCTTTTTGAAAATAGGCACCACATTTGCCCTGCGCCAGTCCCTTGGCACTATACCAGTCACTAGAGATTCTCTGAATATTATGAAAAGGGGGACAGAAATAACTGAACTAAGCTCTTTAAGAATTCTAGGGTGTAACCCATCTGGTCCCGGAGCCTTGTGCACATTTATTTTATTTAATTTAGCTTGGACCATCTCTACATTCATCCAATTCAGTATATCAACTGATAGATTAACAGCACTGGCACCGGCTACATCAGCTGCTCTTTCTTCTGTTGTATATACAGAGCTAAAGAACCCATTTAGTAACTCTGCCTTCTCTTGATCCCCTGTGATCAACTCCCCATTACCATTATCTAGGGGTCCTACATGTTCAGACCTTGGCTTTTTTGCATTTATATGCTTGAAGAATTTTTTAGGATTTGTTT
Source organism: Rhinoderma darwinii (assembly GCF_050947455.1). Taxonomy (NCBI): domain Eukaryota; kingdom Metazoa; phylum Chordata; class Amphibia; order Anura; family Rhinodermatidae; genus Rhinoderma; species Rhinoderma darwinii. The sequence continues at coordinate 301,528,662 of NC_134689.1, read as the reverse complement.
TACTATCCTTGGCCACCTGCCTTTCATTTTGTATTTTTGCTAATTTTATTACATTTTTACAGATTTTATTAAGCTCTTTATATTTTACAAAGGCTACAGCTGTACCCTCAGATTTGTATTTTTTAAATGCCCTTTTTTTGTCATGTATTGCCCCTTTCACAGAAGGTGTAAGCCATGTGGGGTTTAATTTGAGTCGTTTATACTTATTACCTGTAGGAATAAATTTTGCACTATAATAACTCAAAGTAGATTTGAAAATCTCCCATTTATCATTTGTTCCATTATTTGACATTAGTTCTTCCCAGTCTATATCCTGAATTGCAGCCCTCATCCTGGGGAAATTGGCTTTCTTAAAATTAAATGTTTTTGCCCTCCCAGCCTGCGTTTGTTTTTTACAGTATAGGTAAAATGTAACTATATTATGATCACTGTTACCGAGGTTTTCACGAACATTGACATTCCCAACAAGATCTGCATTATTAGAAATGACCAGATCCAACAGAGCTTCACCTCTAGTCGGGTTTTCCACAAACTGGCCCATAAAATTTTCCTGCAACAGGTTGAGGAAATGTCTCCAACCATCGCTGACAGTATCGCGCCGTGTAGGGACACATTCTCCTGACAAGGGGAATAGTAACACTTATTTGTCTATCAGTCCTGGACTGCACAAAGACTTTGTGAAATACAAGGATTTCCTATAATAAACATGTCAGTAGAGATGACAGATTGTCTATAAATCTAGTGACTCACAGGTGACAACGTAGTTTTTTTCCTCTTCTCCATCCAGTCCAGACTTCATGACGACTTTTCCCGGCCATGACCCATTTCTGCAGAATTTGCCACTCAGATGTCTTTGGCTCCTCACTTTTCCAACATTTCCACACCTATAAACAAAGATAATATTATCATGGTGCCACACACTGTGCCCCTAAATATAATAGCACCAAACACTGCGCCCCTGAATAAAATAGTACAAACACTGTGCCCCTAAATATTATAGCACCATAGACTGCGCCCCTGAATATAATTGTGTCAAACACTGTAGATAGCACCACACACAGCCCCCTGTAAATAGAGCTACACAGTCCTCCCCCTCTGTAAATAGCATCACATACCCCTCCCCCTCTTGTATATAGTGCTACACAGCAATCCCCTTAGATATAGTGATACACAGCGCTCCCTTCTATATAGTGCTATACAACAATCCCCCCTTGTATATAGTGCTACACAGCGTCTCCCCCCTTGGACCTGCAGCTCTTGTAATTGCTCAGTATAATGTCCCCCGTAGCTGCCCCCACAGTATAATGCCCTTCATAGCTGCCTCTACACAGTATAATGCCCTTCATAGCTGCCTCTACACAGTATAATGCCCTTCATAACTGCCTCTACACAGTATAATGCCCCCATAGCTATGACACAGTATAATGCCCCCATAGCTGCGACACAGTATAATGCCTCCATAGCTGCGACACAGTATAATGCCTCCATAGCTGCGACACAGTATAATGCCTCCATAGCTGCGACACAGTATAATGCCTCCATAGCCGCAACACAGTATAATGCCCTCATAGATGTGACACAGTATAATGCCTCCATAGCTGCGACACAGTATAATGCCTCCATAGCTGCGACACAGTATAATACCCCCATAGCTGCTACACAGTATAATGCCCCCACAGCTGCTACACAGTATAATGCCCCCACAGCTTCGACACAGTATAATGCCTCCATAGCTGCGACACAGTATAATGCCTCCATAGCCGCAACACAGTATAATGCCCCCATAGCTGCAACACAGTATAATGCCCCCATAGCTGCAACACAGTATAATGCCCCCATAGCTGCAACACAGTATAATGCCCCATAGATGTGACACAGTATAATGCCCCATAGCTGCTACACAGTATAATGCCCCATAGATGTGACACAGTATAATGCCCCATAGATGTGAGTGACACAGTATAATGCCCCATAGATGTGAGTGGCACAGTATCATGCCCCATAGATGTGAGTGACACAGTATAATGCCCCATAGATGTGAGTGACACAGTATAATGCCCCATAGATGTGAGTGACACAGTATAATGCCCCATAGATGTGAGTGACACAGTATAATGCCCCATAGATGTGAGTGACACAGTATAATGCCCCATAGATGTGAGTGACACAGTATAATGCCCCATATGTACGTACCTAATAAATAAAAAAAACATAATTACTTACCTATCCCAGTTCCCACGACGGTGGGGGATGCTTCTCCTCCTCTGCACTGTCCCGTGAGTGACTCCGTGCAGACAGGCGAGATGACGTCACTACATCGCGGCTACCTGCACCGAGCCGCTCACGGCAGAGTGAATGCTGGAGCGAGGCTCCAGCATTCAACCCAACTGAATCTGCGTCCTGCGGATGTAGATTCAGTTGGAAGTGGGCAGCGCTGCATAGTTTTTTAAGATAGTGTGCGGTTCGGGCTGCGATGGGCCCCCTGGCAGCCTCGGGCCCCGGGCGGCCGCCCGAAACGCCCATATTATAATCCGCCATTGTAAATATATTATTAAAATACTTAATATTAATAATTTTTGGTCCTGCCAATGGCAGTATAGAACCTCTTATTACTCTACTTGCATCTGTTTTACCATCTGGAAACATTCTATGTTTGTTACCCCTCTTCGCTCACTGGTATCCACCCTGTCTATTTCTTCTCTTCCATACTTGTTTATAGATTTAACTTTTCTCTTTTTCTTAGCATCACCTTGTGTTTATTCTCATACAGCCCCCCTGGGCCCCTCTCACGCTCCTTATTTCTTAGCTCGTTTTTATATTCTCACACTTATCCTTTCTATTTCCATCCTTCTCTTTTGTCTTGTTTGCATGCATTCACCATCCCCTCCCTTTACACCTCTCCGCCGAGCTTTCCTCGCCTTCTTTCTTCCTCTTTTATCTGCTCTCTGTCTTTCTACATGCCCCCTCCCTCACATCAAGGCACACCTCACCACTTTTCCTGTTGCAGATGCCCTCTACCCTTGTGTATAAAAAGAGGATTCTTTCTGTTTTCTCCATGGATTTTTCTTGGATTTAGTTTTCTACTTGCATATGTAATGTGGAATATCTGTACACTGTAGAAGTCTTGCAGACCATTCTATGGTTGTTAAGTGGTTTGATGTGCTGGTCTGTGGAAATTTTAGCACTGACCATATTCCCAATGTAAAATTATACAGTTAACTAACTGTATTAAAACAACTTTTCCATGTCATACTTTTATTATGTTTCATAATAAATCAAACCATGAAATATCATTTATGTGGGCATAATGTTTCATGCCTACAGCTGGGGTGCACAACTATTTTTTGGTCTGAGTATGGTCCACATTGGTAGAGCTATGTCAAATCTAGTGCAGAGGAAAAATGGAGTAGTTCATGGCAACCAATCAGATTCCACCTCTCATTTTTCAGATGCCTTTTGGAAAATGAAAGCAGCAATCTGATAGCAATGGTCAACTACTCCACTTTCCTTTGCACCAGTTTCCATATATCCCCTACATTGAGTTTGTCTGGTATAAACATAGGCTCTGTTGACACTGTCACACTTCCATTTTTAACTTATTTATAGCAAAATATCAAAATGGAACGCATAATGGATGCTAACAGATGCCTTTCGTTAGCATGCGATTCTCCATGTCTCCACCCGCATTTATCAGACATTTATGGCATATCCTGTGGATATGTTATAAATGTCTGAGATAAGAATACCCCTTTAAGTTACATTGGTCGTCCCAGAAATAATTGTGTAACTTCATTGAGCACTGTATATAAATGTACCCTGCTCCACGACTGCAGCCTCTGTTTAACGTCAATGGGGCAGATTTACTATTTAAATTGAGCCAGAATTCTTGTGTACATGCCACATTAACTTTTTTAGACTTTTTCCCCCCCGACATGTTCAACAAAATGGGTGTGGCCTAGATTAAAGGGGGCGTGGCTTAAAATGGGTCACCGAGCACCAAAAAGGTGTGACAATTTTGGTGCAAAAAACCTGGTGTAAATTATAAATATTAGGTGCTTTAAAAAGGCTCTGCCACCAGATTATAAGTGCCCTATCTCCTACATAATCTGATCTGCGCTGTAATGTAGATAACAACAGTGGTTTTTATTTTGAAAAACTATAATTTTTGAGCAATTTTAGATTTATGCTAATTTAGTTTCTTAATAGACAACTGGGCGTTTTTTACCTTTTTACCAAGTGGGCGTTGTGAAGAGAAGTGTATGACGCTGACCAATCAGCGTCATACACTTCTCTCCATTCATTTTTAGCTGTAATCGCAGCATAGTGTGATCTCGCGAGATCACGCTGTGCTGTCACATACACCCACATTAACTTTACTGAAGTGTCTTGAGAGTGAATAGACATCGCTTTCAGCCAGGTTGCGATGTCTATTCGCACTCCCGACACCAAAGTTTCTGTGGGACTTACTCAAACAGCACAGCGTGATCTCGCGAGATCACGCTCAGCTGTAATTTACAGCGTGATCTCGCGAGATCACGCTGTGCCGTGATTAAGTCCCACAGAAACTTTACCGAAGTGTCGGGAGTGTGAATAGACATCGCATCCTGGCTGAAAGCGATGTCTATTCACTCTCAAGACACTTTGGTAAAGTTAATGTGGGTGTATGTGACAGCACAGCGCGATCTCACGAGATCACGCTGTGCGGCGATTACAGCTAAACATTAATGGAGAGACGTGTATGATGCCGATTGGTCAGCGTCATACACTTCTCTTTACAACGCCCAGTTGGTAAAAAGTTAAAAACATGCCCAGTTGTCTATTAAGAAACTAAATTAGCATAAATCTAAAATAGCTCGTAACTTGCTAAAAAATGATCGTTTTTCAAGATAAAAACCACTGTTGTTATCTACATTACAGTGCCGATCAGATTATGTAGGAGATAGGGCATTTCTAATATGGTGACAGAGACTCTTTAAGGATGAAAGAAAAATGTCTTGCATGTCTAGCTAGATGTGTCAAATTTATTATACAGCGTTCACCACTTTTATAAATTTGGCACATTTTCTGACTGCATTGTCTACGTTTACACTGTCTAAATCATAGACACTATTAGTAAATTATCCACACAATGTCACTAGGATAGCATTGAAGCATCTAAAAGAGTAGAAAAACATGTTACAGTTCAACAAAATGTGCCCTTATTCTAATTGAGTGTTCTCAATGGGAGTCTGCATCCATGACTCTTTAATATGTTCATAGTGGACACATTTTCGAGCGGCGTGTTGAATGGGAGCTTGTTTTTCATATCTGTTATATGTCATAAGTTTAAGGGGTCTCCAGCAGTAGTAGATTCTCTTTTTAAAAGGGTTGCCGGGGCAGTAAAAATTATCTGTAAAACGGCTCACGATGGTCAGCAAACATAAAAGAAAAGCCATGATCTCCTGCCGCTCCCGTTCCGACGCTGCACGGTCCCCCACCAGTGTTTAGACTGCAGTGATGACGTGTTGACGCAGGGACATATGACTACTGCAGTCAATTAATAGCCGATCACCACTGGGCGTACAGGAGCGGTGGGGGATCGGTAAGGTGAGTATTAATTTTATTTATTTTTTGCTGACCATCATGAGCTGTTTTAAAAATATTTTTTAGTCCCTGGACAACCCATTTAAGGATCAAGACTGGGGGGGGGGGGGGGCGGATCAATATGTACCTTATAGACTTTATTGAAAAGTTAGTAGATTTCTACTGTCAGAATGGGGTACCTTGGACCCACCATTTTAGCTATTCAGAGTAAGTACGTTTAAGTGGTGTGCTCCATTGTCAACTTGTTGTGACTGGGCCCTGTTATTGAATCAGAACCTATGCCCAGTGGAGAATCCTTTGGTGGGTTGTCTAACCTTGACTGTAGAGTTGGAGCTGTCAAGTACATTAACAAAGTGCATTACTGTAACTTTAATTTTTTTTAAATGATTTATTTTGTAATACTTTAAGAACATTTTAGTGAAGATTCTTGATTTTCGAACTTTAACAAATCCGAAAAGGAAAGAATATGAAAAGGATAAATACCCTTTTCCTGCAAGGGATTTTCAAAGCTGGGGTTGTCTACGTATGCTGTCTAGACATAGAACACGGTCCTCCTTCCCCATTCACAAAGACTCAACCAACCCCCCCTCATTGTACTTTTAACCATGACAGAAGTCTAACCAGACCAGGCAGTGTAGTGTATTACAGAAGATCTGCCAGAGAGAAAATTATCATTTTTTGGGGAGAAAAAAAAAAAAAGTCACTACTTTTCCTTGTTCTGTACAAACGGGTATGCTATGGCTAACATAATGGAACGTACAGTGGCATGCTTCTAATTCTTTTGCAATGGTAATTATCCTAAAGGATCACCAAACTGCCTTACATCTAATGGTCACTAAAAACAATAACACGTGTATGTGTGAATATATATATATACAGTGAAGGAAATAAGTATTTGATCCCTTGCTGATTTTGTAAGTTTGCCCACTGTCAAAGACATAAACAGTCTAGAATTTTTAGGCTAGGTTAATTTTACCAGTGAGAGATAGATTATATTTTAAAAAAAACTGAAAATCACATTGTCAAAATTATATATATTTATTTGCATTGTGCACAGAGAAATAAGTATTTGATCCCCTACCAACCATTAAGAGTTCAGCCTCCTCCAGACCAGTTACACGCTCCAAATCAACTTGGTGCCTGCATTAAAGACAGCTGTCTTAAATGGTCACCTGTATAAAAGACTCCTGTCCACAGAGTCAATTAATCAGTCTGACTCTAACCTCTACAACATGGGCAAGACAAAAGAGCTTTCTAAGGATGTCAGGGACAAGATCATAGACCTGCACAAGGCTGGAATGGGCTACAAAACCATAAGTAAGACGCTGGGTGAGAAGGAGACAACTGTTGGTGCAATAGTAAAAAAATGGAAGACATACAAAATGACTGTCAATCGACATCGATCTGGGGCTCCATGCAAAATCTCACCTCGTGGGGAACTTGTTAATGATCTCAAGGCAGCTGGGACCACAGTCACCAAGAAAACCATTAGTAACACATTACGCCGTAATGGACTAAAATCCTGCAGTGCCCGCAGGGTCCCCCTGCTCAAGAAATTACTAAGGAGTGGACCTCAGTAGTTGGTGGGCGCAAAGGATTCTAAATGTATAGAGTGCCTACCGGCAAACAGAGCCCTTGTTTCCCAACCACCAAAATTAAAATATCAAGTTTTAATTGCTATAGACGACCATCCACAGACTCAAGAAGGCACATGTACAGGCCCGTCTGAAGTTTGCAAATGAACATCTGGATGATTCTGAGAGTGATTGGGAGAAGGAGCTGTGGTCAGATGAGACTAAAATTTAGCTCTTTGGCATTAACTCAACTAGCCGTGTTTGGAGGAAGAGAAATGCTGCCTATGACCGAAAGAACACCGTCCCTACTGTCAAGCATGGAGGTGGAAACATAATGTTTTGGGGGTGTTTCTCTGCTAAGGGCACAGGACTACTTCACCGCATCAATGGAAGAATGGATGGAGCCATGTACCGTCAAATCCTGAGTGACAACCTCCTTCCCTCCACCAGGACATTAAAAATGGCTCGTGGCTGGGTCTTCCAGCACGACAATGACCCGAAACATACAGCCAAGGCAACAAAGGAGTGGCTCAAAAAGAAGCACATTAAGGTCATGGAGTGGCCTAGCCAGTCTCCAGACGTTAATCCCATCGAAAACTTATGGAGGGAGCTGAAGATCCGAGTTGCCAAGCGACAGCCTCGAAATCTTAATGATTTACAGATGATCTGCAAAGAGGAGTGGGCCAAAATTCCATCTCACATGTGTGCAAACCTCATCATCAACTACAAAAAACATCTGACTGCTGTGCTTGCTAACAAGGGTTTTGCCACCAAGTATTAAGTCTTGTTTGCCAAAGGGATCAAATACTTATTTCTCTGTGCACAATGCAAATAAATATATATAATTTTGACAATGTGATTTTCTGTTTTTTTTAAAATATAATCTATCTCTCACTGGTAAAATTAACATAGCCTAAAAATTCTAGACTGTTCATGTCTTTGACAGTGGGCAAACTTACAAAATAAGCAAGGAATCAAATACTTATTTCCTTCACTGTATATATATATATATATAATTAGTGTGTGTGTATATATAATTTGCGGGAATTCGCTCTGTAGCGGTAGGCAAAATGCAGTCAGAGGTAGCGACACAGAAGTTATTTTTCATAACCGGTTCTTAGCCTGTCCTTTTATTTTGTAGCATAATCCAAAATATGTGTGCAGCCTTTACATTCAGTCAACAAAACATAAAGTAATACTCTGCTCGGCTGAGCGCTAACTAAACACGCTTTTCCCTCACTATATGTGTGGCATACTATCAACCACCCGAAACAAGGACAAAATGCATGTGTAACCTCAGACCACATACAAACATCCAGCAGGAGACCAGCAGCCCTCCGTATAACTCTCTCCAGACGGATCGACACGCTCTGTCCTTTTCACATGGACCCCTCAAGTGCACAGTGCAGACCTTTTAAAGAGGCTCTGTCACCAGATTTTGCAACCCCTATCTCCTATTACAGCAGATCAGCGCTGCAATGTAGATAAGAGTAACGTTTTTTTTTTTCAAAAACGAGCATTTTTGGCCAAGTTCATCCACTTCTCTTCGTTAACACCCAGCTTCTGGCAGTGCACAGACACATAGCGTGTTCTCGAGAGATCACGCTGTGACGTCACTTCCTGCCCCAGGTCCTGCATCGTGTCGGACGAGCAAGGACACATCGGCACCAGAGGCTACATCGACTTACCTGCAAACGCCGATGCTGCTGCAGAATCAACTGTAGCTTCTGTCGCCTGGTGCCGATGTGTCCTCGCTCGTCCGATGCAGGACCTGGGGCAGGAAGTGACGTCATAGCGTGATCTCTCGAGAACACGCTGTGTGTCTGTGCACTGCCAGAAGCTGGGTGTTAACAAAGAGAAGTGGATGATGCTGATTCGTCAGCATCATACACTTCTATTCACAACGCCCAGCTAGTAAAAGAAGTAAAAACGCCCAGATGTACATACACAATACACGCCCACTTGTACATAACTTTAAACACGCCCAGTTGTACTTAAGAAAGCCTAATTTGCATAAATATAAAAATGGTCATAACTTGGCCAAAAATGCTAGTTTTTGAAAAAAAACAAAACGTTACTCTTATCTACATTGCAGCGCCGATCTGCTGCAATAGGAGATAGGGGTTGAAAAATCTGGGGACAGAGCCTCTTTAAAGCTCAGTAATGACCTGAGCTGCAACACCTGAGTTGCAGAGAAAATCTGTACGGGCCAGGAAGGGAATGATAGGCCCCACTACCAACCTGCCTATCATTCCATAAAAATCAAGGTCTGAACTTGGAAGGTACCAAAGTCCTTAGCAAAACTGCTCCTTGCTAAGGAAACTCAGATTTCCCGGATTCCTTCCATCTCACCCAGCTTTCCCTGGATGAGGCAGATACTTCCTGGTGCGTAGTACACATATGAGCAAAATCTTAGGAAAATATAGCATTTCCCTACCACTTTTCCTGTCACTGTCTCACATACCCTCCCCCTTTGTTCAAACCTGTAGGGGCAGACACTTAGCCATCATTGTATTTTGGACAGAGCATCTGCATTCCCTTGCAGTTTGCCTGACCTGTGCTCCACTCAAAACGTACATTTTGTAATGTGAGAAACCACCTTGTGACTCTTGCGTTTCGCTCTTTGGCCGGACTCATCCAAGAAAGAGAAGGGTGGTCTGTAACCAACCTAAAATTTCGAACCAACGGGTAATACCTCATGGATTCTATGGCCCACTTGATTGACAAACATTCACGCTCAACAATACTATAATTTCTGTTCAGGGGGTGTAAGCTTTCTTCTCAGATATGTGACCGGGTGTTCTTCTCCCCCAAACTCTTGTGAAAGGACTGCTCCTAACCCTGCATCAGAGACGTCCGTCTGGACTATGTATACAACCAGTTTTGATTACCCCTGATCTTAGCAAGGTGTTCAAAGGACAAAATTCAACTCTTGAAACGTATCTTCAGCCTCTGCGTTCCACTTGACCATGACCGATTTACTTACCTTGGTAAGATCTCTCAAGGGCGCAGCTATGCAAGCAAAATTTTATATGAACCTGCAGTAATAACCCATAATTCCCAAAACAGCTCTCACCTGTTTTTTGTTTAAGCGTCGGGGCCAATTTTGGATGGCTTCCACTTTGTTCACTAGGGGTTTTATCACACCTCTCCCTATTACATATCCCAGATAACATGCCTCCTCAAGACCCAAAGCACACTTTTTAAGGTTTGCCATTAACCCCGCTGCCCTAAGTGAATCCTGTACTGCTTGCACTTTTGGCAAATTACTTTCCCAGTCATCGCTAAAAATTATAATATCGTCCAGATATGCCGAAGTATATCTACAATGGGGTTTAAGCACTATGTCCATCAACCTTTGGAAAGTTGCCGGAACCCAATGTAACCCAAAAGGCAGACAGACATACTGGAAGAGACCATCTGGGTGAAAAATGCAATTCTCTCTTTAGCACTGTCAGTGATAGGCAAAGGTACCCAAGGGACTTCTAAAATGTGACACAGGAACAAGGTTAGTTGACACTCTAGGCAGGACTCACAGTAACTCTGCACTTCAAAAACAACCACTGGCCAAAAGTAAGGCCCCATGCACACAAATGTATTTTTGCGGCCGCAATTCATCCGCAAATCTGCGGGTGAATTGCGGCCCCATTAATTTAAATCGGCCCATGCACACGACCGTGGTTTCCACGGTCCGTTCATTGCCCAGGAGCCTGGACCGTAAAAAGAATGGGCGTGTCTTATTACGGCCGTGTTTTGCGGTCCAGGCTCATAGAAATGAATGCACGTGGCCATGTGCACGGCCCACGATTTGCGGGCGGCCGCGGGAAACACTCCACAGCCATCCGAGCTGCGAGTCACGGCCTGTGCACACCCGTACAGTTGTGTGCATGAGGCCAAATGTAACACCCATGGCCGCGGACCGTTAGGATTACTCACCTCCTGACGGCCGCAGCCATGGGTCAGTGAGCGCTGGCTCCTGAATTACTAGGAGCCAAAAAAAAATCCAAACTAGATCTGCGTGGGGCTTACAACCTAATCCGGATTCGCCGGGGTGACGAATGGAAGACCGCATTTAACACCCGAGACGGGCACTATGTATATTTGGTGATGCCCTTCGGCCTGTGTAACGCTCCCGTGGTCTTCCAAGAATTCGTCAATGACCTCTTCCGGGATCTCCTCTATGTTTGTGTTGTGGTCTATCTCGATGATATCTTAATTTTTTCCCCAGACCCGTTGGCTCATCAGAGAAATGTCCGTCAAGTTCTGCTACGATTGAGGGAGAATCGCCTGTATGCCAAGCTGAAAAAGTGCGTGTTTGGGAGGAGTTCTTTACCCTTCCTAGGCTACATAATCTTGGACCAAGGTCTCAAGATGGGTCCGGAGAAAGTAAAGGCCGTATGGCAATGGCCACGCTCTCAAGGCTTAAAGTCCATACAGCGTTTTTTGGGATTCGCCAATTTTTACCGGCAGTTCATCCCAAACTTCTCTTCACTGACATCTCCCATCTCTACCCTCCCTAAAAAAGGCATGAACGCCAAGGTGTGGACTCCAGAGGCGGAATCCGCGTTTAAAAGCCTATAGAGTGCCACGTCAGCCTCTATCCTCCATCATTCTGATGTGTCTCAACAGTTTTCGTTGGATGTGGACGCCTCCTCTGTTGGTGCTGGTGCACTCCTGTTCCGGAGAGGTTCCAAGAGCAAAGCAGTGGTATGTGGCTATTACTCTAAACTCTTCTCTTCCGCAGAACGCAACTACTCGATTGGGGATCGGGAGTTACTGGCCATCAAATTGGCTCTGGAGGAATGGAGACATCTACTAGAGGGCGCAGTTCATCCCATCCTGATTTTCACGGACCACAAGAATCTCCCCTATCTCCAGACGGCCCAACAGCTGAACCCTCGTCAGGCCAGGTGGTCACTCCACTACCGTCCGGCCGACAAGAATGTGAGGGCCGATGCCTTATCCAGGTCATTCGAGATTGAGGACACCATGGAGTCTCCACAAAATATTATCGATCCGTCTTACATTGTCTCTGTTAGAGACATCCCTCTGGGGAGGACTTTTGTGCGCCTGACAGACAGAGGGAGAATCCTCCACTGGGGAGACAGCTCCAGACTGGCAGGTCACGCGGGTACCCGTAAGATCCCATTGCCCGTCATTTCTGGTGGCCCACGCTGCCCAAAAACATCATGGACTTTGTTTTCGTCCTGCTCGGTGTGCGCAGCTAACAAGGTTGCTCACTCCAAACATGCTGGCCTGCTCCAGCCGCTGCCTGTGCCCGATGCTCCCTGGAAGCATATAGCAATGTACTTTGTTACAGACATGCCTCCATCTGCGGGATGCAGTACGGTCTGGGTGGTGGTGGACCGATTATTGAAGATGGCTCACTTTGTTCCGCTGACCGGTCTGTCTTCTGCTTCTCGACTGGCCAACCTCTTCATCCAACACATCTTTTGCCTGTACGGCTTGCCGCGGCATATCGTGTCTGATCGGGGGTTCAGTTCACCTCGGGGGTTCAGTGTTAAGTTGGACTTTTCCTCAGCCTACCATCCTCAGTCCAATGGTCAAGTCAAGAGGATCAATCAAATCATGGAGAACTACCTACGACACTTTATCTCCAGGCAGCATGATGACTGGGTGCAGCTTCTTCCCTGGGCTGAGTTCTCGTACAATAACCATACTAGCGAGTCCACAAGAACTACACCGCTTTCCAAATTATTATGCAAATGTTATTTTTCGCTGATTTTCCTAAATAGTCGATGCAAATGACAGTCAGTATAATCTTCAAGCCATCAACTGTTGGAGTATAATGCGAATTTTATTGAACAAATCTAATGATAACAGGTTTTTTTTTTTAGAAGCAAAAAACTCAAAATGCACTGTTTCAAATTATTATGCACAACAGAGATCAAAACATTTTAAAGGTTGTAAAGAGTACTAAAATGGTAATTTGTTGAATTTGCAGCATCAGGAGGTCATATTTACAGAAATCAAAAGCTCTTTCAATCAAAAAAAACTTAGCAGGCCAAAGTTACATGTTAACATAGGACCCCTTCTTTGATATCACCTTCACAATTCTTGCATTCATTGAATTTGTGAGTATTTGGACAGTTTCTGTTTGAATATCTTTGCAGGATTTCAGAATAGCCTCCCAGAGCTTCTGTTTTGATGTGAACTGCCTCCCACCCTCATAGATATTTTGCTTGAGGATGCTCCAAAGGTTCTCAATAGGGTTGAGGTCAGGGGAACATGGGGGCCACACCATGAGTTTCTGTCCTTTTATGCCCATAGCAGCCAATGACACAGAGGTATTCTTTGCATCATGAGATGGTGCATTGTCATGCATGAAGATAATTTTGCTACGGAAGGCACGGTTCTTCTTTTTGTACCACGGAAGAAAGTGGTCAGTCATAAACTCTACGTACTTTGCAGAGGTCATTTTCACACCATCAGGGACCCCAAAGGGGCCTACCAGCTCTCTCCCCATGATTCCAGCGCAAAACATGACTCCGCCACCTCCTTGCTGACGTCGCAGCCTTGTTGGGACATGGTGGCCATTCACCAACCATCCACTACTCCATCCATCTGGACCATCCAGGGTTGCACGGCACTCATCAGTAAACAACACGGTTTGAAAATTAGTCTTCATGTATTTCTGAGCCCACTGCAATCGTTTCTGCTTGTGAGCATTGTTTAGGGGTGGCCGAATAATAGCGTTATGCACCCTTGCAAACCTCTCGAGGATCCTATACCTTGAGGTTCGCGGGACTCCACAGGCACCAGCGTCTTCAAATACCTGTTTGCTGCTTTGCAATGGCATTTTGGCAGCTGCTCTCCTAATTCTATTAATTTGTCTGGCAGAAACCTTTCTCATTATGCCTTTATCTGAACGAACCCGTCTGTGCTCTGAATCAGCCACAAATCTTTTCACAGTACGATGATCACGCTTACGTTTTCTTGAAATATCCAATGTTTTCATACCTTGTCCAAGGTATTGCACTATTTCACGCTTTTCGGCAGCAGAGAGATCCTTTTTCTTTCCCATATTGCTTGAAACCTGTGGCCTGCTTAATAACGTGGAACGTCCTTCTTAAGTAGTTTTCTTTTGATTGGGCACACCTGGCAAACTAATTATCACAAGTGTCTGAGATTGATTACAATGACCCAAAGAGCCCTAAGACACAATACCATCCATGAGTTTAATTGAAAAACTAATAATTAAATGTTTATGACACTTAAATCCAATGTTCATAATAATTTGGAACACGGTGTACACCGTTCTTCATCGTCTATGGCCAACACCCACGAATTCCTCTCCTGGTGTCCATTATGTCCGAGGTGCCCGCAGCTGATTCTACTTTTAGGGACTTCCTGATCTGGCAGCAGACCCGATCCTCCATTCTGCTGGCGGTCGACCGCATGAAACAAGGACAAGAGAACCTCCCCAGTTTCTTCCAGGTACCAAGGTCTGGCTGTCCTCCAGAAATATCCGGCTGAGGGTGCTATCATGTAAGTTTGCTCCCAGGTTCCTCGGACCCTTCGAGATCTTGCAACAGATCAACCCTGTCTCCTACAAGCTTCGGCTGCCTCCTACCCTCAAGATCCCCAACTCCTTCCATGTCTCCCGCCTGAAGCGTGAGGTTCTGAACCGCTACACCAAGATTCTTAGTCCTGCAGTTGCTCCCAGCGATTCATCGGATACCTTCGAGGTTAAGGAGATCCTAGACACCAAGAGAGTAGGAGGAAGAACTTTTTATTTGGTGGACTGGAGGGGGTTTGGTCCATAAGAAACGTCCTGGGAGCCAGAGGAGAACCTCAATGCCCCTACCCTCCTGAAGAAGTTTCTCTTCCGCTCTGGTCCCAAGAGGAGGGGGCGTAATAGGGGGGATACTGTAACACCCATTGCCGCGGGGAGTCAGGATTACTCACATCCTGATGGCCGCAGCCATGGATCAGTGAGCGCTGGCCCGCATTTCCTCCTCAGGAGATGCCAGCGCTCACTTCCGCTTCACTCGGCAGTGTGAATTAAATAGAAAAATTAGACCATGATCACCCTGGACTAGAAGGGCCCTGCCCCTTCCTGCATTGCCTGAGCGTTGTTGTACTGTACCTATGTTTGTCTCTGCTAATGGTCCCTTAAGTGTTTTCCAGTTCCCAGTGTTCCCGTTCCCTGTGTCCCGTGCTATCTTGGGCCAACTGCCGTTTAGAGTTGGAGTCGTGTTGTGCTGTGTACTACGCCTTCCTGGTTACACCACGCCTGGTGTCTGCCTGCTACCAAGGTCCCATCCGAGCCTATCTTTGCTACTGTCTGAAGTTACCACAGGTACACCTATTCGAACTATAGACTTTGACTTGGAATCCTGTTGGCCAGCTTCTATACAGTCAAGGCGGTACGGCCCAGTGGGTCCACACACCCAACGTGACACCAAACACTGCAGGATGCGCTCCCTGGTTGTGTGTCAGACCTAAAACCACTCTGCAATAGGGTCGGAGCTCCACTAGTTGCTCAACAATTTCCTCACGTATGTTGTCTACCCAATACAGTAGATCCTGGTTAGCAGTCATGTGGGGAAACACCTTGTCAGTGCCAGGCAGTTGGGGCGCACCATTCAAAATTTTCTCTAGCTTTTAACAACGTGGGATCTCTGAGCTGAGCAGTCCCAAAGTTTTTACGTGTCACCTCTAATTCCGGCATATCATGAACTTCCTTCTGCTCTTCCCATCTCCAGCTAGCACTTGTAGGGGAAAATGTTCCGCTTCACTACTGGTCACCCCTACTGCTGGTAACTCCCTATCTGGGTCAAAAGGTTCGAGGCTGACCTCAGGACACACATCAGTAACATTTTCTGTATACATTACATTTCTTCCCTGCCATACTTCCCAGAATAGGGGAAAGTTTCTTCCCAGTATCACGCTGTGCGATAGTGACTTCACCACGCTCACTTTATGACAGGCTGTACCACAGTTTGTGTTTATTGTGACCACAGCAGTAGGGTACACTCTAGTTTCTCAGTGTATGCACAGTACCCACATAGTATGGCCACTGTATGACCCAGGGTCTACTAGAGAGAGTTATGTATTAAAGTCACTAAACTCTCAAGAGTCCAGCAATGCAACAACTGAAAAACCTCCTATTGACACAGTACATACTGGAGGTTCTGACTCAGTCTCTGCCGAAAAAACGGGTCGTACAAACAAAGAAACCCATCCGGAATTATTGCAGTCCCCTGGCTTGGTCGTGAGGGGACAACTACATGCCCGCATTCCCGACCATTTGTTGAAATTAGCTCTGTAGCGGTAGGCAAAATGCAGTCAGAGACAGTGACACAGAAGTTATTTTTTTAAAACCGGTGCTTAGCCTGTCCTTTATTTTGTGGCAGAATCCAAAATAAATGTACAGCCTTTACATTCAG
Source organism: Rhinoderma darwinii (assembly GCF_050947455.1). Classification (NCBI taxonomy): domain Eukaryota; kingdom Metazoa; phylum Chordata; class Amphibia; order Anura; family Rhinodermatidae; genus Rhinoderma; species Rhinoderma darwinii. The sequence goes on along the minus strand of NC_134689.1, from coordinate 301,512,092 downwards.
GCAAGAAAACATAAAGTAACACTCTGCTCGGCTGAACGCTAACTAAACACTCTTTTCCCTCACTATACGTGTGGCATACTACCAACCACCCGAAACAAGACCAAAATCCATGTGTTCCCTCGCGCCACATGCAAACATTTAGCAGGAGGCCAGCAGCCCTCAGTACAACTCTCTCCAGACAGATAGACACGCTCTGTCCTTTTCACATGGCCCCCTCAAGTGCACAGTGCAGACCCTTTTATAGCTCCATGATGAGCTAAACGGCAACACCTGACTTTCAACAAAAATCCGTACTTGCCAGTAAGGGAATGATGGGCCCCACTACCAACCTGCCTATCATTCCATAAAAATCCATGCCTGAACTTGGAAATTACCAAAGTCCTTAGCAAAACTACTCCTTAGCTCAGGAAACTCCGCTTCGACAGAATAAGTGCAGTGGTTTAGTTATTTACTTGTCATTACCCTCTGTGAAATAAACATATAGCAGTGTAAAGGTTCTCTAAACAATGCTTTTTGGTTTCCTCATTTATAGAAATGTTTAAAATCGGGATCCTCATCTATTAACCGAAACACCGAAAAAGGCCATACTTACAAATGGACACAGCCAGGCCAGAAATGCTGATGAAAGGGCGAGCAGGTGCTTTAAATAATAATAGCCACTCCCACTAGTCTTGAGGGGAGTGGTGTGTGGTGCATGGGATGTGTAGTAAGAAATAATAAATGAATAGTGTGTGTGCAAGTGTAATACTATAAGTGAAATATAGGGGGCAGTAATAAATGAAGTGCCTCAATAGAAATAAATGGATAATGGAGTGCAAGTGAGTGAAACATGGAGGGATAGTGTGTACGTCATGAGGCACAACGTGTATAGCCAGGTAGAAGCCTATTTGTGACGCCTTGATAATTCATAGAGCGGGCTACCCTGCTTGCTATGCCAAACAACAACACACCATGCTCTCCCAGCATCAAAGACCCGGCTGTGTCCAAGAGAAGCGAATATACATAATAATGAAAAATACCTGGGGTATTGGTAATCATTTTGGCCAAAAGGACGCAAGCTCGCAATCCACGACAAGGATCCCCAGACTTGCGAGTCCCTAACTCCTAAACTGGAACAGAACGTTCCTGATGCACAAACAGAACCGATAAAAACACAGGGACATATACAAAAACACCGAAAAAGGCCATACTTACAAATGGACACAGCCAGGCCAGAAATGCTGATGAAAGGGCGAGCAGGTGCTTTAAATAATAATAGCCACTCCCACTAGTCTTGAGGGGAGTGGTGTGTGGTGCATGGGATGTGTAGTAAGAAATAATAAATGAATAGTGTGTGTGCAAGTGTAATACTATAAGTGAAATATAGGGGGCAGTAATAAATGAAGTGCCTCAATAGAAATAAATGGATAATGGAGTGCAAGTGAGTGAAACATGGAGGGATAGTGTGTACGTCATGAGGCACAACGTGTATAGCCAGGTAGAAGCCTATTTGTGACGCCTTGATAATTCATAGAGCGGGCTACCCTGCTTGCTATGCCAAACAACAACACACCATGCTCTCCCAGCATCAAAGACCCGGCTGTGTCCAAGAGAAGCGAATATACATAATAATGAAAAATACCTGGGGTATTGGTAATCATTTTGGCCAAAAGGACGCAAGCTCGCAATCCACGACAAGGATCCCCAGACTTGCGAGTCCCTAACTCCTAAACTGGAACAGAACGTTCCTGATGCACAAACAGAACCGATAAAAACACAGGGACATATACAAAAACACCGAAAAAGGCCATACTTACAAATGGACACAGCCAGGCCAGAAATGCTGATGAAAGGGCGAGCAGGTGCTTTAAATAATAATAGCCACTCCCACTAGTCTTGAGGGGAGTGGTGTGTGGTGCATGGGATGTGTAGTAAGAAATAATAAATGAATAGTGTGTGTGCAAGTGTAATACTATAAGTGAAATATAGGGGGCAGTAATAAATGAAGTGCCTCAATAGAAATAAATGGATAATGGAGTGCAAGTGAGTGAAACATGGAGGGATAGTGTGTACGTCATGAGGCACAACGTGTATAGCCAGGTAGAAGCCTATTTGTGACGCCTTGATAATTCATAGAGCGGGCTACCCTGCTTGCTATGCCAAACAACAACACACCATGCTCTCCCAGCATCAAAGACCCGGCTGTGTCCAAGAGAAGCGAATATACATAATAATGAAAAATACCTGGGGTATTGGTAATCATTTTGGCCAAAAGGACGCAAGCTCGCAATTCACGACAAGGATCCCCAGACTTGCGAGTCCCTAACTCCTAAACTGGAACAGAACGTTCCTGATGCACAAACAGAACCGATAAAAACACAGGGACATATACAAAAACACCGAAAAAGGCCATACTTACAAATGGACACAGCCAGGCCAGAAATGCTGATGAAAGGGCGAGCAGGTGCTTTAAATAATAATAGCCACTCCCACTAGTCTTGAGGGGAGTGGTGTGTGGTGCATGGGATGTGTAGTAAGAAATAATAAATGAATAGTGTGTGTGCAAGTGTAATACTATAAGTGAAATATAGGGGGCAGTAATAAATGAAGTGCCTCAATAGAAATAAATGGATAATGGAGTGCAAGTGAGTGAAACATGGAGGGATAGTGTGTACGTCATGAGGCACAACGTGTATAGCCAGGTAGAAGCCTATTTGTGACGCCTTGATAATTCATAGAGCGGGCTACCCTGCTTGCTATGCCAAACAACAACACACCATGCTCTCCCAGCATCAAAGACCCGGCTGTGTCCAAGAGAAGCGAATATACATAATAATGAAAAATACCTGGGGTATTGGTAATCATTTTGGCCAAAAGGACGCAAGCTCGCAATCCACGACAAGGATCCCCAGACTTGCGAGTCCCTAACTCCTAAACTGGAACAGAACGTTCCTGATGCACAAACAGAACCGATAAAAACACAGGGACATATACAAAAACACCGAAAAAGGCCATACTTACAAATGGACACAGCCAGGCCAGAAATGCTGATGAAAGGGCGAGCAGGTGCTTTAAATAATAATAGCCACTCCCACTAGTCTTGAGGGGAGTGGTGTGTGGTGCATGGGATGTGTAGTAAGAAATAATAAATGAATAGTGTGTGTGCAAGTGTAATACTATAAGTGAAATATAGGGGGCAGTAATAAATGAAGTGCCTCAATAGAAATAAATGGATAATGGAGTGCAAGTGAGTGAAACATGGAGGGATAGTGTGTACGTCATGAGGCACAACGTGTATAGCCAGGTAGAAGCCTATTTGTGACGCCTTGATAATTCATAGAGCGGGCTACCCTGCTTGCTATGCCAAACAACAACACACCATGCTCTCCCAGCATCAAAGACCCGGCTGTGTCCAAGAGAAGCGAATATACATAATAATGAAAAATACCTGGGGTATTGGTAATCATTTTGGCCAAAAGGACGCAAGCTCGCAATCCACGACAAGGATCCCCAGACTTGCGAGTCCCTAACTCCTAAACTGGAACAGAACGTTCCTGATGCACAAACAGAACCGATAAAAACACAGGGACATATACAAAAACACCGAAAAAGGCCATACTTACAAATGGACACAGCCAGGCCAGAAATGCTGATGAAAGGGCGAGCAGGTGCTTTAAATAATAATAGCCACTCCCACTAGTCTTGAGGGGAGTGGTGTGTGGTGCATGGGATGTGTAGTAAGAAATAATAAATGAATAGTGTGTGTGCAAGTGTAATACTATAAGTGAAATATAGGGGGCAGTAATAAATGAAGTGCCTCAATAGAAATAAATGGATAATGGAGTGCAAGTGAGTGAAACATGGAGGGATAGTGTGTACGTCATGAGGCACAACGTGTATAGCCAGGTAGAAGCCTATTTGTGACGCCTTGATAATTCATAGAGCGGGCTACCCTGCTTGCTATGCCAAACAACAACACACCATGCTCTCCCAGCATCAAAGACCCGGCTGTGTCCAAGAGAAGCGAATATACATAATAATGAAAAATACCTGGGGTATTGGTAATCATTTTGGCCAAAAGGACGCAAGCTCGCAATCCACGACAAGGATCCCCAGACTTGCGAGTCCCTAACTCCTAAACTGGAACAGAACGTTCCTGATGCACAAACAGAACCGATAAAAACACAGGGACATATACAAAAACACCGAAAAAGGCCATACTTACAAATGGACACAGCCAGGCCAGAAATGCTGATGAAAGGGCGAGCAGGTGCTTTAAATAATAATAGCCACTCCCACTAGTCTTGAGGGGAGTGGTGTGTGGTGCATGGGATGTGTAGTAAGAAATAATAAATGAATAGTGTGTGTGCAAGTGTAATACTATAAGTGAAATATAGGGGGCAGTAATAAATGAAGTGCCTCAATAGAAATAAATGGATAATGGAGTGCAAGTGAGTGAAACATGGAGGGATAGTGTGTACGTCATGAGGCACAACGTGTATAGCCAGGTAGAAGCCTATTTGTGACGCCTTGATAATTCATAGAGCGGGCTACCCTGCTTGCTATGCCAAACAACAACACACCATGCTCTCCCAGCATCAAAGACCCGGCTGTGTCCAAGAGAAGCGAATATACATAATAATGAAAAATACCTGGGGTATTGGTAATCATTTTGGCCAAAAGGACGCAAGCTCGCAATCCACGACAAGGATCCCCAGACTTGCGAGTCCCTAACTCCTAAACTGGAACAGAACGTTCCTGATGCACAAACAGAACCGATAAAAACACAGGGACATATACAAAAACACCGAAAAAGGCCATACTTACAAATGGACACAGCCAGGCCAGAAATGCTGATGAAAGGGCGAGCAGGTGCTTTAAATAATAATAGCCACTCCCACTAGTCTTGAGGGGAGTGGTGTGTGGTGCATGGGATGTGTAGTAAGAAATAATAAATGAATAGTGTGTGTGCAAGTGTAATACTATAAGTGAAATATAGGGGGCAGTAATAAATGAAGTGCCTCAATAGAAATAAATGGATAATGGAGTGCAAGTGAGTGAAACATGGAGGGATAGTGTGTACGTCATGAGGCACAACGTGTATAGCCAGGTAGAAGCCTATTTGTGACGCCTTGATAATTCATAGAGCGGGCTACCCTGCTTGCTATGCCAAACAACAACACACCATGCTCTCCCAGCATCAAAGACCCGGCTGTGTCCAAGAGAAGCGAATATACATAATAATGAAAAATACCTGGGGTATTGGTAATCATTTTGGCCAAAAGGACGCAAGCTCGCAATCCACGACAAGGATCCCCAGACTTGCGAGTCCCTAACTCCTAAACTGGAACAGAACGTTCCTGATGCACAAACAGAACCGATAAAAACACAGGGACATATACAAAAACACCGAAAAAGGCCATACTTACAAATGGACACAGCCAGGCCAGAAATGCTGATGAAAGGGCGAGCAGGTGCTTTAAATAATAATAGCCACTCCCACTAGTCTTGAGGGGAGTGGTGTGTGGTGCATGGGATGTGTAGTAAGAAATAATAAATGAATAGTGTGTGTGCAAGTGTAATACTATAAGTGAAATATAGGGGGCAGTAATAAATGAAGTGCCTCAATAGAAATAAATGGATAATGGAGTGCAAGTGAGTGAAACATGGAGGGATAGTGTGTACGTCATGAGGCACAACGTGTATAGCCAGGTAGAAGCCTATTTGTGACGCCTTGATAATTCATAGAGCGGGCTACCCTGCTTGCTATGCCAAACAACAACACACCATGCTCTCCCAGCATCAAAGACCCGGCTGTGTCCAAGAGAAGCGAATATACATAATAATGAAAAATACCTGGGGTATTGGTAATCATTTTGGCCAAAAGGACGCAAGCTCGCAATCCACGACAAGGATCCCCAGACTTGCGAGTCCCTAACTCCTAAACTGGAACAGAACGTTCCTGATGCACAAACAGAACCGATAAAAACACAGGGACATATACAAAAACACCGAAAAAGGCCATACTTACAAATGGACACAGCCAGGCCAGAAATGCTGATGAAAGGGCGAGCAGGTGCTTTAAATAATAATAGCCACTCCCACTAGTCTTGAGGGGAGTGGTGTGTGGTGCATGGGATGTGTAGTAAGAAATAATAAATGAATAGTGTGTGTGCAAGTGTAATACTATAAGTGAAATATAGGGGGCAGTAATAAATGAAGTGCCTCAATAGAAATAAATGGATAATGGAGTGCAAGTGAGTGAAACATGGAGGGATAGTGTGTACGTCATGAGGCACAACGTGTATAGCCAGGTAGAAGCCTATTTGTGACGCCTTGATAATTCATAGAGCGGGCTACCCTGCTTGCTATGCCAAACAACAACACACCATGCTCTCCCAGCATCAAAGACCCGGCTGTGTCCAAGAGAAGCGAATATACATAATAATGAAAAATACCTGGGGTATTGGTAATCATTTTGGCCAAAAGGACGCAAGCTCGCAATCCACGACAAGGATCCCCAGACTTGCGAGTCCCTAACTCCTAAACTGGAACAGAACGTTCCTGATGCACAAACAGAACCGATAAAAACACAGGGACATATACAAAAACACCGAAAAAGGCCATACTTACAAATGGACACAGCCAGGCCAGAAATGCTGATGAAAGGGCGAGCAGGTGCTTTAAATAATAATAGCCACTCCCACTAGTCTTGAGGGGAGTGGTGTGTGGTGCATGGGATGTGTAGTAAGAAATAATAAATGAATAGTGTGTGTGCAAGTGTAATACTATAAGTGAAATATAGGGGGCAGTAATAAATGAAGTGCCTCAATAGAAATAAATGGATAATGGAGTGCAAGTGAGTGAAACATGGAGGGATAGTGTGTACGTCATGAGGCACAACGTGTATTACCAATACCCCAGGTATTTTTCATTATTATGTATATTCGCTTCTCTTGGACACAGCCGGGTCTTTGATGCTGGGAGAGCATGGTGTGTTGTTGTTTGGCATAGCAAGCAGGGTAGCCCGCTCTATGAATTATCAAGGCGTCACAAATAGGCTTCTACCTGGCTATACACGTTGTGCCTCATGACGTACACACTATCCCTCCATGTTTCACTCACTTGCACTCCATTATCCATTTATTTCTATTGAGGCACTTCATTTATTACTGCCCCCTATATTTCACTTATAGTATTACACTTGCACACACACTATTCATTTATTATTTCTTACTACACATCCCATGCACCACACACCACTCCCCTCAAGACTAGTGGGAGTGGCTATTATTATTTAAAGCACCTGCTCGCCCTTTCATCAGCATTTCTGGCCTGGCTGTGTCCATTTGTAAGTATGGCCTTTTTCGGTGTTTTTGTATATGTCCCTGTGTTTTTATCGGATCTATTAACCGAAGTGGAGAGTGGTCACAAAGAGTGTTTCTCTCTATGGGGGGACCCGGCACATCCATGCATTAGGCTTCGTTCACATCTGCGTTGGGGCCCCGTTCTGATGTTCCGTCTGAGCTTTCCATCAGAACGGGACTCTGAACAGACACAAACGGAAACCAGAGGTTTCCGTTTCCATCACCATTGATTTCAATGGTGACGGATCCGGTGCCCGTGGTTTCTGTTTGTCTCTTTCGTGCACCGGATCCGTCGTTTTGCCGGAAGCAATAGCGTAGTCATACCCTGTAATAATGGACGCTAATGTGAACTGAATTGTAAAGTTCTGTGGAATATGTTGGCACTATAAAAATAAAGATGACTATTATTATTATTGAACAGAGCATAATAAAATGAGGAGATAACGCTCAGCATTGTCTAAAGATTGAGTATGCTCTTCTTTGAAAGTTTTTTACATGATATAATTGCCTTTCGCCTTAATTTGTTTCATATTATTGTAAAAAGACTATTTTGCATTTAACACCATGTCAGACATTGGTGCTCTTCGAGTAGCCTCTCCGTATATTATTAGCACTGAACATATTGGCCCCTGAGACTTGTTCTTATTTTTGATGATTACTTTATATACAAGTAAAAGTGGGATGATGCTCATGCTATAAAATCGATTAAAATCTCATAATCAGCCAGAATGTATATTAGCGAGTGTAACCACTTACTGCAGTGAGGACACTGCTAATAATTTTCGCTCCCCACGTAACCGCTTTAATATTTAGTCTAGAGGTATTTGCTGGGGTGATGGGCTGCAGGACAGGTGGCTGTGTATTTGGTCTCTTTCGTATGGCTGGGTTTCTGTGACCCAGTATCAGTAGAGGGGATTTTGGGTCGGTATCACTGGCGTAGCTATAGGGGTCGCAGCGGTCGCAATTGCGACCGGGCCCCGAAGCCAAGGGGGCCCACGGCCCCCCGCACCACATCAATAAAAAGTTACTATAGTAACTCGGGCCGCGGGCCCCTGTTACTATAGTAACATACTTTACTTACCTTCCTGGTTCCGGATCGCAGCGGAGGTCCTGACGTCAAGCGCTGTGCGCAGCGCATGACGTCACAGCGCTATGCCGCCGCGCACAGCATCGAGACGACAGAACTCCCGCCGCGGCCGAAGAGGAAGGTAAGGTTAGCCCTGACTGGCGGGGTCCGACTCCCGGGACCCGCCAATCAGCTGTTTTGAAGGGGCCGCAGCACTCGTACGAGAGCTGCTCCCCTTCATTCCTGTCACTTCATTCCGGTCACACTGTGAATCGGTGTCGGCGATTCACAGTGTGAGCGAGTAGTGAAATGAAGGGGAAGCAGCTCTCGTACGAGTGCTGCGGCCCCTTCAAATCAGCTGATTTGCCGGTCCCGGGCGACACATCAGCTATTGATGGCCTATCCTGAGGATAGGCCATCAATGTTTAGGGACTGTACAACCCCTAAGCCTACGATGTAGCAGGCTTAGGGGGCCCATGAGACAGGATCACAGATTGTGTGATCCTGTCTGCTGGGCCCTGTATCTAAGCCAATCACATGGTAGGCTTAGATACATGGCCCATGCGTGATCCTGTCTGCTGGGCCCTGTATCTAAGCCTACCACACTGTAGGTTTAGATACAGGGCCCCAGCACACAGTAATCTTATACTGTATAAGATTACTGTCTGCTGGACCCTGTATCTAAGCCTGCCTTGTGGTAGGCTTAGATACAGGGTCCCACAGACAGTATCACACATGGGCCCTGTATCTAAGCCTTAGGGTATGTGCACAGACATTAATTACGTCCGTAATTGACGGACGTATTTCGGCCGCAAGTACTGGACCAAACACAGTGCAGGGAGCCGGGCTCCTAGCATTATACTTATGTACGATGCTAGGAGTCCCTGCCTCACTGCAGGACAACTGTCCCGTACTGAAAACATGTTTTCAGTACGGGACAGTTGTCCGGCAGCGAGGCAGGGACTCCTAGCGTCGTACATAACTATGATGCTAGGAGCCCGGCTCCCTGCACTGTGTTTGGTCCAGTACTTGCGGCCGAAATACGTCCGTCAATTCCGGACGTAATTAGTGTGTGTGCACATACCCTAACACATGTGTTACTAATCATTTTTTGTGTGTTTTCTTACAGGTTCGGTCGTTGGACTACGTCGGATTCCAGGACTACTTCGATGACAGCTTTTTTTTTATTAATAAAATGGTTAATGAGGGTTGTGTGGGGTTTTTTTTTATTTCAATAAAATATTTTTTCTATGTCTTTGTGTTTTTTTTTTTAAACTATATTACTACCGCCTTAGTAATGGCCGCCGGCTGATTGACAGCGTCCATTGCTAAGGCGGGGCTTAGTGTTAGCGGATGCAGAGGCGAACACTAACCCCCTTTATTACCCCGGTACCCACCGCCACCAGGGGTGCTGGGAAGAGCCGGGTACGATCCAGTACCTGACCATCTGTAGTGATGGTCGGCCACTGGGGTGGCCGCAGGCTGGTATTATCAGGAGGGGAAAGGCCAAAAACAGTGGCCGTTCCCATCCTGGTAATGCTGCCTGCTGCTGCTTTATTGTATCTGGCTGGTTATGAAAATGGGGGGGACGGACCCCACGTCATTTAAAAAAAAATAATAAAAAATAATTGGAAAGAACGATGTCGGGTCCCCCCCAATTTTCATAACCAGCCAGATACAACACAGCAGGCAGCATTACAAGGGTGGGAAGGGCCACTGTTTTTGGCCTTCCCCAGCCTAATACTACCAGCCTGCGGCCACCCCGGTGCCTGCCCGTCACTACAGATGGTCGGGTACTGGTTTGTACCCGGCTCTTCCCAGTACCCCTGGTGGCGGTGGGTACCGGGGTAATAATGGGGGTTAGTGTAGCCTCTGCACCGGCTAACATTAAGCCCCGCCTTAGTAATGGAGCTTGTCAATCAGCCAGCGGCCATTACTAAGGCGGTGATAATAAAGTTTAAAAAGATACAAGCACATAGAAAAAATATTTTATTGAAATAAAAAAACACAACCCTCATTAACCATTTTATTGAGAATAAAAAAACCGCCGTCATTGAAGTCCTCGTATCCGAAGTCCAACAACCGAACCTGTAAAAAAACACAAACACACAAAAATAATCAGTAACACATAAAGAAGCAAAATTATTATTCTTACCTATCCTGGGTCAAGCGCTGGAGCCGCTGTATCTAATCCTATCATGTGTGGTACTGTCTGCTGAGCCACTGTATCTAATCCTATCATGTGTGATACTGTCTGCTGAGCCACTGTATCTAATCCTATCATGTGTGGTACTGTCTGCTGAGCCACTGTATCTAATCCTATCATGTGTGGTACTGTCTGCTGAGCCACTGTATCTAATCCTATCATGTGTGATACTGCCTTCTGAGCCACTGTATCTAATCCTATCCTGTGTGATACTGTCTGCTGAGCCACTGTATCTAATCCTATCCATAGTTTATAGGGTCGTAGTGCTATAGATATGCTATGCTGTCTCATATACACACTTTTTTTTTGGGCGGACACATATGTATTGGGGCTATTTCCCTGACGTTTTAAGCCCTGAGGGTATGTTCACACGGCAGCGTCTGTTACGGCTGAAATTACTGAGCTGTTTTCAGGAGAAAACAGCACCGTAATTTCAGCCGTAATGGCATGTGCAGGCGTCTTTTGCTGCGTCCATTACGGAAGTAACTGAAGCTGGTTTTCCATGGAGTCCATGGAAAACGGCTCCATTTACGTCTGAAGAAGTGACAGGCACTTTTTTACGCGCCGCCTTTTGACAGCGACGCGTAAAAAAAAATGACCGTCGGCACAGAACATCGTAAGACCCATTCAAATGAATGGGCAGATGTTTGCCGACGCTTTTGAGCCGCATTTTCGGACGTAATTCAATGCTAAAACGCCCGAATTACGTCCGTAAATAGTGTGTGTGAACCCAGCCTTAGTGACGCCCCCGGCTGCTAGTGCTGCATTGTTGGGTCACTTAGGAGACCCAGCGATGCAGCTGAAAGCGGACCGAAGGCCATGAGAAGTTTGCGGGGGGGGGGGGGCCCAGTAAGAATTTTTGCATCGGGGCCCATGAGCCTCTAGCTACGCCCCTGGTCGGTATGGTTAGTGCCAGCAGTGGTCAGCAGTTCCCTCTGGCACAAGAGGTCAGTTCACCCCTCTTCTCTCTTGCAGTTCTGTTGTATTTTTCTGCTGTTGTACAGTTCTCTGCCTCCTGCACACTTCAGCTGTTCTTTATCAGTATTTCTCAGGCTTGCCTATCTCTTATTTTAACTCTTTATCACTTTCTCTGTTCTTCTTCTCTCCTTGCTACTTATCTTCACCATCTCAGCAACTTCAATCTTTCTTCCACATCAGTCTACATTTTTCCTGCACTTCATATCTCTATTCTTCCCTTCCCCCTCTTCTGTCTTCCATCTGTCTCTCCCCCTTCATCTCCTCCTTTCTTCCCCCCACCCCTGCTGTTGTTTTCTCTTCACAGTTAATCCCTCGTATATATTTTTTCCTCTCCCCAAATTTTCCCACTCTTTCCTTCCTCCCTGTTTTAGGAACATACCAGACCTTCCTCCACCCCCTGCTTTTTTCCTGTTTGTCATGATCAGTCTATCCTTTTCCCCAATTCTTGACTGCTGTCCCTCTTATCTTTTGTAAAGCACACTCTTTCCTTGTCTCCTCATTTTCTTTCATTTGTTTCCCCCCCTCCCTGCCTGCCCTCCTCCTTCTCGCCTCTCCTCATGTCTTTTCTCTATCTTACTGCTTATATCTGACTCTCCCAACCTGCCTGACATCCTCTGCCCTGCCCTGCAGTTTCCTCTGCTTCTTCCATTATGCCAGATCTGTATTTTATGTCCTTTTCTGCCTCTTGGTATTCTGTACTAGATTGACCAGCCCCCACCCAGAGCCTAATGTCCATCTTCCTTGTAACCAGGCACATGTCTCCTTCCTCTTTTATTTATAACCCGTATCTGTGAATATTTTCCTTCATTTTCTTTTTCATTTTACATGTATGCTCTTTATGTGACATCTCCCTATATTCATGTCCATCATCCTCTTCCTTCTCCTCTCGCATACATTCCCCACCCCATACTGACTTCGATCACATCTCCTATCATTCTGCACTTATGCCTTTCTTTTCTTGTCTTTTTCTGTCTTCTTCTTCGACCATTTGTACTTTATAACCCATATTGTGCCATTTATTCTCATTTATTTTTCTTATCTATTTTCTTGTCTGTTTTTTTTTCAATTTCTTGTACCTTAGACGCTGCCCCTCTCTTCTAGATTTCGGTCTCCTAGTTTTTTTCCATTCTCTATTCTTGTTCGCTCCACCTGCCCTCTCCCCTCCCCATTCTTCTCACATGTCCATCCTCTTGCTTTCCATGTCTTTTTTTCTTCATCTTTGTGATTTTTTTCACTGCTCTTTTTCTATTTTTCATCTCTACACACTTATAATCTCTCACTCAGTTACCCCTCCCGTTGCTTACTTCTCTCACCCCCCCCCCCTCACTTTTCACGGTCTCTTTTTCCACCTCTTTCCCCCTCCCGTCCTTTTTACCTCTGCTGCTTTCTCTCAACACATCTTCCTGTTGTCTCTCCACCGCTCCTCTGTCTGCTTCTTATCTTCCTCATCTTTCTTTCTCTTTCTCTCACAATACAGCTCCTTCTCTACGTCTTCCTCTCAGGCCAATACAGTCTTCATCCTTTACTTCTCTTGCTTGTCTAAAGGCCTTTTACACAAGTCAACTATCGGGCAAATGAGCGTTCACAGAAAGATCCTTCCCAATCACTGCCCCAGTTAAACAGGGCAACAATCAGCCGATGAACGAGCAAACGGAATAGGAGTGAAATCCGCCGCAAAATCCGCATGTAATACTTTCAAAATTTGCAGGGGAATTCTACGAAACGAATCCACTATGTGTGTGGACTCCCTTATACTCTCTCCTAACCTTCCTAGCTTTAAGCTAAGACTTGAAAACCCACGTCTTCAAAGAAACTCACAGTATGTCACTTTATTTATATACAGCTACAAACACAGCCCACATACAGCCTGACCTAATACCTCTTCACTCAACTTTGCTGTCCTTAAAGGGGTATTTCCATCACAGAAAGTGATGGCATATCGCTAGGATTTGCAATCACTATCCGATGGGTGAGAGTCCAACTGCTGGGATTTCCGCCGTTCCAGAGAATGGGGCTTTCCTGAAGTTCCCTGCAGGTGGCCAGGAGCTCTGTTGTGCAATGAAGGACTGCAGTGCTAAATCAGTGCTGCAATAAAAAAAAAGATTAAAAACAGTTAAAGTTTATGGAAAAATAAAGGATGACCGTAAAAATAAAACCATAAAAAGGGGTTTTATTTAGTGAAAGTGTAAAAAAATAAATTCAAAAAAATGGCTAAATTATTAGGTTTTTACACCCCCCCCCCCAAAAAAATCTAGTAAAAGTTAACAGTCCCATGTACCCCATATTAGTAACAATGAAAACTAGACCTTGTCCCACAAAAAAACAAGCCCACATAAGGCTACATTGACTGAAAAATTAAAAAAGTTACGGCTCTTGAAATGCAGCGATGAAAAAAACATTTATAAAAAAAAATAGTTTTTAGTGTGCAAACGTAGTAAAACATAAAAAAAACTATACATATTTAGTATCGCCACAATCGTATCAACCCATAGAATAAAGGTAAAATGTTATTCACGTCGCATAGTGAATGGAGTAAATTTAAACCGCAAAAAACAATGCTGGAAAAGCTAGTTTTCTTTCAACATATTATATGCTCCCAAAAATAGTGCAATTGAAAGTACAACTCGTCCCGCAAAAAACAAGCCCTCATACGGCTAATAAAAAAGTTATGACTTCGAAATGCGACGATTAGAAAAACAAAAAAATAGTGCTTGGTTATTAGCGTCCAAAAAGGCCTAGTCATTAAGGGGTTCAATATGAATATGGCTTAAGTTATTTAAAAAAAATCTTCAGCAAAGTAAAACAATTTAATATTTTTAGAAATGTACAGAATAAAAGAAAAGAAAGCTTGTCTGCAGTAACTGTATTTGAGGAAAGGAATATTTTAGATTGTATTGCTATTATCTTGATAAAGCACCCAGGGAGAGAATGGTGGGGGGTAAACATGCCCATACATGCTTATATACTGCATCCGGTAGTCGAAACTAACTCGGCATTACAGTGTATGGTCTCTAAACAGCTCTCATATCCGATATCACAAAAGGATTATTTTGGGTAAAAAAATAAAAATAACGAGCAGAAAACTATTGCCATGTATATGCACTTCAATTTGTGCATCAGTGTGGCCAGGATAAGAAAGAACCCAAGGCCGCTGTCACATGGTACATTTTAACGTTCGTATTATTGACTGAATACCAAGACCTCCCTACTGAATCAGACTTAGATTGCCTGGGAAATATGGTGATCTAAAGGTACCTATAAACATCAAATGATATTCGACCGAACCAGCCGATTTCGCCGGGACAGGCCGACTTGCTAAAGTGTATGGGGGTGTCCCGATTTTCCCCTGATGCAAAATGTTTCGGAAAAGAAGGATCGGGCATGCTGGATTTTAACATGCCCGAAACTTTATTTACGCAGGAGATAAGCTGCTGAATTCTCCTCCCCCCATTGAATACACATGCATGCTCGCCCAAGTCAAACTTGCATGTGTATGGGAAAGTCGGGAAAAATTGCTTTCAGCGACCGTTATTTTAAGGCTGGCCATACATTTTAGATAGATGTCGATTTGAACGCTTGTTTGGCCGACAGCTATTTTTCCCGACTACCCCATACACATTGATGCTCAGTTCGGGCGAGCGTGCATGTGTTCTCTGGGAGAAAGCCACTACTGGACTAATCTGGACAAAGGGGCATGTTGACATCTGCCGTCGGGACAGCGCCATACACATTAGATGGTAGGCTGGTCCCGCAGAGATTGACAGGTGTGACAGACGTATTTCTATGGCTTCGTTCACATCTGCGTCGGGACTCCGTTCATGGGTTCCGTCAGAGCTTTCAGTCAGGGGAACCCATGAACGGAATCCAAACTGAAACAAACGGAAACCATAGGTCTCCGTTTGCATCACCATTGATTTCAATGGTGACGGATCCGGTGCAAATGGTTTCTGTTTGTCACCGTTGTGCAGGGGTTTAGTTGTTTTGACTGAATCAATACTCTATTAGACTGTGCTGTTCATTCCATCAAAACGATGGAACCCTTACGCACCGGATCCATCAACATTGAAATTAATGGTATTGCAAACGGAAACCTATGGTTTCTATTTGTTTCAGTTTCGATTCCGTTCATGGGTGATGGAAAGCTCAGACGAAACCCAGGAACAGAGTCCCGACGCAGATGTGAATGAAGCCTAATGTGTATGGCCACCTTAAGTGCTTGGTTAGGAGGTCTGAGTGTTGTGGTCAGAATGTGAACTGTAAAATGTGCCCATATTACAGTCACGTGAAAGTGGCTATTTTTGAAAAATAAGGGACACAGAGCAAATTATGGAAAATGTAAACATCTCACACTCTAGGTCCCCTTAAATTGTCTCTTCTTTGTCTTTTGTGTTTCCCTTGCTCTCTGCCCTTTTCTCCCCTTCCCCTCCTCTCTTTCTTCCTTTCTTTCCTCTCTTTCTTCTCTTTTCCTATCATCCCTCTCTATGTGACGGTGTCCCTTGTTTCTGCAGCTGTCTCCTCCTCTGTCTGCCTTTTTTCCTTTGTCTGGCTTTAACACCCTCTCCTTATTTAACCCTTACTTTTCTTTTACCTTCTGTAAAACAGCTTGCAGTTTGTAGATAAGGTTTCCAGGTGTATTTGTTGTGATAATTTCTTTGTGAGTCCACTTCAGAAAAATGGCACCTGTTGCCATTACTCAGTAAAATGCATATTAAAGAGGACTCAGGTTATTTTGTATCATGTGAACAGGTTTGGCCCTCCAGTTTTCCAGGTTTTTCTGAGGACAATATGATGAATAATAATTTTACAGTGACTGTTTTGGGATGAACACCTGCCTACTATATGCATTAACCCCTTAAGGGCGTGGACTAGTTGGCACGTTCAGGACGCAGCCCCATTTTTCAAATCTGACATGTATCACTTTATGTGGTAATAACTTTGGAATGCTTATATCTATCCAAGCGATTCTGTGACTGTTTGCTCGTGACACATTGGACTTTGTTACATGTAAAATTTGGTCGATACATTCACTATTTTTAATTGTGAAAAACACCAAAATGTAATAAAAAATTGCAAAAATTTGCATTTTTCTACATTTAAATGTATCTGCTTGTAAGACAGATAGTTACACTACCGTTCAAAAGTTTAGGGTCACTTAGAAATTTCCTTATTTTTGCAAGAAAAGCACAGTTTTTTTCAATGAGGATAACATTAATCAGAAATACACTCTATACATTGTTAATGTGCTAAATGACTATTCTAGCTGCAAACTTCTGGTTTTTAATGCAATATCTACATAGGTGTATAGAGGCCCATTTCCAGCAACCATCACTCCAGTGTTCTAATGGTACATTGTGTTTGCTAACTGTGTTAGAAGGCTAATGGATGATTAGAAAACACTTGAATACCCTTGTGCAATTATGTTAGCACCGCTGTAAACCGTTTTGCTGTTTAGAGGAGCTATAAAACGGACCTTCCTTTAAGCTAGTTGAGAATCTGGAGCATTACATTTGTGGGTTCGATTAAACTCTCAAAATGGCTAGAAAAAGAGAGCTTTCATGTGAAACTCGACAGTCTATTCTTGTTCTTAGAAATGAAGGCTATTCCATGCGAGAAATTGCCAAGAAACTGAAGATTTCCTACAACGGTGTGTACTACTCCCTTCAGAGGACAGCACAAACAGGCTCTAACCAGAGTAGAAAGAGAAGTGGGAGGCCCCGCTGCACAACTGAGCAACAAGACAAGTACATTCGAGTCTCTAGTTTGAGAAATAGGCGCCTCACAGGTCCTCAACTGGCAGCTTCATTAAATAGTAGCCACAAAACGCCAGTGTCAACGTCTACAGTGAAGAGGCGACTCCGGGATGCTGGCCTTCAGGGCAGAGTGGCAAAGAAAAAGCCATATCTGAGAGTGGCTAATAAAAGGAAAAGATTAATATGGGCAAAAGCACACAGACATTGGACAAAGGAAGATTGGAAAAAAGTGTTATGGACAGACGAATTGAAGTTTGAGGTGTTTGGATCACACAGAAGAACATTTGCGAGACACAGAACAACTGAAAAGATACTGGAAGAGTGCCTGACACCATCTGTCAAGCATGGTGGAGGTAATGTGATGGTCTGGGGTTGCTTTGGTGCTGGTAAAGTGGGAGATTTGTACAAGGTAAAAGGGATTTTGAATAAGGAAGGCTATCACTCCATTTTGCAACGCCATGCCATACCCTGTGGACAGCGCTTGATTGGAGCCAATTTCATTCTACAATAGGACAATGACCCAAAGCACACCTCCAAATTATGCAAGAACTATTTAGGGAAGAAGCAGGCAGCTGGTATTCTATCTGTAATGGAGTGGCCAGCGCAGTCACCAGATCTCAACACCATAGAGCTGTTGTGGGAGCAGCTTGACCGTATGGTACGCAAGAAGTGCCCATCAAGCCAATCCAACTTGTGGGAGGGGCTTCTGGAAGCATGGGGTGAAATTTCTCCCGATTTACCTCAGCAAATTAACAGCTAGAATGCCAAAGGTCTGCAATGCTGTAATTGCTGCAAATGGAGCATTCTTTGACGAAAGCAAAGTTTGAAGGAGAAAATTATTATTTAAAATAAAAATCATTATTTCTAACCTTGCCAATGTCTTGACTATATTTTCTAGTCATTTTGCAACTCATTTGATAAATATAAGTGTGAGTTTTCATGGAAAACACAAAATTGTCTGGGTGACCCTAAACTTTTGAACGGTAGTGTATACCACACAAAATAGTTGCTAATTAACATTTACCATATGTCTACTTTAGATTGGCATCATATTTCGAACATCCTTTTATTTTTGTAGGACGTTACAATGGCAGCAATTTCTCACGTTTTCAGGAAAATTTCAAAAGGCTATTTTTACAAGGACCAGTTCAGTTGTGAAGCGGCTTTCAGGGGTCCATGCAATACAAACCCCCATAAGTCGCCCCATTTTAAAGAACTGCACCCCTCAATGTATTCAAAACATAATTTAGAAAGTTTCTTAACCCTTCAGGTGTTTCACAATAATTGAAGCAAAGTAGGGGTGAAATGTACAAATGTAATTTTTTTTCCAGAAATTCATTTTTAATTCTTTTTATTCTGTAACACAGAAGGTTTTATCAGAGAAACGCAACTCAATATTTATTGCCCAGATTCTGCAGTTTTTAGAAATATCCCTCATGTGGCCCTAGTGCGGTAATAGACTGAAGCACCGGCCTCAGAAGCAAAGGAGCACTTAGAGGATTTTGGGGACTTCTTTTTATTAGATTATCTTTTAGGCACCATATCCGGTTGGAAGAGGTCTTGTGCTACCAAAACAAAGGAAACGCCCCAAAAAAGACCCCATTTTGGAAACTACATCCCTTGAGGAATTAATCTAGTGGTGAAGTGAGCATTTTGACCCCACAGGTGTCTCATAGATTTTATTAGAATTTGGACGTGAAAATGAAAAATTTTAATTTTTTCCTATATAGGTATGTGCACACACAAACTCAAAAACGTCTGAAAATACAGAGCTGTTTTCAAGGGAAAACAGCTCCTGATTTTCAGAAGTTTTTTAAGCCACTCGTGTTTTTCGCATCGTTTTTTTACGGCCGTTTTTGGAGCTGTTTTTCTATAGAGTCAATGAAAAACGGCTCCATAAACGGCTTAGGAAGTGACATGCACTTCTTTTTCGCTGGCGTTTTTTTACACGCCTTTTTGATAAACGGCCGCGTAAAAAATGCCCGTCAGAATAAAACACCGCATTTCCCTTTGAAATCATTGGGCAGATTTTTTTAGGCGTTCTGCTTCTGATTTTTCAGCTGTTTTACGTCCCCCTTACGGCACGAAAAACGGCTGAAAACACTACGTGTGCACATACCCGAAGATGTCGTTTTAGCTATAAAAAAAACACAATTTCCACAAGGAAGAAAGAAAAAGACCCCCAACATTTTTGAGCGTTTTGACCCCACAGGCGTTTTTCAGAATTTGATGCAAAGAATGAAAATGTTTTCACATTTATGTCATTTCTGTGCCCAATATGTTGTGCCCAGCTTGTGCTATCAGAGATATTCCCACCATAAATTGTTACGCAGGTTCTCCTGAGTATAGCAATACCCCACAAGTGGCCATTATCTGCTGCCTGGGCACACGACACGGCTCAGAAGAGAATGAGCACCATTTGGCTTTTGAGCACAGATTTGGCTGGAATATTTTTCAACCGCCATGTTTTGTTTGCAGAGCCCCTGAGGTACCAGTACAGTAGAAAACGCCAAGAAGTGACCCCATTTTGGAAACCGCACCCCTCAAGGACTTTATCTAGGGGTGTAGTGAGCTAAAATGAAAACATTTTCACATTTATGCCATTTCAGTGCACAATATGTTGTGCCCAGCTTGTGTAATCGGAGATACTCCCACCATAAGTTGTTACGTAGGTTCTGATGAGTACGGCAATACCCCACATGTGGCCATTATCCGCTACCTGGGCACACGACGGGGCTCAGAAGGGAAGAAGCACCAGTTAGCTTTTGTAGCTTAGATTTTGCTGTAATCGTTTTTAGTATAAAAATTTGTATAAAATGTATACTGAAAAGTTTATATAACTTTGTATAAGTTTGCATAAATTTTGGATAAAGTTTGAAATCTTGATAGTTTGGATGAAAGTCACTGATAAGCCACAGAAATACAGGACTAAAATATGTGCAACTGTGTTCAGCTGGTCCTTCCGGGTATGGCCTAGGCACACGGCAGGCCTAAGAAGAAATTTTATTAGAAAGTCTGGGTAAAATTTTGGGGAGAAAGTCCTGGATTATAAAGTAGTCATTGCAACGTCACTGAAAAGCCAGAGGGATGCAGGACTGATATATGTGCAGCTGTGTTCAGCTGGTCTCTCTGGGTACGACTTGAGCACACGGCAGTGCTAAGAAGGGACAGAGTAGCGTGGGGCATAATATTACTGTAGTTGTGCGAAGTACATCAAGGTAAATATAAAAGGCGGTTCAACAACAAGATCAGAATTTCCGCGACGTATGGTATGTTTTAAAACACTCCTTCATGCACAGTCCTGGCTTCTCGGGGCACGTGTTGCACTGATAGATGGTATATTTTCTTAGGCCGTTTTTAAAGCATACCTTGCAATTTTTTTGGCTCTTTCCCTTCTTGGCAGTTTGGGGAACTTCACTGGGGAAATATTGCACTGGCACAATGCATATGGCCTTGCTTCCAGAAGTACTGGGGCCCTCCCCTTCCTGATCTCTAAATATAAGGGACTTTATTACCACCTCTTGAAATTCCAGGAAAGTTCCCCGCTGGCCTGAAGATCTGAATAGCACGTAAGCATTATACAATGCTATTTGCATGATGTGCACGGCCAGCTTCTTGTACCACACCCTTGATTTGCACATGGCATTGTATGGCTGCAGCACTTGATCTGACAGATCAACCCCTCCCATGTATTTATTGTAGTCAAGAATGCAATTGGGTTTGAGCATCTCTGTACTGGTACTTCATACGGGGGCGCTGCGATGGCCATGTATTGTTGTCAACATATGGACATCCCTCTTGTCCTTATACTTGACACACAATAGTTTGTCGCTGCATTGTGCAACACTCTTACCTCTTCTGCGCTTTTGCCCGAGCAGCGACCTAGGGAGGCTTCTCTGGTTCTTGCAAACTGTGCCGCATGCCACTGTACTTCTGGAAGCGAGGCTCTTGAAAAGTAGCATGCTGGTATAGTAATTATCCAGGTAGAGGTGGTAGCCCTTGTGCAGCAGTGGATGCACCAAATCCCACACTATCTTGCCGATAACTCCCATGAAGGGGGGTCATTCTGGGGAATGAATAGTGGTGTCCTTCCCTTCGTATATTTTAAATTTGTAGGTGTACCCTGATGTACTTTCGCACAGCTTGTACATCTTTACGCCATACCTTGCCCTCTTATTTGGCAGGTACTGGTGGAATCGAAGCCTCCCTTTAAACTGCACTAGGGACTCATCAACAGCAATGCACTTCTCTGGGGTGTATACCTGGGCAAATTTGGCACTGAAATGGTCTAATAGGGGTCTAATTCTAAATAGGCGGTCAAAGCTGGGGTCACCTTGGGAAGGGCACTGTGCATTATCGCAGTAATGCAAAAATCTGAGAATTATCTCAAAACGAGTCCTGGCCATCGCCATGCGGTACATGGGGGTGTGATACAGTATATCTGTGCTCCAGTATGTTCTTATGGATGGCTTTTTCAGAAGCCCCATACTGAGCACAATACCCCAGAACTTCCTCATTTCCATGGTGTCTACAGGGAACACCTGTTGGGCTTGGCGTAAATAGATGAGGCATTCTGGGCTATAAGCTGTTCGGCATATAGGTTAGTGTGGGTCACCATTAAGTCAATACATTCATCAGTAAAATAAACTTTAAAAAAGTCTATTTCCTGTAACCCTGCCGTTTCAAATTGAATTTCTGGGGTGCCGGTAAATCCAGGGACCTGGGGCTCGTAGTTCTCGGGGATTGGGGTCCACAGCTCTCGGGGGCTGGTGTAGCAGACATCCGGGGGTGACGTATTGGCAGTTCCTCATCCTCACTTGATGAGGAGGAAGAGGAGAGCTAGAAGAGGGTTTCTATGTCACTTTTGGACTCGCTGTCCGAAGCAATAATGGCATATGCCTCCTCAGCCGTAAATACTCTACGGGCCATTATGCTCTTTATCAGATAGGTATGTTGTGTGAGTGTTATGCTTCAACGCGTATAGTATGTAGAACGTGTAACCAGCAAAAACGTTATATTTTATTTAGTAGTACTAGTAGAGTTTTGTACTAGAGAATTTTTTTAGAAAGAGAAATTAACAGCAAGGTCTGAATTAGTAACATCACCATCGCTGATTTATATCAGCCACAGATTTGGAATATGATGAAATTCTCCAAAAAAACCACAAACTTGGCGTCTAGATTATAGATTAGGGATGGCAATGAGCTACGAAGTATGTGTCACTAGCAAAACCTACCTAACTAAACTTCTATATATATATACCTAACTAAACTCCTATATATATTTTTGAAATCACTGATCAGAACACAAAAAAGTTATTTTATATATATATATATATATATATATATATATATAAAATAATCTCTATATTATAAATGGCCAAAAAGAAAGTGGGAGAAAAAAAAACGTCAGGATTTTGTTACTGATCAACTGCAGCAACAAAAATGACAGCACAAGGAAAGTGATCACTAAGGGGGGTGATCAGGGGGTAAATGGAGGATGGGGTTAGTGGTATTATATAAATACAGATCTGTAACACACAGCTCTCTAGAACACAACCACTCTGCTCCCTCTCAGCAACTGCAATGAGCGTGCAGAGTGGGATCGTAATGTAACATGGCCACCAGTGTTCTATGATTGGTCAGTCACGACAGACCAATCATAGCAATTGCCGACGAGGGACCGGTCCGATTTGTTCCCTCTGTGATGTATAGTGATTGGCTGCTGTTCATGAAGCAGCCAATCAGGTGTCTTCACTCGCTCCCGAAGCCTGATCACCACCTCCAACATGTCGACGATCAGTCAGTAATGACTGACCTGTCGCGATGATCGCCGCTGAGGGAGTGCTGCGATGGGTCCCTCAGTGCTAAGTAGTGATAGTCTGCTGTCCAGGACAGCAGCTATCACTGCTCTACACCTGTGTCTGAAGACACAGGTGCATGTTAATGCGATGACGTAATAGTACGTCAGTTCGCGTTAACAGTCCACCGCCCGTGACGTAATAGTACGTCACAGGACGTTTGGAGGGTTAAAAAGGATTACTTTGAGTCCATCTACTAGTATGTAGAAAAAAACCAAAGTGGATTAAAGTGGTATATATAGTGGGATGTATGAATAACGAAAGGACACTATCGCTAATAATAATATAGCAATTAATCTGAAGGAGTTCCATGCAACTTCCTTGTCAGCTGGCATCAAACAAGTTGCTTTACATCAAACTGTAGTTTGTGCCCCTTTCACCAGTTATACAGGATAATCAAGGTAATGACTGAAAATGTGAATGACAAATTATATCAGTATCAATTCCAGTTAAACCAATTCCTTAATATAATAATGGAGATTGATCCATACCTCCCAACTTTTGAATTCGGAAAAGAGGGACATTTTAAGCCACGCTCAATATCCCGCATCAACACATCAAATCACGGCCAGATCCTTCTGCAAATAACAAGCGCACATTCTCACTGCGGATCTCTAGACTGTCTGGATATCACAGATATCATGGATTCGGTTATATCGTCTTTGTGTTACTTTTCCTATCCTGGGTATAACACTTGCTCATCACGGCGGCAGCAGCTGCAGGACAAACCAAAAGGCTGATAACAATGAAAGTCAAGAGGGAGACCCTGTGGTTGATGACTTTTCAATTGACAGGTAGCAGATTTACATGATGGGGATTTTTTTTCCAGTTGTGTAACTCTGCTACCGGTCAATGGAAAAATCATCCACGAGAGCCCCCCTGTAGATTGCTCCACACACAGCCCCCCTGTACATAGCGCCAGACACAGCCCCCCTGTAGATAGCTCCACACACAGCCTCCTGTAGATCGCTCCACACACAGCCCCCCTGTAGATCTCTCCACACACAGCCCCCCTGTAGATTGCTCCACACACAGCCCCCTGTACATAGCGCCAGACACAGCCCCCCTGTAGATAGCTCTAGATATAGCCCCCCTATAGTTAGCTCCACACACAGCCCCCCTGTAGATTGCTCCACACACAGCCCTCCTGTACATAGCGCCAGACACAGCCCCCCTGTAGATAGCTCCACACACAGCCCCCTGTAGATAGCTCCACACACAGCTCTCCTGTACATAGTGCCACACACAGCCCCCTGTAGATAGCTCCACACACAGCCTCCCCTGTAGATAGCTCCACACACAGCCTCCCCTGTAGATAGCTCCACACACAGCCCCCCTGTGGATAGCTCCACACACAGCCCCCCTGTGGATTGCTCCACACACAGCCCCCCTGTGGATAGCTCCACACACAGCCCCCCTGTGGATAGCTCCACACATAGCCCCCCTGTAGGTAGCTCCACACACAGCCCCCCTGTAGATAGCTCCACACACAGCCCCCTTGTAGATAGCTCCACACACAGCCCCCCTGTAGATAGCTCCACACACAGCCCCCCTGTAGATAGCTCCACACACAGCCCCCCTGTAGATAGCTCCACACACAGCCCCCTGTAGATAGCTCCACACACAGCCCCCATGTACATAGCGCCACACACAGCCCCCCTGTAGATTGTTCCACACAGCCCCCCTGTACATAGCGCCAGAAACAGCCCCCCTGTAGATAGCTCCACACACAGCCCCCCTGTAGATAGCTCCACACACAGCCCCCCTGTAGATAGCTCCACACACAGACCCCCTGTAGATAGCGCCACACATAGCCCCCCTGTAGATAGTGCCACACACAGCCCCCCCTGTAGATGGCTCCACACACAGCCCCCCTGTACATAGCGCCAGACACAGCCCCCCTGTAGTAGCTCCACACATAGCCCCCTGTAGATTGCTCTAGATACAGCCCCGCTGTAGATGGTTCCAGATACAGCCCCCTGTACATAGCGCCAGACACAGCCCCCCTGTAGATAGCTCCACACACAGCCCCCCTGTAGATAGCATCACACACAGCCCTCCTGTAGATAGCATCACACACAGCCCCCCTGTAGATAGCTCCACACACAGCCCCCCTGCACATAGCGCCAGACACAGCCCCCCTGTAGATGGCATCACACACAGCCCTCCTGTAGATAGCATCACACACAGCCCCCCTGTAGATAGCTCCACACACAGCCCCCCTGCACATAGCGCCAGACACAGCCCCCCTGTAGATAGCGCTACACACAGCCCCCCTGTAGACAGCTCCACAAACAGCCCCCTTGTAGATAGCTCCACACACAGCCCACCCTGTAGATAGCACCACACACAGCCCCCCTGTACATAGCGCCAGATACAGCCCCCTGTAGATAGCTCCAAACACAGCCCCCTGTAGATAGCGCCACACACAGCCCCCATGTACATAGCGCCAGATACAGCCCCCCCCTGTAGATTGCTCCACACAGCCCCCCTGTAGATTGATCCACACAGCCGCCTGTACATGGCGCCAGACATAGCCCCCCTGTAGATGGCTCCACACAGCCCACCTGTAGGTTGCTCCACACAGCCGCCTGTACATAGCGCCAGACACAGACCCCCTGTAGATAGCTCCACACATAGCCCCCTGTAGATAGATCCAGATCCAGCCCCCCTGTAGATTGCTCCACACAGCCCCCCTGTACATAGCGCCAGACACAGCCCCCTGTAGATCGCTCCCTGTAGGTAGCGCAACACAACCCCCTCTGCTTTCACTCACCGTCAGAAGAAGGCAAGAGTCTTGTGGCGGCGTTCTTACTGGTGTCGATGCCGGCCCGGGAGTGGACCAGTTCAGTCACCTTACCTGGTCCACTCCCGTGCAGGCATCGATCCCAGTGAGAATACCGCCGCAAGACTCCTGCCTTCTTTTGATCGCTGCTGCAGACATCTGGCATGCAGGCCGCCCTTTCAGCAGCGATCAGCTGTTTTGATACAGCTGCAGCGCCCAGCGGGACATTCTGAAGACCGCTCGGGACGACGGGACAGCGGTGAGAAACCGGGACGGTCCCGCCGGATCCGGGACGGTTGGGAGGTATGATTGATCATAGGTGAGACATTAATGGTAAATCCTTTCATATGTGACTATAATTCATCTGATGCTTGTATATATGGTTGTGCTTTGTATAGAACACTGTATAACTGTTAATGTGCAGCCTCAGACAAAAGGCCATATCAGGAATGTACAGCTTCTATGAAGAAGTAATGTCTTTACGGCAATTCATACCAGTGAGGATCATAAGAGATGTAACCATCGGTAAAACACCATATTTCTCACCTAGTGACTAATCGCACAATGGCCGTGGAATAAGCATCTGCTGGTCATAGGTTCCGGTTGCACATGCTTGCTTCTTAACATTTTCTACCAGTGAATATTCCTGGCTATCTGCTTCTTTAATAGGACCAGTGGCTGTACAGGTATGGTACGCTACATGCACACATCTGCTGTTTTTGCACCTAACTCAAGTTGCTTGACCGATCTGTAAACTGATTAAACTTTTATTGATTCTCTGGATCAGCCGTCTACTCTCTCGCTATCTCTTATTGGAGCACTTTACAAGGTTAAACATTAACTACTCACTTCGTTTTTCCTAACCACTGTGACAGATCATGTGGGGGATACATATGTAGGATTTATGTGTAAACTGTGATACTGAACTTCATGCTTCATAGACAGGGAACAGGGAGACAATGGGGAGGAATTTATCAACCTTTTTACACCAGTTTTTTTTAACATAGAAATTATGAAAATGGGCCCAAAAGTCGCAATTCACACCTAAAAATGTTGGCCTTTTTACACCCACATTGTCATAGATTTCACTCGGTTGGACCCCGTGTGGACAATAAATAGAAAAAAAAAGAATGATCACCTCAACGCTCCTCTTCTCCACTACAGGTACCTTAGTGGGCCGTGTCAGCACTGATGGCGTTTAACTACTGCGCCGCATATAAGACTCTGATGCTGCTCAGCGTTAGGACCTTGTATGAGCAGTGCACCTACGCACTACACATACAGAAGACATCCCATTCTAAATCCATCGGCATTGATATAGATTTGGTCTCCATTTGCAGCTGAAACAGCTTCCACTATTTTGGGAAGGCTTTCTACAGCATTTTAGAGTGTGTCTGGGAGTTTTTGCCCATTTACCCATAAAAACATTTGTGAGCTCAGACACAGATGTATAGAGTTGAGGTCAGGGCTCTGTGTGGGCCAGTCCAGTTTTATTATACCAAACTCACCCAACCCTGCCTCTATGGACCTTGCTTTGTGCACTGGGGCACAGTCATTCTACAACAGAAAAAGGCCTTCCCCAAACTGTTTCCACAAAGTCAGAAGCATACAATTGTTCAAAATGTCTTGGTATGCTAAAGCATTAAAATTTCCCTTCACTGGAACTAAGGGGCCCAGGCCAACCCTTGAAAAACAACCACATAGCATTATTACTCCTTCACCATACTCTCCAGTTAGCACAATGCAGTCAGGCAGGTAACTTTCTCCTGGCATTCACAAAACCCACAGAATACGTTTCCACCACTCCATCCGACGCTTGGCATTGTGCTTAGTGATGTAAGGTTTGCATGCAGCTGATCGGCCATGGAAACCCATGCCATGAAGCTCCTGGCGCATAGTTTTCATGTGGATGTTAATGCCAGAGGAGGCTTGGAACTCTGCAGTTATTGAGTCAACAGAGTGTTGGCGACTTACAATGCGCCTCAGCACTTGGCAACCCCGCTCTAAGTTTTTGTGGTCTGCAACTTCGTGGCTGAGTTGCTATAGTTACTAAACGCTTCCACTTTGTAATAATACCTCTCACAGTCCAATTGACATGTTGCATCGGTGGCATCATATTACAGTACCACACTCAATTTAAAGAGGCTCTGTCACCAGATGATCAAATCCCTATCTCCTATTGCATGTGATCGGCGCTGCAATGTAGATAACCGTAACTTTTTTTTTTTTTTTTTAAACGATCATTTTTGGCTAAGTTATGAGCAATTTTATATTTATGCAAATGAGCCTTTCTAATGGACAACTGGGCGTGTTTTCTCTTATTTCCAACTGGGCGTGTATTGTGTTTTAACTCCTTAACGCTGAAGGACGGATATATCCGTCCTCAGCAGCTGCTAGTTCGCGCAGGAGGACGGATATATCCGTCCTGTGATGGCGCGGGTACTGTCACTGTACCCACGCGATCAGCAGCAGGAGCACGGCTGTTATACACAGCCTGGCTCCTGCTGCAACTGCCGGAATCGAAGCGCGCTTCGATTCTGGCAGTTTAACCCATTAAATGCCGCTGTCAATAGTGACAGCGGCATCTAATGTGTTTGACAGAGGGAGGGAGCTCCCTCTGTCACCCATCGGCGCCCCCGCAAATAAATCGCGGGTCGCCGTCGGGTTTCCATGACAGCCGGGGGTCTAACAAAGACCCCCAGGTCTGCCTTCAGCATCTGCCTGTTAGGCGATGCCGGAGGCATGACCTAACAGGTTGCCTGTCAGTTTTACACTGACAGGCAATAATGCTTTGGTATACTAAGTATACCAAAGCATTATATATGCGATCGGCACATCGCATAGTGAAGTCCCCTGATGGGACTTTAAAAAAAAAAATGTCAATCAGTTAAATAAAGTTTGTAGAAAAAAAAAATAATAATTACAGTCAAAATCAAATAAAACTTTTTTGCCCAAAAAGTGGTTTTATTTAGTAAAAGTGTCAAAACAAATCACACATACACATATATGGTATCCCCGCGATCGTAACAACTTGACCAATAAAATTAACACATTAATTAAACCGCCGGATGAACGGCGTCCAAAAAAAACGCAAAAAACAACGGCAAAATTCTCTCTTTTCTCCCATTCCCCCCATAAAAAATAAAATAAAAGTTAATCTATAAGTCCTATGTACTCCAAAATAGTACTAATGAAAACTACACATTGTCCCGCAAAAATCAAGCCCACATACGGCCACATTGACGGAAAAATAAAAAAATGACGGCTCTTGGAATGCGGCGATGCAAAAACAAGTAATTTTTTTCTAAGAGGGTTTTTATTGTGCAAACGTAGGAAAAACATATAAAACCTATACATATTTGGTATCCCCATAATAGTGCCGACCCATAGAATAAAGTTAACATGTTATTTCCGCTGCATAGTAAACGGCGTAAATTTATAACGTGAAAATTAATGCTGGAATAGCTGCTTATTTTCAATTCTCTCCTAAAATAAAGTTAATAAAAGTTAATCAATATATTGTAAGCATCTAAAAATGGTGCAATTACAAAATGCAACTCGTCCCGCAAAAAACAAGCCCTTATACGGCTATGTCGACGGAATAAAAAAAAGTTACGACTCTTGGAATGCGACCGTGAAAAAACAAAAAATAATCCTTGGCCCGGTCATTAAGGGGTTAAGCAACTGGGCGTGTTTACTTCTTTCACTGCACAATCACACTGGGCTGTGGATCATGCTGGGCTGGAACAATGAGAAGTGTAGGACACTGATTAGTCACTGATTGGTCAGCCTCATACACTCCTCTGTACAACACCCAGTTGGTAAAAAGTAAAAACACGCCCAGTTGTCCATTGAGAAACTCATTAGCATAAATCTAAACTAGCTCATATCTTGCTCAAAAATGATCGTTTTTCAAAATAAAAACCACTGCTGTTATCTACATTACTGCGCCGATCAGATTATGTAGGAGATAGGGCACTTATAATGTGGTGACAGAGCCTCTTTAAGTGAACTCTTTAGAACAACCTATTATTTTACAAATGTTTGTAAAGGCAGACTGCATCGCTAGGAGCTTGAGTTTATACATTTTGTGGCAATGGGACTGAATAAATACCTGAATTCAATGATTAAAGGGAACCTGTCACATTGAAAATGCAGTCTGATCTGGTGGCAGCCTGTTATAGCGCAGGAGAAGCTAAGCAGATTGATATATAGTTTTGTAGGAAGAGATTCAGTATGACATAATTTATTGATCTAAATCTTTGCTCATTTTGGATTTAGGAGTCTAGTGGGAGGTCCTACTAAGTTATTGACAGTCTTTTTCTGTATGAGTGCATACAAACATAGCTGCCCAGCTCCTCCTGCTCTATAACATACAGCCACCTGATCAGACTGCATACTTTTGTCCATATAGCGTATATCAAAGGTCAATACAGAGATCTATCTCATGATCTATTTATACCCAGGACTGTAGACATAGAGGATGCCCCTTGTTATAGTTAGAGAAAAGAAAATTTCTGCACCAACAAAGGAGGAGAATCTTTACTGTAAGAGCAGTGAGACTATGAAACTCTGCCAGATTAAATTTTTATAGTGAATTCACTAGGAGATATAAAAAAAAAGGGCCCTGAATGCCTTTCTTGAGTGTAGTAATATTACACGTTATATTTACTAGATTACTGTAAATAGGTGGTTGATCCAGGGATTTAATCTAACTACCATGTTAGAGTCGGGAAGTGTTTCACTAGGATGAGCAGAATTGGCTTTTTCATCATAGGGTTCTTCCCATCCTCTGGATCAACAGTGCAGAATAATAGGCTGAACTGGATGGACATATGGTTTTTTTTTTGGCCTTACTATGATATTTCTACTGCCCCAGAAATCCACACCCAGGTACTGTGGACCAGAGCCACCAGCCCATTTCTAGCATAGTAAGTGACACTGTTGGCTATCTCTACACAGGACCTGGTGTTGTCACTGAGATGTCTGTGTCTCTGTTTCTAAGCAATGTCCTGAACATATTCAGGCCCCGGGTAAGCAAACAGCACAACAAAAATGATTCATTAGCTAGTTAGAAGGACTCTGGTGAATAATTACAATCTCATATGAAGAGGGGTTACCTGGCTTTTACTACTCAACCATTTAGTGATAAATCCATCCATCCATCCATCAGGCTGGTTTTTGGCAGCCTTATTCAAAATGTCTGTTTTAATGACTTTTAACAAGAAAATCTACATTTTAAGCGACTGGTGTCAAAGTGTTTCTTATATGGGGGACCTCATTAGTACCAGTGCCAACCCCACATTCCACAATGTCCCACTGACATCTAAAGCTCCTTGGAATTAACATTTATCCAGGGATCATATCTGGAACGCTGTATCTTTTCCTTACCGATCCCTTTTCCATTACACCAGTCTTCTTAATTTCAATAGGTTGTGCAGTGTTTGCTTACAAATAAAGCAGCTGTTAATATTCCTGTCCTGACTCATTGAAAATGAATATGTGCTAGAATTACTGTATAGAGGAATATGCGTTCACCCATCTGTCATGTTCTCTAGGAGAGAGAAAAAGCTGTGTTCTACTGCAGTTCTTTAATATATGAAATCAAATGTCCAGACCCAAGAAGAGGATGGAGGAATTCCTATTACCACAGTTATGTTGCATCAGACCCTCCAGAATTTGTTATTTTTTCTTTTACGTTTTCAATAATCCATAAAAAAAACAGTACCAGTATTAAATCCTTTAAAAAAAGTAGGAGCAAACTTACAAATAGTAAAAATGCCAGAATACCACTAAAAACGTGATTTCTGTGAATATTTTCAGTTTGTACAATCTCTTTTAGAAGGGTCCCCTAATCATAAGCTGGTCACAGGGTCTCCCACTGCTGGGACCCCCAGCAATCAGTAATCTGTGGAATCCAATGTATGCGTTCAATTCCTCTGCTGCGCCACCATAGGCGAAATAAAGCATTACACTGGCCCATTGAAATCAATGGGCTGTCCATCTAATGCACAGAAGTAATGTGTCCTCCAGAGTGAGAGACACTCCTTGTAGCCGCTCTGGCTAATAGAGGGGCATATAAAGCAAGAAAACTCCCCCTCTATTACAGTTATATGCCTTTACAGGGCATATGAACGGAGGTTGTTGAAGGCAGACAACACCTCCTTAAAATCCAAATGTAAAAGAACACTTTTAATGATTATCGCCCATTCATTGTAAATGGGAAAAGCAATCGTAAATGAACAATAACAATATATTTTATAATATGGAAAATTGGGACGGAGTACAATCTTATAATATTAACCCTGTCCCAACCTAAGAAATGTTGTCCTTCTGTATACCAAAGAACTCTACCCATATGCAATATAAGAGACACTATTTTACAGCATGTTACACTGATCACTCCTGAAAGCCTTCTGTGGTCTTCAAAGTGACAATTGGTACAGAGTAGATATCAGAAATTTGCACCCAGTCCCATTTCCAGCTCTTAATGGATTATTTAATTGTAAGACCCCTTTAATAATATATCATGCATGCATACAGACAGACAGTGCCTCGCTATGTGTAAAGATGAAAATACCAATATTATTGACTAACTTTTGTGCATACAGTCCCATACAATGTTTCCAATTTACAGATATAGGTGAAAATGGTATTGGTTGACATGATAAAACAGGACTGGTTTAAAATGGGGCTTGTTGACATGATAAAACGGACTAAAGGGAAATATTATCATTTTCAATACGTTAAACAAAATAATGAAAAAAACTATTTTCTTTCTCCATAGGGAGGGCTTGCCATTCTGATGGTATGTAATATGGATCGGTTCACTGACTTTGGCACGCAGACCGATGCTGTGGTGGTTCTGTCTCTAGCACAGGCTGCTGTTTTGGGCCTGGTGTCAGATAATGAGCTTTTTGGAGCCACAATCAGCCCAAGTGGATTCTTCCCTGCCTCCAGGAGTGACTTTTCAGATAATGGACCTATTGAGGCAGAGCAACCAGAAGGTGAAAACTACCTGAACAGTGGGGGGAAGGTTGCAGCTGAACCACTAGAAGATGACACCTTGGATTTGGGAAAACATCCAAAAAGGAAGAAACGTCTTCCAGTCAGAGTGGTTCCAAAAATTAAATGTGAGAAACCCGAAGAGGAAATGGATGCAGAGGAAATCTGCCAGGTCACAATAGGAGCCAAAAGTGAAGAAGGTGAAAGTGAGGAGATGGTTTCACAAGATACTCAGGAGCAGACAAGTGAAAACACCGTACAAAACAGTTCTATGAAAATGATTGACCTCAGTACGTTCCATAGGAAGTCAAAGAGGCTTCGACACTTTCGAGAAAGACCACGTCATGATGTGGACACTGATTATAGGCGCATATTACAGCACCCCTTGCAAAACTCCTATCCTCATCCACCTATGCCAATGATCCCTGGGAACTCTAGCTTGGAAAATATGCAAAGACAGTGTAGTTTTGGGCCTAGCTTAATGCCGGGTAGTGAGACTAGAACCCCAATAGTTGGATCACCCAAGACAGAGGAAAACGTGCAAACCTTTATTTGGCCGGAGACTAATGAACAAGAAACGGATGCAATTGAAACAATTGAACGCAACAAAAAGGCCCAGTTGGATAGATTAGATATAAATGTACAGATTGATGATTCTTACCTGGTGGAAGCTGGTGATCGCCAGAAACGGTGGCAGTGCCGAATGTGTGAGAAATCCTATACCTCAAAGTACAATTTAGTCACACACATCCTGGGGCACAGCGGTATCAAACCCCATTCATGCCCACACTGCAACAAACTTTTCAAGCAGCCGAGTCATTTACAAACTCACCTTCTCACACATCAAGGGACAAGACCACACAAGTGTGAGGTGTGCAACAAAGCCTTTACACAGACCAGTCATCTGAAGAGACACATGTTACTCCACACAGATATCAAACCCTACAGCTGCCGCTTTTGTGGCCGGGGCTTTGCATACCCTAGTGAACTCAAAGCCCATGAGGTGAAACATGAAAATGGCAGATGTCATGTCTGTGTTGAATGTGGACTGGACTTTGCTACATTAACCCAGCTGAAACGTCATATCTCCTCACACCAAGGACCCACAATGTACCAGTGTATAGAGTGCAACAAGTCCTTCCACTATCGCAGTCAGCTACAAAACCATATGCTAAAGCACCAGAATGTTCGACCATTTGTCTGTAAAGAATGTGGCATGGAATTCAGCCAAATCCATCATCTCAAACAGCATTCACTGACACACAAGGTATTTTATTCTTACTCGCACAATGCTATTCATTGCAATGTATATATTTTTAGTGATTTTACCAGTGTTTATCAGATATTACTGTGTCTAGTTTTACCCATGTAAATACAACAATATTTTTTAAGAACAACAGCACCATACCTGAAGCTCAAGTTCTGCTTATATTTTAAACCTAGTGCATTGA
The DNA here is from genome assembly GCF_050947455.1 of Rhinoderma darwinii. Classification (NCBI taxonomy): domain Eukaryota; kingdom Metazoa; phylum Chordata; class Amphibia; order Anura; family Rhinodermatidae; genus Rhinoderma; species Rhinoderma darwinii. Next base: position 301,477,645 of record NC_134689.1, on the reverse strand, counting down.
ATTTGAGATAAGGGGAACACCCATCTATGTAGTCCGAAATAAACATATATGCACTAGCCTATCACACAGCATACTAAGGGAGAAGAAAAAAAGAAGAGACACGGCGCCACATAGTGCAATAAAGCAAGGGAGTACAAGGAGCAATTTGATGTAAGAAATTTGCTCACCTTTGCAAGTGGATACCGTTACGTATCTCACAAGCCAAAAAGCTGCTGCCAGGTCCGTGCACAAGCAAAAGGAGTTTTGCTGTCAGAAGGGATCAAAGAATAGGGAAAAGGGGACCAACGGCGCTGCTAAAGTCAATGTCGAGGCAAAAGTTGATGATAAATGTTTAATGAAAGAGGCTACGCGTTTCGACACCGTACCGGCGTCTTCATCAGGCCTGATGAAGACGCCGGTACGGTGTCGAAACGCGTAGCCTCTTTCATTAAACATTTATCATCAACTTTTGCCTCGACATTGACTTTAGCAGCGCCGTTGGTCCCCTTTTCCCTATCACACAGCATGTCCCATATGATATTCTGAAAATATTTAAGAATTGCCTCAACCCATGTTTATAGAGAATTGCTTTGTATGTTAAGTATATTGGCTGGCAACAGAGCGGTTATGTTTATTTTCTCTTGTAAATGCCTTCAGGTTTTTTTCCCCTTTGGTTGTGCAGTTATCCTTCTTTCTTGCTTTCTGGCTCCCCCTAGAGTCCTGTGGAGGAAAAACACAATCACTATCTGATTCCAGGATCCCAATGTCTTGGGGGGGAAAAGGGAGAATAGCATTGAAATATGACTTTGCAGGTTTCAGTGGCGGTGTGCTTTAATTCCCTATCCCAAGTTATACAGGGGTCCAGGAAACAGAGTGTAGGCTGCAGGAAATCTTTAAAGAGGATGTGTCACTAGTTTAGTAATGCCCTATGTCCTAGCTAATCTTATAGGCGCTGTCACACTGATAATGCTAGTGAAATTTGTGTTCCAAAACGTGTATTTTAAATGTTATGAACTTTTTTTCTAAATATGTAAATGAGCCTTTATGAGACAAGTGGGAGGAAACAGCAGCGATTATCCTGAGGTGGAGCTACCTTACAGCCTCTGACGCTGTCCTATCAGCATGAAGCTGCTTCACACAGTGTGAGAGACTGAGGCTGGAGGGGAGGGAGATAATTTCAAACCGCCATATCTCCGGCTGTGGACCACCTAGAGCAGTGGTACTCGTGGCATATAGAATAAGAGATTCTAATCTTTCATATGACCCCAGATATCCACATTTTGAATACACGGTCAAGAATAGAAGCTGTATACTATAAGCTCACGCTGTGTTCCTAGGCAGGGAAGGGTGAGAAGCTGTATGCTGATTGGACAGCGTCATACAGAAAACATTACACCGCCCAGAGTGAAGAGAGAGTCCCATCCTATTTGGCTATTAGAGCCACATTAGCATATTTAGAAAAATGCTCAGAAATGTTAAAATAATAACTATGTGTGATTTTTTTGATTTTTTTTTTTAAAACACCAGCAGAAAAGCGCCTATTAGACTAGTTAGGAGATAGGAAATTAATAAACTGGTGACAGTCTTTAAGCTATAATTGTACTTTCAGAGCTGATATATAGTGCCTGTGTAGGTTTAAAAAACGAAAAATGTTTACACTTATTATTCCTGTAGATCCATCCGCTAATTTGTTAGTTTCTACCATTCTATTACTGACTAAGTGGTGGGTACTTTGTTTAAATATAGGAACTTGTACAATTACCACTTTATCTCCTGAGACATGTCAGAAGTATCATTGTGAATTTGTGATCTAGGACCAGTGGAGTATAATGTAGACCATGGGCCCTGTGCTGTTCCCTAAACTTTGGCCCTTGCCTACCCCACCACGGTCCTGCTGTGTCTATAGACAACATCACCTTTCTGTTCTAGCAGAGTAGGCCTCATGCACACGAACATATTTTTGTCCCGACATAAATACTTGCGTAAATACGGGTCCTTGGTCACACGTATTCGACCCGTATTGCACCAGTATTTACGGACCCGTGCCCGTAAATACGGGTCCGGTGCCACCCGTATTCCACCCGTATTTACGGGCACGTTTTCGCTGCAAAATTACACTGCCGTAATCGGCAGCCCCTTCTCTCTATCAGTGCAGGATAGAGAGAAGGGACAGCCCTTTCCGTAATAAAAGTAAAAGAAATTCATACTTACCCGGCCGTTGTCTTGGTGACGCATCCCTCTCTTGACATCCAGTCCGACCTCCCTGGATGACGCGGCAGTCCATGTGACCGCTGCAGCCAGTGGATTGGCCTGTGATTGGCTGCAGCGGTCACATGGGCTGTAACGTCATCCCAGGAGGCCGGACTGGAGGAAGAAGAAGGGAGTTCTGGGTAAGTATGAACATCTTTTTTTTTTTTTTTTACAGCTTTATCTATATTGTGATCGGTAGCCACTGTCCCTGGTGCTGAAAGAGTTACTGCCGATCATTTAACTCTTTCAGCACCCTGGACAGTGACTATACACTGACATCGCCTAGCAACGCTCCCGTAATTACGGGTGCACACACGTAGTCACCCGTAATTACGGGAGCCCCAAGGACATGTTCTATATTTTTCAACGGCACGGGCACCTTCCCGTAAGCATACGGGGAGGAACCCGTGGCCAATAGAAGTCTATGGGCCTGTAATTACGGGACGTAATTACGGCCCGTGATTACGGGCGTTTTTACGTTCGTGTGCATGGGGCCTTATACAGTAACTGGTTATACAGTATTCTCTTCTTCTGCTTGTATAAAGAAAGTGTTGCAATTCCCTTTTGTCAGACTATGTAGGGATACACCCCATTGACAGTGTTGAATCATTGCTGACAGTATTAGGCTACATTCACACAAGCGTATCAGATTTACACGCGTGAAAAACGCGCATGAATCTGGCCCGTTATGCATCAGTGTGCTTTGCGAAGGGCATGCGTTATTCACACACTCGCAATGCACATATATTTTTTTTATTATTTTCAATTGAATTGATGCGTAAATCCCGCACAGCACATGGATGTGCATCCGTGTGCTGTGCGTGATTTTCATGCACCCATTGACTTCAATTGGCGATAGATGCTTAAAAAACGCACCAATATAGGACATGCAGTGAGTTTTACGGAATGGACACGCGCTGCGTGAAAACTCCTGCATGTGTGAATAGCCACATTGATTTTCACGCACAGCACACAGGTGAGTTTTACGCTCGTCTGAATGAGCCCTTAGGCCTTATTCACACGAACGTGTCCGTTTTGCACACGTAAAAAATGCAGCGTTTTTCCTGCATTGCAGTTCCGTGTGACATCAGTGTACGGTGCATGTCTGCATTTTTTACGCGCCTATGTCATCCGGATGTCACGCGTTTTTTTACATCAGCAAAATAAACTGAAGGAGGTGTTTTTCTTTTTCTCATAATTTCTTTAGCAAATGTTACTGCTGAATTCAATGGGTGCGTGATGTGCAAAAAACGCACAAGTATAGGACATGCAGTGAGTTTCACGCAGCGGACACACGCTGCGTGAAAAACACTGAATGTCCCCATTGAATTGCATAGGTCCGTTGTTATAACGTGCGTAACACGGACGTGAAATACGCTCGTGTGAATAAGGCCTTAGACAACTGGGCGTGTTGTTACTTTTTACCAACTGGGCGTTGTAAAGAGAAGTGTATGACGCTGACCAATCAGTGACCAATCAGTGTCATACACTTCTCATTGTTCCAGCCCATTCTTATAGTGTGATTGTGCAGTGAAAAAAGCTGGGCTGGAACAATGAGAAGTGTATGACACTGATTGGTCAGCGTCATACACTCTCTTTACAACGCAGAGTCGGTAAAAACTAAAAACACGCCCAGTTGTCTATTAAGAAACGAATTAGCATAAATCTAAAATTGTTTATAACTTGCTCAAAAATGATCGTTTTTCAAAATAAAAACTGCTGCGGTTATCTACATTACAGCGCCGATCACATTATGTAGGAGATAGGGAATTTATAATCTGGTGACAGAGCCTCTTTAAACCCTGGGTGCCCATATTATAATCCGCCACTGTCTGGGACCCTACTGGTTCTAGGAGCTGCAAACTATTGACATTTGTGTTGCTTCAGAAGAATTCTGTTGGAGATTGTAAGTTACAGAACTACCGACATGGAAGTGAGTTCATAAGTTTTGCTTCTGTCTAAGCGACTATGTAGGCCGTGAGTAGGGGATGACCCACTTATCTTTGGTCACAGCAAACATTCTGGTGGTGGGCGACATTGACCACTGTCCAAATGCAAGCTGCTTACTGCTGCTTTATTTGGTCCTTGGTGCTGAAACACACCATTCATTAACATTGTTAGAAATTGGTGTGTGAGGCAGAATTTCCTAATATCATTTATTCATCATGAGCTCAGATGAATGTCCCTCAAACTCTTAATCTGTCTTCTTTATTTGTTCCAGGGAGTGAAGGAGTTTAAATGTGAGGTATGTGGGCGGGAATTCACTCTGCATGCCAACATGAAGCGCCACATGCTGATCCATGCCAGCGTTCGCCCATTCCAGTGCCATATCTGCTTTAAGACCTTTGTACAGAAGCAAACGCTGAAGACCCATATGATAGTGCACTCCCCCGTCAAGCCGTTCAAATGCAAGGTACAAGCCAATCTGAGTAGAGGCCCGTTCTAAACCAAGATCTGTCCAACAATGGCACAGTTTACTGTATTAGTGACCAGGGAAATTGCATAGTCAGTTTTTACATATTTTATTACACTAATATAGGATTCCCTTTTCAGAATTGAGCAGAGGTCTTAAAGTGTTTGCGTCTGTAGAATGTTCCAGTAGTGGGGAAAAGGCCTACTCCATAGGTTCAGGTTTCAGTATGCTTGTCGCCATTCTTTTCCAGCAAAATTATATAGAATGTGCTATCAGCTGGTATTATGGTGGCACTAAAACATCTGAAAAAAAGGTATGCAAAAATTTACAGCAGCGTTCACTGAGTCGCACATGCGCTTGTCCCTTTTCCCCTAATGCAGTGGTTCCAAAATTTTCTGTGGCTGGGACCCGCTTTTGGCCAAGTCATTCGTAGTTAGATTCCAGTAGTTAGCTCCATTACAAAAATAAGTCCCTGCAACATTGAAAGCAATGACAATTGTGCGGGCGGGTGATGGGGCAGGCTCAAGGTATTCTGCTGCTGTGCCTCGCTGAGGCCTGACTGGCTGCTGATGGTGAGTCATGTGACCCAAACTGTCCATCAGTGGCCATCAAAGGCATAGCTAGGGATTTAGCACAGGCTTGATGACATCACTACATCGGGCCTGTCTCCGCCGAGCCGCTCATGCCATAGTCAACTTTTTACTCCAGCTTTGAATTCCACTGTATGTGTCCCGAAGACGCAGATACAGTTGAAACCGGGAAATCCGTGAGCGGCTCACGACCCCTCATAGGTCTGCAACCCACCGATTGGGAATCACTGCCCTAGTGTAACGCCTGTCCCATACCCTCTGTCAGCATTTTAAGAAAAATGGGTATGTTCAGCGTTATAAAAGCAAATCTAAATAAAATGCAGTGCAAATTATTTGCTAAACTTGAGCCAGAATAACATATGTGCCTCTACTGCCACCTTTCTACGTATAAGATCATCTTTAGAGAAGTAATATTTTATGTAATATGATGGTAGAGGCATAAAAATCTTGCACCAGGGCACTCCAGCTAGCATGTGCTATTAATAAGTCTGGTCTCTTATGTGGCAGGGTGGCCTTTAGGCCCCCGCAGGCACCAGGGCCAGGTACAAATGTTACGTCTGCACCCTCTATAGCTATGCCACTGGTGATAGATGAAAATATAGTATTCCCTGCTAGCAGTAGACAAAGCTACCAATTCTTCTTCATTCCAATATACTTTAGGATATCTACAGGTGAAGCACATTGAAGCCATGTGTTTCACCTTTACTAGCCACGTGGCCAAAATTGCAAACCCTTGGTAATTCTGAATGCCTTCGTATACATGTGCCTGTGATGGGACTTAGTTTGTCCTGTGATGATTAATTTTGTTCCCAGACTCCTGTTTTGTTTAAATCCTAAAACGGGCTAATCTAAGTGTGGCAGGAATGCAGGCAACGTGTTAATACAAATAAATAATTAAAAGACCTCTATCTCAGAACATTATGAGATGCCGCGAAAAAGAAAAAGACCCTGGCTGTGTATGAAGTGTATGGCTTCACTGTTGTTTCCTCGGGATGTACAGATTCATTGTAATGTGTCTCATTTTGCTTCCAGTTATATAGAACAGTCCATAGCACCAGCTGCCAGCACCCACAGTGCCTATCTCATGTATTTCTATCACATTCTACCCCAGGTATGCGGGAAGTCTTTCAACCGAATGTATAACTTACTGGGTCACATGCACCTTCATGCAGGATACAAGCCCTTTAAATGCCCATATTGCTCCAGCAAGTTCAACCTGAAAGGCAACCTCAGTCGCCACATGAAAGTTAAACATGGGGTGATGGACATCAGTTTGGAGAATCAAGGTTAGAATTTACTTTCTTCTTTACGTAAAACTAATTGTAAACAAGCTTTATCTTCATCTAATATTTCTCGATTTTTATGTTATAAACCTCCAATTTACAAGCATTGGTCTTCAGCATGTATTAGTGCCATTGTTGTGATTGCTCATTGGTGTACTTACATCGTTCTTCCTTTTGTTCCATTTATAAAAAAAGGTGAACGAAGAGGATAGATCTCACACACAGATTTTTGGCCCTGGTAAAATATAAGTTCAGTGTACAAGGCTATCTTGCCTGTTCAAATATAAAAAATCTGACCAAGGACAACGGTGCCATCTGTTCTTACTCCTGATCCATCACTATAATTACTAAACCAAACATGCAGTTTAGAAAATGGACTTGAAGCTTACAAGCCACCTTTTCTCTTGACAGTTTAAATGCGTAATATCCATAATTTCCTTATTGTTCCTCTACAGACCCAATGATCGACCTTCCTGACCAAGAAGCCAATGATATGGACAGCCAACAAGAAATAGAGGACTTTGAGGACAACTCGTATAGTTATGGAGAAGTGGAGAATGCAGCTGAAAATCAGTCAATGACTGAGCAAACTATGAAAGATATGGTCTATTACAATGTCTTATAGTATAAGACAATAATCCAAGCCTGACAGAGGAAATCCTTGAACTTGTCTAAATCACTTAAGTCCAGTTTTACTTCTTGTATCTGCTTACATGTGAACCAAATGTTTGAACTTACAAACAAACCTTTACAATGAAGAAGCATCAATGTATATAACTATATCTCGGCTCATTGTTTCTCTAGGTGTGGTTTGGTGAAAAGAAAACGGTCAGCAGGCTTATTTTTGAGTTGGCTTTGATCAGAAGAAGCTGGACTTTCAGACATTATAGTAGGTCCTGTTATGGACCATGCACAGACTGTATTTCTGTTTTTGTAGCTTAACCACTGGTGTTTGTAAGAGGTTTGCGTTTGTTATGTATATTTTATGTTACCATTTTTTTCATCAGACGTCGAGTTTCTATCATCTGGAATAAGACCTGTCTGGAAATCTGGGGATGTTGTTCATGTAGTCCACTACCCTTCATTCATGGTCAGAAGCAGATTGTTTTACATTAAGGAGCTTCTAGGAAACAGGACGCTAAATGAAAAAATAGTCCTTGATTCTATCAGTCTTGGAGCCCTGTTTTAGAATGTTTAAAAATAGGATTCTAGACCCCCCTCCCTTACGCAGGTGCACATTGGTTCTTGTAAAGCAATCCACCACTTTATATCCTGCAAGGGACTGATTGTATAACTATTCACACTCAATATATTTACAGTGAAAGGAAACAGAGGGAAACCTTGGCTATGAGTTGCAGCAACATAAGTTGCCTTTCTACCTCTACTGCTCTCCACCTCTCTTCCTATAAAGAGACTGAGCGCTACTGATCTGTATATTACACTGTACTATATTTTTGGATACAGTATGGAAGACTGATTAGCTAAAAAATAACTATTTAATTGTCGTACAATCTGTTTGACATTACATTAACAAGGAACCGTGAGAATTTTTTGTCACTTTTTATAATTGTATGTCAATTATAAACCCGTTCTTAGATAGTTGTTTTTCTGTCATTTTAGACCGGCTCACAGGGGTCTCCCCGGTTATTCTAATTCTATGGGCCTTATTGACAAGAACTTATTTTTTTACATTTGCATATTTTAAATTCTAAATTATCAATATACAGTATAATAATTTCTCTATGATCTAGACATATAAGGAAAATAAAGTCACTTTTCCTACATTTTCCCTGTGTCAATCATATTATAAGGTCCAGTCTTTGGCTCCTGCAGAGGGTTGTTACTCTAATATACGGTAGTTGTGACATTCCAAACACGTTCGTGGGAAAATTAAGGATGTCACAATTGAGTACATGATGTATTGTAAATGACAAAATCTTCATGGGACCAAAGTCCTTTGTTATTACTATTGCACTTAATAATGACTTGTAACTGATAGAAATGGAAGGGACTTTCCATTACCATTGTTGTTTTCTGGAAATCCCACTCTTACACTAGCAGACAGATCTATCTTTTAATCTTCTGGCTTTGGATTGATGAAGAAAAGTTAGTTCCTGTTTTATTTTAGTAATCATCTAAAAATGAAACCAGGAAATATTTGACCACTCCCAGGTATTCAACCAAAGCTACACTTCAATTTCAGACATTAGATTGTTTATAGTAAACCATACTAACATTGGTAGGATGTATATGCATATAGTGAACTTCTAAAGGAAACCCTCCCCCCAGTGGCAGAAATTTTACATATTTACACAGGAAGAGTTGGCAGGGAAGTTATAGATCTGGTATAGGAAATTTATTTTAGGTAAAACTTAGGTCCATTTTATTCATTATGAAAATGTACCCAACTAGGGTCATTTAATACCAGGGCCATTATTTATTTTATTTTGGACACCAAATGTAAGTTTACAAGGTACGCCGTACACTATAGATCCTTAATATGTTACAGGGCTGTACAGGAGACGGTGACAAACCACCACCACCTCTGACATCACTTCCCACTCTGAAACTACTGGCTGATCTGCACCTCACCGACTTCTTGCTCTGTCTTCCTCCAGCATGCTCTGTGCACATAATTCTGGTAATACTGAGAGCTCCCTGCTCCATTATATCTGCAGCCTGAGAGAATTATCTGGAAGAAGCCGAGAGCGCTCAGTATTACCAATATTATGTGCAGAGTGCATGCAGGGGGCGGGAAAAGTAGGAAGTGGGTGAGGTGAAGCTTCAGCCAATAGTTGCAGAGCACTAAGTGATGTTTCCTGTACTGCCCAGCAGTAGTTGTTATTTCCTGTGTTGTAAAGGAACTATAGTCTACAGAGCACCATCAAAACGTTTGGGGATCAAAGGAAAAAAAATAACAGCCCTGAGATGTTATAGGTCTATGGAAATCAATTTTTACTAGACATAAAAAAAAATTGCCTGGAGTTGCACTTTTACCATACAAGTTAATCTATCAGTATCCACAAATAAAAGCAAAAAACTGCTTTAAACAGCCCTTGAAATTGAAAACATCTGTTTGTCTCTGTAATTTGCAAGTGTAGAGCTACTGGGGTTTCCATGATGTTATTCCCACTCTCTTTCATGCCTGCAGAGTTTGAATAATAGGCCAAATAAGGCAGTATTGGTTTATGATCATACATGGTGGTCAATGTATTTCCAAAGGCTCAATAGGCCACCATTCTGCTACAGCTAAACCCCAAATGGCTAGATCTTGCTAAAAGACAGTGTTTAGAAGTGGCTACAGCACATGGTAGAGCTGCCCAGTGTTATGATTTCAATGCTATTGAAGATACGTTTTTCACGTGGCACAATGGTTATGTTTCATAATGCCAGTCTAATATTTTGCTTTATATTCTAAATAAGTTTTAATGATGGTAGATTTTTCCAAAGAAATTATATTCTTCATGAACAATAAAATAAGAAGCTGTATTAGAACTAATTATTTTTCTACCATCCTCTATCAATAAGATGGACCAAAGACTTTTCCCATTGCTACCAAATAAAGTTTACGGAATAGTCTGGCAAATTTATAGCCTTACAAGTAGAATAGGTTATACAATTAATTGTGTTGATAGGTGGAGTTCCTATAACCACCATTGAACTGTTAAACCTGGCCGCTGTAGCGACAAAAAGAAGCAGGAGAGAGCCAGCCGCACACTCACGCTACTATCTGTAAAACTCTATAGGAGTTAGGGTATGTTCACACGCTTAACATAATATGGCTAAAAATACGGAGCTGTTTGCAAGGGAAAACCGTTCCTGATTTTCAGCCGTTTTTTTTGGCCGTTTTTGGAGCTGTTTTTCTATTGTCAATGAAAAACGGCTCAAGAAGTGACATGCACTTCTTTTTATGCACCATTATTTGAAAATGAGGCGCAAAATAACGCTCCGTCGGAACAGAACTCCGTATTTCCCAATGAAATCAATGGGCAGATGTTTGTAGGCGTTTTGCTTCCGATTTTTCAGCTGTTTTTTGGGATGCTTACGGCCCGAATAATGGCTGAAAATAGCTCGTGTGAACATACCCTTAGAGAAAAAGCCAAACCAGCATGCTTGGCTATCTCTGTAACTCCCCTAGACAACAATGGACAGAGAGAAGCTTGCATGGTGGTGGTGCGATGCCTACCTATCAGACATATATGGCATATCCTATGGATATGTCATTTGTCAGAATACTTTTTTTTAAACTAGAGGTCGTCCAAGTTGTTAAGAATAATACATTTGTCGAACTTTGGATGCCAGCTCAACCAGCAGCTTTAAAATGTAAGTGCTACTGCCAGAACAGTGTTTTATTGTAGACCGTGAAAAACCTAAAACTGATACGTCTGTACTAGAACTTATAGGAAACCTAGATACTTCACAAATCCGCTAAAGTGTCAGACTCTACCCCCTAATCTTAGCAGGCGCAGACGGTCTTGTGCCAATGAAGTACCATCCGGGGTGGAAAATATTTATAAAATTGAGGATTTCATCATATGAACCCAAACAAAAATTATTTTTCGTCTTTATTCTACTATTATCAAATTCTATTCTTCGTGATATACTACAGGCGTGTTCAGGATATGGGATGACTGGAGTTTTTCTTTAAGCTATTACCTGTGAAAACCATTTACTACTGCTTGTAGAGATGAATGTTTTGTTACCAGATATTTTGTAGTGCTCATCATATAATGTATTTTGGTAATAGTTTTTATTAAAAATAATCAGGTTGTCTAGTCTTATGGTAAGCTACATTAGCAGCACATTCAGTAAGTTGTAAAATGAGAAATTATAATTACCTATTACTGTAAAGAAAGGCATGAAAGCTCAAATTATTTCATAAAGCCAGGAGTTTTCACTGCCAAATAGAACATTCCTTTAAAAACTCAGCTAAAGCCTCATGTAGACAACAGTAATGCATTTGGTAAAGAATATCTCCATTATATGGAATCCGATAGAACATGGCATGATTTTTTATTTTTTTGAGTCTATATAAATCTAAAGAAAAATTCTCCGTATGCTTCTGTATGAAACTGGAGACATAGGGAAATACGTTATGGACCCAGAAACTTTTTTGGGTGCCTTTTTTAAGTCTTCATACTACTTGCAACTTGAACAAAGCCCTCATATGGTTGTGTGCACGAATCCCAACAGACCTGCTGAGACAAAATCCTCACACAGGTCAGGGTTGTTCATCTGTCGCCTGCTTAATATCAGCTGGTCTAGGGACTGCTGGCTTATAGCAAAGGACCATTTTTTTTTGTGTTTTTTAATTGGTGGGGAATGTCAGTGTGAGCCATTACTTTCCAGAGGAGCTGGTTATTATACTGAGCTTCTGCCTAAATTAGGTCCATGAGACAATCTACTAAACACTAATGTCTATGGTCAGCTTAAAGAGGATCTGTCACTAGTTTAGTAATGCCCTATGTCCTAGCTAATCTAATATGCAATGCCACACTGATCATGCTAGTGAAAATTGGGTCCCAAAACGTTTATTATTTTAAAAATTTTATTTGTTAATTTGCAAATGAGCTTATACGTGACAAATGGGTGTCAACAGCAGCGATTCTCCTGAGGTGGAGCTACCTCACAGCTTCTGACGCTGTCTTATCAGCATGAAGCTACTTCACACAGTGTGAGAGACTCAGTCTGGAGGGAAGGGGGATCACTTCAAAGAGCCATATCTCCAGCTGTGGACCACCTAGAACAGCGGTTCTGGTGTCATATGAAAGAAGATATTCTAATCTTTCATACAACACCAGGAGTCTAGCTGTGAAACAGCCGGAGATATCACCAGTTGAAAACACAGTCGGGAACGTAAGCTGTGTACTATATAATCACACTGTGTTGCTGGGCATGGAAGGGGGAGAAGCTGTATGCTGATTGGACTGCGTCATACAGAAAACATTACACCGCCCAGACTGAAAAGAAAGGGTAACCTCCTATTTGGCTATTGGAGCCAAATTAGCATAACTAGAAAAATGCTCAGAACTTTGCAAATAATAAACATTTTTGAAAACCAATCACATGGTAGTTATGAGCATCATAGCGCCTATTAGATTAGTTACGAGATAGGGAATTAATAGACTAATGACAGAGTCTCTTTACGAAAAATATAGAATGGTGTACTACTAAATTTTTTCCATTGTCCATTGACAGGACAAGCACTCCTTTTTACTGTCCACGTGACTATCTCCACCCATCGTAGGTGATATTAAGGCTTTCAACTTATAAAATAATAAATATGATTACACTGATCCATTTTGTGCGATTTAGCTTTCTAAATTACAATCTGTTATTTTGCTTAAAAATCAAGCAACTCTACTAAGAATAAAAAACAGGTTGGTTATTTTGAAAGAAAACTCTGATTAACAGAACTGCCAAGAAAGAAATCTGTATTAAAGGGGTTCTACGGAACAATAACTTTGATGGCCTATCCTTAAGATAAGTCATTAATGTTTGATTGGTGGAGTTCCAACCCTTTATGGGTGAGCTATGTGCCTGTGTAAACAACGAATGGCGCTGTGACCCCCCTCCCCCTTATTGAGTTGGGGGGTCAGACTTCAACTGGTGAAGCTTTGAAAACCATCAATGTTTAAGTTCCAGAGAACCCCCTTTCAATTCTGATTCTAGGTGACATGGGGGTGTGTGGCTATGGCTCATACTTTCTTACATTTCTAACAAGCCGTTGTGATGTGTACTTAATACAGGCTCAACATCGGTGGCATAGTTAAGCCTGGGGACCAGGGGGCAATTGTCCTGGTAGTCTCTCTTTCAATTGTGTATGCAATCTCAGGACACGGATTTAAAGAGCCAGAGATTCTGCACATGAACAAAGGTGAGTTCCTCTACTCTTACTCCCATTGCCAGTGTCATTAAATGGAATGTGTTGCTAGAAAAAAATGTATATTTTGTTTTAGTTAAACAATTAGTGTGTAGGTGATTAAACATTGTTCTATTTTTTTTTATTTTTTTCACGAGTCAGGAAATATTATAAATTAGATTCTAATCACTAGATGGAGCAATTCCCAAAATTGCAGCATCGCATGTGGTAAAGCAACCACATTGCTTTATGCTGCAAAATTGGAAAAAACTCACTCGCTCTAGTGAGCTCTCAGAATCCCCCCCTCCTTTATCCTGGCTAGTGCCAGGAGAAACGAGGGGATTGAACGGTCAAACCTCCTACACTGTGTGTCGCCATTTTTTGAGCTAACACACAGTGTAGTAGGTTTACATACAGTAGTAAACACACACTGAAACACGAACATACATAGAAATAACTTAGCTGCTCCTGCCGCCGCCGCTCCCTCCGGTCCGTCCGCTCCCGCTGCTCCAAGTGCACAAGTCCGGAAGCCGCGACCGGAAGTAAAATCAAACTGATGTAAAAAAAAAAATTTGGGTGACACTGTTCCTTTAAGCAAGACAACTTTATACCCATCTCTCTCAGAGGGGAATCTGTGAGCGAGCCAATACTAAGGAAACTTAATGGGCTCTGCATCCCAAGTTGCTGAATTTGGGAATGGAGGATATACGGCAAATCTGAATTTGCATATGACGCTTGGCAGGATATAACTTCTTTATTACCCGATGCAAGGACAAAGATATTCATCAGTAGGGTTACCCTATAGCAAACTAGTGGTGTTAGTGGTTTAGGAGGATAAAAACTGATAAGACTCCCTTTTGATGTTGTTTCAAGACTAGACCTGATCTAAATTTTAGATCTAGAAATTCCAATGCAGTTTCGAAGTCAGGAAGGTGTCTAAGAGCAGACTGCTGGAAAATCAATTCTGCAACTCTGCAGTGATAGCTAATTTAACATCATAGAATGAACTATGGGCGTTAGGCTTAAGATTTTTATCTTGTTAGAAATCCAAAATAAGGGACATATTTGGTTTATCGATAGGATCCTGATGTACCCCAGCAAATCTAAAAAATGCTTTCCATACCATAAGAAAGAAGTCAGATGAGACACTTTTTGCTGGCTAAGAGGGTAGTAATTACTAGATCAGAAAGCCCTCTATTTTTCAGAATAGCCTGTTCATCTCCAAACTGTTAGATTTAGGGCTTATTCAGATGAACGTACAATACGCCCGTGCAACGCGCGTGATTTTCACGCGCCTCGCACGGACCTATGTTAGTCAATGGGGCCATTCAGACTGTCCGTGATTTTCACGCAGCGTATGTCCGCTGCGTAAAACTCACGACATGTCCTATATTTGCCTGTTTTTCGCGCATCACGCACCCATTGATGGGTGCGTAAAAACCGCGCACGGCACACGGAAGCACTTCCGTGTGCCACACGCGATGTGCGTTACGGTAGTCAAAACTATGAATGAAAACAGAAAAGCACCACATGCTTTTCTGTTTACAAACATAGAAACAGAGTGTCATAATGATGGTGGCTGAGCGAAAATCACGCAGCCACGCATCATATGCTGCTGACACAAGGAGCTGTTATGGACCTTTGGCGTGCGCAAAATGCCGCGTTTTTTGCGCGCGCAAAACGCACACGCTCGTGTGAATCCGGCCTTAGACTGTGTACTGGAAGGAGCATTATTGGGCCCTAGGAAATTAGATCTAGCTGGGAGGATCCATGGTTGGTCTATAGACATTTTCCTCAGCCAGGTAAACCAGGGATGTCTTGCCCAGAATGGTGCTATGAGATTGAGGCTTTGTCTTCCCTGATTTTTCTTATTATCCACGGAATCAAACACACAATGGAGCAAAAGCTTAGCACCTCTCCAGAGTCCAACACTGGGCCAAGGCATCTATTTCTAAAGGATTGTCCTGCGGGTTGAGAGAGAAGAACACCTTGACCTTCCGGTTCTGTTTGGTAGCAAAGATCTATTGAGGGGAGTCCCTACTTAAATATTATCATTCGAAACACTTCTGAATTTAGCATCCATTCTGACTAGCTTATTTGCGCTCTGCTCAAGTAGTCTGCTACCTGGTTGCCCTGGTCTTTGAGGTGTACTGCCAAGAGCGATTATGTGTTTCTCTACTAGGAAAATATCCTGTTTGTAAGGCCCTTGATCTGGTTCTCCCTTGTTTGTTTATATCAGCTACGGCTGTGGTGTTGTCTGAATATATTTTCACATTGCAGGCCTGATAGGTTGGGAAGAGCTATCTGAATAGCTTGTAGTACCACATGAACCTTTTTGAAATTTGATGATTTATTTAACTGTGTACTTCAGAGTAATTGGTGGAAAGAGGCATTGAAGTGGGCTCCCAAGCCCCAAAGGCTTGCATCTGTAGTTATAGTTAC
Source organism: Rhinoderma darwinii (assembly GCF_050947455.1). Lineage (NCBI taxonomy): Eukaryota > Metazoa > Chordata > Amphibia > Anura > Rhinodermatidae > Rhinoderma > Rhinoderma darwinii. Next base: position 301,461,826 of record NC_134689.1, on the reverse strand, counting down.
TGCCTGAGAGGTTACCCAAGGAACTCCCTTCACTAGATTCTGTAGCCACTATATCAGAGATCAGCATGCATCTGAGGAGAAATATAATGGGCAATCCAGAGAACGCTTGCTTTTGTTCCAATTTGGGGGTATCCAATTGTAGGGGAGAAGAGCTGAATTGAGCCCATTTTATTGCCAGGCTACATGATGTTAGGAGTACCAGAATATACATTGCTTGTCTGAAAGATGTCAAACGGAAAAGGATTAATTCCAACACTTTCTCCCTCACCAGAAGAGCTTTTGTCATATCGAAGAAAGGACATCTGTAAAGGATCTGCCAGGCACAGCTTCGGGGTTAACGCCCATAGATAATCAGTCTGCACCTGCTTCTATGTCTGTGAGACTGACTCCATCTAGTGCCTATCACAGCCTGGCCAGACGGAGCTAGCTCCCGCCCTCTGTCTATTTATACCTGCCTTTCCTGTTCCTCCTTTGCTTGTGATTCTTCTCGTTTGGTTTCCTGGCCCTGCTGCAGCTTCTTGTACTATTGTCCTTGCTTCATATTGACCCCGGCTTGCTGACTACTCTCCTGCTCTGCGTTTGGTACCTCGTACACTCCTGGTTTGACTCGGCTTGTTTACTACTCTTCTGCTCTGTGTTTGGCACCTCGTACTCTCCTGGTTTGACTCGGCTTGTTCACTTCTCTTGTTGCTCGGTGTTGCCGTGGAAAACTGCCCCTTTCTCCCCCTAGCTCTGTGTACCCTTGTCTGTTTGTCTGTCGTGCACTTATTGAGCGTAGGGACCGTCGCCCAGTTGTACCCCGTCGCCTAGGGCAGGTCGTTGCAAGTAGGCAGGGACTGAGTGGCGGGTAGATTAGGGCTCACTTGTCTGTCTCCCCACCCCCATCATTACATAATCACAAGCCCATACCTAGTCTACCCTGTTCCCTGACACCACTATGGACCCCCTTGAGACCCTGGCTCAGCAAATGCAGGGTCTCTCCCTACAGGTCCAGGCCCTGGCTCAGAGGGTCAACCAGCCTGATGCTACCATCGTAGTCCCCCTCACCTCACCTCTTGAACCCCACCTCAAGTTGCCCGACCGGTTCTCAGGGGACCGGAAGACTTTTCTCTCCTTTCGGGAGAGTTGTAGGCTCTATTTTCGTTTAAAACCCCACTCCTCAGGTTCTGAGAGCCAGCGGGTGGGTATAATTATGTCCCGGCTCCAGGAAGGGCCCCAAGAATGGGCCTTCTCCTTGGCTCCTGACGCCCCTGAACTTTCCTCCGTTGATCTTTTCTTTTCTGCTCTCGGACTCATCTATGACGAGACTGACAAGACTGCTTTTGCCGAGAGTCAGCTGGTGACCTTACGTCAGGGTAAGAGACCTGTTGAGGAGTATTTCTCTGACTTTAGGAAGTGGTGCGTAGCTTCTCGGTGGAATGACCCTGCCTTAAGGTGCCAGTTTAGGTTGGGTCTGTCGAACGCCCTGAAAGATCTGCTAGTTAGTTATCCCTCTTCTGACTCCCTAGACCAGGTTATGGCTTTAGCGGTACGACTTGACCGACGTCTCAGGGAACGACGACTTGAACGTCTTGATGTTTTCTCCTCTGACTCCCCCATGATGCCTCCCGAGGTTCCGTTTCTTCGTTCCTCCCCGGAAGACTCGGAGGTACCTATGCAACTCGGGGCCTCCGTGTCCCCCCAACAACGTAGAGATTTCCGCAGGAAAAATGGTCTCTGCTTCTACCGTGGGGATGACAAGCATCAAGTGAACAACTGTCCTAAGCGTAAGAATGCAGCCGGAGAACTTCCGCGCCTAAGTGATCATCGGGGAGGTCACTTGGGCGCACAGGTATTTCCCGTAAATATGAAACGTAATCAAATCTTGCTTCCCTTTCAGTTCTCTTTTGGTGGTAGGTCTGCTACCGGCAGTGCCTTCGTGGATTCAGGGTCTTCTGCTAATATCATGTCTGTGGAATTTGCTATGTCTCTAGCTATGCCTTTGATTGATTTGCCTAAACCTGTCCCGGTAGTGGGTATCGACTCCACTCCTCTTGCTAATGGTTATTTTACACAGCATACCCCTGTTTTTGAACTCCTTGTTGGCTCCATGCATTTGGAGCAGTGCTCTGTACTGTTAATGCAGGGATTATCGTCTGATTTGGTTTTAGGCCTTCCCTGGTTGCAGTTGCATAATCCCACGTTTGACTGGAATTCTGGGGACCTTACCAAGTGGGGTAATGAATGCTTGACGTCATGTTTTTCTGTTAATTCTATTTCTCCCCCTGAGGAGGTGAACACGCTACCTGAGTTTGTTCAGGACTTCGCCGATGTTTTCTCTAAGAAGGCCTCCGAAGTGTTACCTCCTCATAGAAAATATGATTGCGCAATCAATTTGGTACCAGGAGCTAAGCTCCCTAAGGGTAGGATATTTAATCTCTCTTGTCCCGAACGTGAAGCCATGAGAGAGTATATCCAGGAATGCCTGGCCAAGGTTTACATTCACCCCTCTACTTCTCCGGTAGGTGCTGGCTTCTTCTTCGTAGGGAAGAGGGATGGTGGTCTTAGGCCATGTATTGACTACCGAAGCTTGAATAAGGTCACTGTAAGGAACCAGTATCCCCTTCCTCTGATTCCTGATCTCTTTAATCAGGTTCAGGGGGCCCAATGGTTCTCTAAGTTTGATCTACGGGGGGCGTATAACCTTATCCGCATCAAAGAGGGGGATGAGTGGAAGACTGCGTTTAACACGCCCGAAGGTCATTTCGAATACCTCGTCATGCCCTTTGGGTTGTGTAATGCTCCCGGGGTCTTCCAGAATTTCATAAATGAGATTTTAAGAGACTACCTGGGGGTATTTCTTGTAGTGTACCTTGATGACATACTTGTGTTTTCCAAGGACTGGTCCTCCCACATTGAGCATGTCAGGAAGGTGCTCCAGGTCCTTCGAGAAAACAAACTGTTTGCGAAGACCGAAAAATGTGTGTTTGGGGTGCAGGAGATACAATTTTTGGGCCAAATCCTCACTCCTCATGAATTCCGCATGGACCCTGCCAAGGTCCAGGCTGTGGCGGAATGGGTCCAACCTGCCTCCCTGAAGGCGTTACAGTGCATCCTGGGGTTCGCTAATTATTACAGGAGGTTTATTGCTAACTTCTCGGTCATCGCTAAGCCTCTTACGGATCTCACTCGCAAAGGTGATGATCTCCTCCACTGGCCTCCTGAGGCTGTCCAGGCTTTTGAAGTCCTTAAGAAGTGCTTTATCTCGGCCCCGGTGCTGGTTCAGCCCAACCAAATGGAGCCATTTATCGTGGAGGTTGACGCGTCCGAGGTGGGAGTGGGTGCTGTCTTGTCCCAGGGTACCAGGTCCCTCACCCATCTCCGTCCCTGTGCCTACTTCTCCAGGAAGTTTTCACCCACTGAGAGTAACTATGATATTGGCAACTGCGAACTCTTAGCCATTAAATGGGCATTTGAAGAGTGGCGCCACTTCCTGGAGGGGGCTAGGTACCAGGTCACGGTCCTTACCGACCACAAGAATCTGGTTTTCCTAGAATCTGCCCGGAGGCTAAACCCGAGACAAGCTCGTTGGGCGTTATTTTTTACCAGATTCAACTTTGTGGTTACCTATAGGGCTGGGTCTAAAAATGTTAAGGCTGATGCACTGTCACGTAGCTTCATGGCCAGCCCTCCTTCGGAGGAAGATCCTACTTGTATTTTGCCTCCAGGTATAATCATTTCCGCTATTGATTCTGATTTAGTCTCTGAAATTGCGGCTGATCAAGGTTCAGCTCCCGGGAGCCTTCCTGAGAACAAGCTGTTTGTTCCCCTGCAATTCCGGCTAAGGCTACTTAGGGAAAATCATGACTCTGCATTATCTGGCCATCCAGGCATCCTGGGTACCAAGCACATCATTGCCAGAAACTATTGGTGGCCTGGGTTGCCTAAAGATGTTAAGGCTTACGTCGCCGCTTGTGAAGTTTGTGCTAGGTCCAAGACTCCCAGGTCCCGACCTGCGGGCTTACTCTGTTCTTTGCCCATTCCCCAGAGACCTTGGACCCATATCTCCATGGATTTTATCACCGATTTGCCTCCATCTCAAGGAAAGTCGGTAGTGTGGGTTGTAGTAGACCGCTTCAGTAAGATGTGCCATTTTGTGCCCCTCAAGAAACTACCCAATGCTAAGACGTTAGCTACCTTGTTTGTCAAACACATCCTGCGTCTCCATGGGGTCCCTGTCAATATTGTTTCTGATAGAGGGGTACAATAATTTGTTTCATTGTTTTGGAGAGCCTTCTGTAAAAAGTTGGAGATTGATCTGTCCTTCTCCTCTGCCTTCCATCCTGAAACTAATGGCCAAACTGAGAGGACTAATCAGTCTCTAGAACAATATTTAAGGTGTTTTATCTCTGACTGTCAATATGATTGGGTCTCATTCATTCCTCTCGCCGAATTTTCCCTTAAGAACCGGGTCAGTAACTCGTCAGGGGTCTCCCCCTTTTTCTGTAATTTTGGGTTTAATCCACGGTTCTCTTCCGTTTCACCTGGTAGTTCCAACAATCCCGAGGTAGAGGTCGTTCATCGAGAACTGTGCACAGTCTGGGCTCAGGTTCAGAAGAACCTAGAGGCGTCCCAGAGCATACAAAAATCTCAGGCAGATAGAAAACGTTCTGCTAACCCCTTGTTTATGGTCGGGGATCTGGTGTGGCTATCGTCTAAAAATTTGCGCCTTAAGGTCCCGTCCAAGAAGTTTGCTCCCCGGTTTATAGGGCCGTACAAGGTCATTGAAGTCCTCAATCCTGTCTCCTTCCGACTGGAGTTGCCCCCATCTTTTCGAGTACACAACGTGTTCCATACCTCCCTCCTTAAACGCTGCTCCACGTCCTTGGCTCCCTCGAGGAAACCTCCGGTCCCTGTTCTCACCCCTGAGGGGGCAGAATTCGAGGTGGCCAAGATTGTGGACAGCAGGATGGTCCAAGGCTCCCTCCATTACCTGGTCCATTGGAGAGGATACGGGCCTGAGTAGAGGACTTGGGTACCCGCTCGGGATGTTCACGCTGGGATATTGGTCAGGAGGTTTCACCTTCGTTTCCCCAGTAAACCAGGTCCACTTAGAAAGGGTCCGGTGGCCCCTCATAAAAGGGGGGGTACTGTAAAGGATCTGCCAGGCACAGCTTCGGGGTTAACGCCCATAGATAATCAGTCTGCACCTGCTTCTATGTCTGTGAGACTGACTCCATCTTCCACCACTCAGGATGGCAAGCTTAGGAGTGGGAGAGCCTATCACAGCCTGGCCAGACAGAGCTAGCTCCCGCCCTCTGTCTATTTATACCTGCCTTTCCTGTTCCTCCTTTGCTTGTGATTCTTCTCGTTTGGTTTCCTGGCCCTGCTGCAGCTTCTTGTACTATTGTCCTTGCTTCATATTGACTCCGGCTTGCTGACTACTCTCCTGCTCTGCGTTTGGTACCTCGTACACTCCTGGTTTGACTCGGCTTGTTCACTTCTCTTGTTGCTCGGTGTTGCCGTGGGCAACTGCCCCTTTCTCCCCCTAGCTCTGTGTACCCTTGTCTGTTTGTCTGTCGTGCACTTATTGAGCGTAGGGACCGTCGCCCAGTTGTACCCCGTCGCCTAGGGCGGGTCGTTGCAAGTAGGCAGGGACTGAGTGGCGGGTAGATTAGGGCTCACTTGTCTGTCTCCCCACCCCCGTCATTACAACATCTGATTCGTTGAATTAAGAGGGATTCCCAGAAAAAAACATATTTTTGATGGTATGAGATTTGACTTCTTTAGATTTATGTTCCAACCAAAACTTGATAAGATTGAACAAACCGTCGGAAGGGGATTTTTCCACAGAATCTACAGAATTTCCCACTATCAAAAAAAAATCATCCAGGTATGGAATGAGCAGAATATCCTGTTTTCTGATAAATGTCATCTCTGCTATCAGTTTAGTGAAGATCCTTGGAGCCTAGGAAATCCCAAAAGGAAACGCTCTGAACTGAAGAGGAATTAGGACCTTGTTTACTACTACCGCTAACCTCAGGAACCCCTGATGGGGTTGGAATATTGGGAGATGGTAGTAGGTGCCTTCCAAGTTACCAGAGGCCATTATACAATTTGGAAAAAGGAGACTTACTGTGGAAGAGAGACTAAATACAGAATTTCTTTTGTAGAAGAGAAACATGTTTAGTGCTTTCCAATTTATTTGAAAAAAAAAAAAGGGGGGGGCTGGATAACCGTTGCCTTGTTCTACCAGAGGGACTTGAACCAAAACTACCTTCTCTACAAGTGTACGTTCACACGCAATGTCAAAAACAGCTGAAAATTACAGAGCTGTTTTTAGAGAAAACCGCCTCGGATTGCCAGCCGTTTTTGAACCTGAAAACTTTTGGAGCTGTTTTTGGAGTTTTTTTTCCATTGACGCAATGAAAAACAGCTAAAAATTTACAGATTTACAGCACAGCGAGATCTCGATGTAAATGACAGTTTACAGCAGTGGTCTCAAGCACACGGCCCCTGGGGCTGTCATCTGCGGCCTGCGGGACACAGAGACGCTAGTATCGGCTCTGCTCCGACACTCTGGAATTCCGTGACCGCTGTCCACATATGAACAGCGATGTCTAGGGCTTCCCCAGAGCCGGAGTCCCGTGCAGAGCACTAGTATCGGCTCTGATCCGGGACTTTGTGGAATTCCCTGACATCGCTGTCCATATATGGACAGTGTGTCAGGGTCTTCCCCAGAGCGGAGACCCGGGAAGAGCGCCAGTATCTGCTCTGCTCCGGGACTCTGTGGAATTCCCTGACATCACTGTCCATGTTTGGACACACGATGTCTGGGGCTTCCCTAGAGCCGGAGTCCCGGGCAGAGCACTAGTATAGGCTCTGCTCTGGGAAAGCCTCTGACATCGCTGTCCATACATCGACAATGATGTCAGGGGCTTCCCCAAAGCAGGAGTTCCAGTGATGTCAGGAGCACAGCTGGAGTCCCAGGAAGAGCCTACTAGCGCTCTGCCCAGGACTCCAGCTCTGGGGTTGCCCCTGACATCTCTGTCCATATATGGACAGTGATTTCAGGAGCAGAGCTGGAATCCCAGGCAGAGAAGCGGCTCTGCTCCGGGACTCCAGCTCTGGGCAAGCCCCTGACATCACTGTGGCAGCATCTGCGGAGGGCGCTGTGGCGGCATCTGCGGAGGGCGCTGTGGCGGCATCTGCGGAGGGCGCTGTGGCGGCATCTACGGAGAGCGCTGTGGCGGCATCTACGGAGGGCGCTGTGGCGGCATGTACGGAGGGCGCTGTGGCATTATCTATGGGTGTGTTGCATTATCTACAGAGGGCACTGTGGCATTATCTAGGAGTGTGTTGCATTATCTACAGAGAGCACTGTGGCAGCATCTACAGAGGGCACTGTGGCAGCATCTACAGAGGGCAATGTGGCAGCATCTACAGAGGGCACTGTGGCAGCATGTATAGAGGACACTGTGGCATTATCTAGGGGTGTGTTGCATTATCTACAGAGGGCACTGTGGCAGCATCCACAGAGGGCGCTGTGGCAGCATCTACAGAGGGCACTGTGGCAGCATCTACAGAGGGCACTGTGGCAGTATGTACAGAGGGCACTGTGGCAGTATGTACAGAGGGCACTGTGACTGTATGTACAGAGGACACTGGCATTATCTAGGGGTGTGTTGCATTATCTACAGAGGGCACTGTGGCATTATCTAGGGGTATGTTGCATTATCTGCAGAGGGCGCTGTGGCTGCATCTGCAGAGGGCGCTGTGGCTGCATCTGCAGAGGGCGCTGTGGCTGCATCTGCAGAGGGCGCTGTGGCTGCATCTGCAGAGGGCGCTGTGGCAGCATCTGCAGAGGGCGCTGTGGCAGCATCTGCAGAGGGCGCTGTGGCAGCAGCTACAGAGGGCGCTGTGGCAGCATCTACAGAGGGCGCTGTGGCAGCATCTACAGAGGGCGCTGTGGCAGCATCTACAGAGGGCGCTTTGGCAGCATCTACAAGGGGAACAGTGGCAGCATCTACAAGGAGAACAGTGGCAGCACCTACAGCGGGCACTGTGGCCGCTCCTACAGAGGGCACTGTGGCAGCATCTACAGAGCGCGCTCTGGCAGCATCTACAGAGGGCGCTCTGGCAGCATCTACAGAGGGCGCTCTGGCAGCATCTACAGAGGGCGCTCTGGCAGCATCTACAGAGGGCGCTCTGGCAGCATCTACAGAGGGCGCTGTGGCAGCATCTACAAGGGGAACAGTGGCAGCATCTACAAGGAGAACAGTGGCAGCACCTACAGAGGGCACTGTGGCAGCTCCTACAGAGGGCACTGTGGCAGCACCTACAGAGGGCACTGTGGCAGCACCTACAGAGGGCACTGTGGCAGTATGTACAGAGGACACTGTGGCATTATCTAGGGGTGTGTTGCATTATCTACAGAGGGCACTGTGGCAGCATCCACAGAGGGCACTGCAGCAGCATCCACAGAGGGCACTGTGGCACTATCTAAAAAGGGGCTGCCCAATCTTGACATGTGTGTCTGCCAAACGCTGCTAACTGAGCCACCGGACTGCATTTAGCGACACTTGAACTGGAAAACTGGATTGTTGAAATAAGCACATGGAGAAATATCTCAAATTTCAAACCTACCGGTATTATTATAGTAATGTATTATTATTATTATAGTAATATAGTGTTATAGTAGTTCAAATAACTAATTGATTAACAATAATTTTGTATTGTATCAAATTTGAAAGTAATGCGGCCCGTCAACTTCCCATTTTTTCTGTATGTGGCCCACTTACCCGGCCGAGTTTGAGACCCCTGGTTTACAGCGTAATCTCGCGGGACTACGCCTGCTGTGCTGTAAATCACAGAGAAGTGCAGTGAAGTGGTCAGGATTCTGAATACACATCCCGCCCTGGCTGGAGGTAATGTATATTGATTGTCATGACACTGCAGTAATGATAGTGTTTGTGTATGTGGCAGCACATAGCGATATAGCTATATCGCTATGTGCTGTATAAATGAATGGAGAGAAGTGTATGACGCTGATTGGTCAGCGTCATACACTTCTCTCCACAACGCCCACTTGGCCATATAGTAAAACACGCCCAGTTGTCCATTGAGAAACTCATTAGCATAAAGCTAATATAGGTCATAACTCCATCAAAAATGATAGTTTTTCTAAATAAAAATCACTGCTGTAATCTACATTACAGCACCGATCACTTTATGTACAATATAGGGAACTTATAATGTGGTGACAGAGCCTCTTTAAGCCATATAGCCTTTCTTGCGGAATGAGACAGGGGAGAAGCTTTAGCAGATAACCTGACCCCGCATCTGCCAGGAAATCCACCTCCCTGGCCAGGACCGGTATAGAGGGAAAAAATACAAAATGTACAAATGCAAGAAAGAAAAGCACATACAAACTGTGCACACCCAATGAGATATTTAGAAAAGAGGCAAAAAGCTATTTTTATTATGAATTCAATGCACACAATTAAAAAATACAAGCGCTAAATGTCCGTAAGGTAATACAGGACAAAAATCCACTGCCAGAAATTCATAGTCCCCAATAAGACACCCAGGGCAGGTTCTACACCACATCCTTATGATGTTTGTTGTTTTTTTTTTGCATACAAACAGTTTTATTTTTTTACTGCCACTTTGTGACACACATTAGGCCTCATTCACACGGCAGGGTTTCCCGTCCGGGTGCCGGCCGTTCATAAATCGGCCGGCACCCGGCTGCATTAGGAATGATAGACCCCTAATGGGGCTATTCACACGACCGATTTTTTGACGGCCGGAAAATCCGGCCGTCAAAAAATAGGACATGCTCTATCTTTGCCCGGGCACCCTGCCGCCCGGCTCCCATACAAGTCTATGGGGCCGGGTATTACACGGCCATCACCGGAATGTGTTCCGAGTGATGGCCGGGTTTCCCGGCGCTTGCGCTCTATCTCCTCCTCCTCACAGCGCAGAGTGCATGTGAGGAGGAGGAGTTGATGCCATTCTGACGAATGGCATCGCTGTACACTGTGTTGCAGGGCCGGGGTGTACAGCAGGTGGAAGGGAGCGCTGCGCTGGCTCCCTTCCCCTGCTTGTTAAAAGCACCCTGGCTCGGCGACACCTTCGATGGCGCCGCTAGTAGTAGTAGCAGCAGCAGCTGCTGCTGCGGCGGCTGCTACTACTACTGTAGCGACGCCACTATAGCAGAGCAGGGAGGTATCTCCCCGCTCTGCTATGTGCTAGCCGCACTTTAGCTCCTTGAAGGAGCGGAATCCCCGTGTTTTCGGGGATTCCGCTCCTGGACAGAGCGCTTGATGTCTCTGTCCATATCTGGGCAGTGACATCAGGGGAAACTCCTGAAGCGGAATCCCCGAACACATGGGGATTCCCCTTCAGGAGCTGCCGCTGATGTCACTGTCCGGATCTGCCCGGCCCGGCACGGATGCATAACTTTATGCAAACCGGCCGGGCAAAATGGCCGATTTTACCGGCCAACACTCGGGCTCGGGAACGACCCGGTCGTGTGAATCCCGCCTTAGTTAGGATAGCTTACACACAATAGCCTTTTCATATCATGCTTACTTTGCATACACATTGCTCTATCATCTTGTCACAGGAATTTGACTACTCTCTTGTAACAGTAGTGTGTACCTAGTACCAGTTTATTTTCTGATCATACAGCATTTATAGGTATAGTATATTTATACGGTTTTCATCTGCAGCAAGTTATGAGCTTGCTGATCTTTCCAGGTTATGCATTTTTCTTCAGAAAAATATATGAACCTGAACTGAAGAGACAACTCCGATAAACCAGACTAAATGTAGGCAGCTTCGTGCATTTATTGTATGACTTGGCTCTAGCATTGCGTCTTATTGGAGACTATGAATTTCTGGCAGTAGTTTAGTCCTGTAATCCCTTATGACATTTAGCTCTTGTACTTTGTTTTTTAAATGTGTGTGCATTGAATTCATAAGTCTTTTTCACAATATCGCATTGGGTGTGCACTGTTTGTATATGTGCTTTTCTCTTGTACCTTGGTCTTATCTCAGAATTTGGATCTCCCAAATGAGCTACATATCAAAAAGAATGGGCAACACAGGTGACACCTATGCAGGTCTTGAGGCTGGGTTCACACGACCATGTTACGTCCGTAATGTACGGAACGTATTTCGGCCGGAAGACCCGGACCGAACACAGTGCAGGGAGCCGGGCTCCTAGCATCATAGTGATGTACGATGCTAGGAGTCCCTGCCTCGCTGCAGGACAACTGTCCCGTACTGTAATCATGATTACAGTACGGGACAGTAGTTCCACGCAGAGGCAGGGACTCCTAGCATCGTACATAACTATGATGCTAGGAGCCCGGATCCCTGCACTGAGTTCGGTCCGGGTCTTCCGGCCGAAATACGTTCCGTACATTACGGACGTAACATGGTCGTGTGAACCCAGCCTCAAGGTTACTGCAGAGGCCTCCCACGTTTTTAAGGTACGGGTATGTGCACACGATAGCAGGCATTTACGTCTGAAAAGACAGACTGTTTTCAGGAGAAAACAGCTGCCTCGTTTCAGACGTAAATGCTCCTCCTCGCATTTTGCGAGGCTTCACTGACAGCCGTAAATTTTGAGCTGTGCTTTATTGAGTTCAATGAAGAACGGCTCAAATTACGTCTGAAAGAAGTGTCCTGCACTTCTTTTGCCGAGGCTGTATTTTTACGCGTCGTCGTTTGACAGCTGTCAAACGACGACGCGTAAATGACAGGTCGTCTGCACAGTACGTCGGCAAACCCATTCAAATGAATGGGCAGATGTTTACCGACGTATTGTAGCCCTATTTTCAGACATAAAACGAGGCATAATACGCCTCGTTTACGTCTGAAAATAGGTCGTGTGAATCCAGCCTACTAGTCATATTTTTTTGCCCAAAGGGTCAGACAAGGAGAGGGGAACTCTTTCTAGACATCTTTTGGATAAAGCCCCCAGAATAGATGGGCGTAGACCTTAGAGCATGACATCCTATATAGAACAGGATTCCCTAGAGTCTTCGATATTCATGGTTACCCTCACTACCTTTAGCAGTTGGGTCCATGTAATCGGTGAAAAATAGATTCTCTAGCGGGTTAGATGCTTTCTGGACGTACCGCGTAATCGGAAGTACACCTGTAATCTCTTGCCCCAGCCCCGTACCAAACATTCCAGCCAAGCAGCCTGTCCTGCAGGTGAAACGGCCAAGGCGCAAGGGGAATAACTCTACCAAAGGAGGTCAGAGCATGGCCCAACCTTCCATCTCTAAACAAGAAAAGCGCCGCCCAGGAAAGAAAGGAGGCCTGCCTTGGACTAAATGCTGCTCTCAAAATACTTACGCAAACCGAAAATTCCAATAAAAAAAAAAATTATAAAATTCCACGGGGGGGGGGGGGGGTCGGGGTCTGCAGCCCTACAAGTGTCCTTAGTTACTGGAATTTTAAACGGTTAACATGCTATCCCATTGGGAGGACGGGAAACTTAAAACTGGGTGTATGGAGAGGTGTCTACTTATCTTCAGATTTCCTGTCCATCAAACGGAATCTCCTCGCCTGGGGCACTGTCATGGGTTAGGGGTAAAATAAAGCAAGGGTCTCTATCTGGCAAGCTGGGCAAATTCCCTTGCGAAGTAAACCTATTTCATCTGAAGCAATACCCATGTGGGTCCTTTAAGAGTGCTTCCAGCGTGGCCAACCTGGTGTCCAGGGAAGCCAGGGGGCAAAGGCACTAGAAGGACCGACCGCCTCACTATAATAGCTGGGGTCCATGGGTGTTTGGCTTAAATGGATCACATTAATATTGTTGAAAACTTCATTAATCCACCCTGTTTGCAAACCTCTAACAAGGTATATGGGCATCTGACAACCTCCCATCAGTCAGACACTGATGGGAGCGTGTGGAAGAGAACTGTTCACAATAACCTAACATCCCCTCCCCCTACTATGTCCTCCTCAGAGGAGAACTGAAAGGAATAGACACAAGAATGTGTAGGAAAAAAGTTGGCAACTCATTTATCAATGTTTTCCACTACACTTTTTTTTTTTTTTTTTGACAATTTGGAAAACCATGGCCAGACCCACTCGCTCCATGTTTGCCAACAGGGCACACGCTGCACAGGGGAATACTTATCCACTGCTTGAATGGTGCACCAATATTAAAACTGATGCCAAATGGAGTCCCATACAATCTGTCAGGATGCATTTTTCCCCCTATTACTTTAAAAAAAAAAAATACCTATTTTAAGTTTGTGTATTTTCACATGTAAACTTTTAGCGCTTAGAAGTAGGGTTGTCACGATACCAGAATTTGGACTTCGATCCCGGTACTTTGTGTAGTATTGCGATTTCAATACCAAAACGATACTTTGCCAACAGTAATAAAAAAAATAAGTTCTTCCTTTTGCTGATGTGAGGCACAAGGTGCGATGAATTTTGAATGTGCCTTACATTAATAGTGATTAACCCCATCATGTTTCTCAGTCATAATGGGTTAATGTGTAAGGTACATGATTGGGTTAATTACTATTAATGTGAGGCACGAGGTTAAATTCATCACACCTCACAATAAGGGCAGATTCAGACGAACGTTTCATTTTTGCGCGCGCAAACAAGGCGGCGTTTTGCGCGCGCAAAAACCACTTGGTAGCTGCGTGTGTCATCCGTGTATGATGCGCGGCTGCATATTTTTCGCGCAGCCGCCATCATAGAGATGAGGCTAGTCGACGCCCGTCACTGTCCAAGGTGCTGAAAGAGCTAACTGATCGGCAGTAACTCTTTCAGCACCCTCGACAGTGAATGCCGAACACAATATCGAGAAACTTTAAAAAAAAAAAGAAAAAGTTTGTACTTACCGAGAACTTCCCTCCCGGCCGTTGCCTTGGTGACGCGGCCTTGGTGACGCGCCTCTCTTGACATCGGGCCCCACCTCCCTGGATGACACGGCAGTCCATGTGACCGCTGCAGCCTGTGCTTGGCCTGTGATTGGCTGGAGCTGTCATTTGGACTGAATTGTCATCCCGGGAGGTCAGACTGGAGGAAGAAGCCGGGAGTTATCGGTAAGTCAGAACTTCGTTTTTTTACAGGTTCATGTATATTGGGATCGGAAGTCACTGTCCATGGTGCTGAAACAGTTTAACTCTTTCAGCACCCTGGACAGTGACTATCTCCTGACGTCGCGTACCGGAAATTTTTTTGCCGGGTTCGGCAAAAACGAGTTCCGCCGAACCCGGTGAAGTTCGGTTCGGTTGTCCGGGTTCGCTCATCTCAAAGACACTCCGTTTGGATGTTTGGAAACAGAAAAGCACGTGGTGCTTTTCTGTTTACATTCATCCTTTTGACAGCTGGTGCGCTATTTCAGTCGGTTCGCACGGAAGTGCTTCCGTGCGACCTGCGTGGTTTTCACGCACCCATTGACTTCAATGGGTGCGTGATGCGCGAAATACACGGAGATATTGAACATGTCGCGCTTTTTGCGCAGCTGACAAACGCTGCGCAAAAAGCACAAACTGTCTGTACTGCCCCATAGACTTGTATTGGTCTGTGCGTGGCGCGTGAAAACCATGCGGCTCGCACGGACCCAATACACGTTCGTGTGAATCCCCCCTAAGGGTAGGGCCACACGGAGAAGCCCTGACACGGCCGCAACGCAGCTAACAACCGCGCCGGCACCATGTTCAGTGCAGCTGTCATACAGCTCGTTAGTAGCCACACGTTAACGCGGGTAAACAGTCTCTTTATCTGCACGATTTTGCAAATTACAACTTACCCCCTAGTCATTCTCTATGGCTGCGCCGGAAAAAGCCGAACACTGCACTCGGCTATCTCCGGCGCTCCCAGAGAATGAATGGAGCGGCAGTGCGCATGTAACCGGAATAACAAGGTATTTGACAGCCGCTCCTATAGTGCCAGCGCGGTTGTTAGCTGCGTTACGACCGTGTCAGTGCCGCTCCGTGTGGCCGCACCCTCAGTGAAAGAAAGCAGTTTATTTTATATTTTTACAGCATACACATCATAAATGACGCAAAAAAATCGTTGTGCAGGTTATTACGGCCGTGCCAATATTGTATGTGTATGTTGTATGTATGGAGACTCATTTTAATGTTTATTGTAAAAATGGTGTATGTGTATTTTTTTTAATTTAACATCACTTTGTTTTTACTTTATTTTTAGACTTTAATGTACTGGCATATATCTATATACTGATAGTACACAGGCATATATCTATATACTGACAGTACACAGGCAGTTAGAACATACCATATTTCCTGTTAGGGCATACTTGGGTAAGACAGCCCTGGGGTCCTTCAATGGACCCTGGGCTGTCTGCCCATATATTGCATGTCCCTCAAACGCGTCACAGGAATTCCCTGTGATGCGATCCCAGGGGCATCCCCCTTCTCATTTTCCCCTTGAATGCTGCGGTCAGCTTTGTTCGCAGCGTTCAGGGGAAGAGCGTCGGAGATGAGCGGTTTCTCTCATCTCCGCTGTTAGAGCCGGTCTGCGGCTGTGTAATACAACCATTGCCCAGGTCCTGACAATAAATGCACACGCAGTCAGCACGAGGCTGCAGCCGGCGCTAGACTAATGAGTGGCAGTGCAGGCACTGAAGACAGAACACGGGGGTGTTTTGCAGTGCGTCCGCCATGTTCGGTCTTCATTGCTGGCAATTAGTGCAGTGCCAGCCGCATCACATCATGCTGACTGCACACACTTGTCAGGACTCAGGAGCAGGGCAATGGCTGTATTACACAGCCACAGCCCCGCTCATACATTCATGAGTTACATTGCCAAGCTGTGCGGCCACAGAGCTAAGTATCGAAATACATGAAATAACGGTATCGAACCGTTTAAGGGTGCGCGGTATCGAAACCGTATCGAAGTTTTGATGCATCCCTACTTAGAAGTACTGGAAACATCCTGCTACTATCTCAAGTGAAAATGTTAGAGGGAGTTCACACTTTTTTTGACAGACAAAACGCACCAGAAAAATGGCCGAAAATGCCTAACATTGATTTCAATGGGAGGCAGAGGAGTTTCTTTCCCCGCGAGCGGAAAAACCGGCTTGCGGGAGAAAGGGACATGCCCTATCTTCGGGCGTTTACGCCTCTGACATCAATGGAAGGCCGAGAAAGCGTATTTTGCAGCGTTTTATGCCCGCAGCGCGCAATTGTCGCTGGCGAAAAGTGCTGCGAATATCGTCGTGCAGGCAGAAGAAAATCTGCCTCAAAAGTCGAAAAGGAATTTTGAGGCAGATTTTCCTCCTGCAAAAAACTCAGTGTGAACCCAGCCTAAGGCCTTATTCATAGACGTGTCCGTTTTGCGCAAAAAAACCGCTGCGTTTTGCACGCACAAAAGGTCCATGTGTCATCAGCATATGGTGCGTGGCTGCGTGATTTTCGCGGAGCCGGCATCATTTTGACACTGATTTTATGTTTACAAACAAAAGCACAAGGTGTTTTTCTGTTTTCATGCATTCATTTTACTACTGTAGCACGAATCACACGCGGCATACAGAAGTGCTTCCGTGTGCCGAGCGAGATTGGCACGCACCCATTGACTTCAATGGGTGCGTGCTGCGCGAAAAACGGCCAAATATAGGACATGTCGTGTGTTTCACGCAGCAGACATACGCTGCGTGAAATTCACTGACAGTCTGAACGGTCCCATCGAGTAACACCGTTTCGTGCGACGCGCGATTTCCACGTGTGTAGCACGGACATATTATACATTTGTGTGAATAAGGCCTTAGGCTGTGTTCACACAGTTTTTTTGCAGGAGAAAAATTGTGCCTCAAAATTCCATTTGGGATTTCGACCTTCCTGCAGTGTTTACCACGTTTTTCGCTCGCACCCATTAATTGCTACGGGCAAAAAAAAACTCTACGAAACACACTTTCTCTGCCTCCCATTGATGTCTATGGGTGGTCAGAGGCGTAACCGCGCAAAGATAGGGCATGTCCCTCCCTTCCTCCCGCAAGGCGGTTTTACCACTCGCGGGAGAAAACCGCCTGAAATCAATTTCGGCATTTTCGGCCGGTTTTTGACGTGTTTTGCGCATCGGTTTCCGCGCCAAAAAACTCGTCAAAATACTCAGTGTGAACAGAGCCTTAAAGTGAGCTATGGTGTTTACAAATTCAACCGTTAAATTTGTAGCATACGTTACTTTTCTAATCACTATAGCCGTATCCAATTATATTATATGTAAAAAAACAAGCAAAGTGTCAATACAACCTAGTGTGCTCGAAGCTGAGGAATGCCGCACAGCAGAATGTCCGTATTAGTAAATATGCCCCATTTGATTAGAATGAAGATGTAAAAACAGGTTAGTTTTTAACCAGTTAGTGACCGCCAATACGCCTTTTCACAGCGGCCACTAATGGGATTTATTTTGATGCATACGCCTTTTCACGGTGCTGCATCAGAATAAACAAAGTCGGGAGCCATTAAATCTCCCGGCTCTCAGCTACCAGAGGTAGCGGAGGGGTGGGTGCAGCCCTGCTCGAACGGGTGAGATCGATATCCGTATCGATCTCCCCCGTTTAACCCCTCATATGCAGCGCTCAATAGCGAGCGCCGCATCGGAGTGGTTTTGGAGTGAGGGAGGGAGTTACCTCTCTCATCGCACCGGCAATAAGATCGCCAGGTGTCGTGTCTTCTATGGCAGCTGGGGGCCTAATAAAGGCCCCCAGGTTTGCCTGTAGTAAAAGCCTGCTAGGCCATGCCAGATGCAGGCCGTAATACACTGCAATACAAAAGTAATTAGTATTGCCTAATCTTTGACTTCAGTAGCCGTATAAGCAGCACAAGGCCCTAGTTTCCTCATCTCCGCTGCATCTACTGGGTCCACCTATGGGGTCCAGCAAATGACGAATGTCGGGTATTTAGTGAAATTCTACTGGACCTAAAAAATTAGTCTGGGCCATCATTTATCATCATTGCGCTTGAGTCATAACGTGTTATTTTTCCGTTGACGGAGCTATGTGAGGGCTTGCTTTTTGTGGAACAAGCTGTATTTTTTATTTGTTCCATTTTGGGGTACATGTGTTTTGGTTTCCTAATCTCCCAAAAAATGAATAAATAGTGGTAAAAAATTAATCGCATCAATTCTAGCACGGTTAGGGTATGCTCACATGCGGAGTCAAAAACGTCTGAAAATACGGAGCTGTTTTCAAGGGAAAACAGCTCCTGATTTTCAGACGTTTTTTAGCAACTCGCGTTTTTCGAGCTGTTTTCAATAGAGCATGAAAAACGGCTGCAAAATCGTCCCAAGAAGTATCCTGCACTTCTTTGGACGAGCCGTCATTTTACGCGCCGTATTTTGACAGTGACGCGTAAAATTAAGGCTCATGGGAGCAGAACACCGTAAAACCCATTGAACGCAATGGGCAGATGTTTGTAGGCGTATTATGGGCGTTTTTTCAGGCGTAATTCGAGCATTAAAACGCCCAAATTACGTCTGAAAATAGGCTGTGTAAACATACCCTTACGGTTTTTTTTTTTACAGTGTTCACCATGCAGTATAAACATGTTAACTTTATTCTGTGGGTCGATACAATTACAGTGACACCAAATTTCTATAATATTTTTTTGTTACACTACGTTCCCACACTAAAAATACTCTTTTCTAAAAAAAAAAATCATGTTTTAGTGTCGCCATTTTCTGACTGTCATAACTTTATTTTTTAGTGGACATCGCTGCGGGAGGGCTTGTTTTATGCGTGACGAACTGTAGTTTCCATTGGTACCATTCTGCGTTACTTGCAACTTTATTACATTTTGTTTTGAGAAAAGAGGACCAAAAAATAAAATGCTGTCAGTTATTTTCATTAAAAATGTTACGGTGTTCACCATGCGGTAAAAATTATATTTTTATAGATCAGGCCATTCCAAAAGCAGTGATCCCTATTCTGTATAGTTTTTTTTTTTCATGTTTTCATTTTTTTCTAATTATAAAAAGGACTTTATCAGGGAAACAGGGCCATTGTTTTTATTGATTGAATATTTTTCTTTAACATTTTATTCTTCCTTTTTAACTTTTTTTTTTTACACTTACCTGGGGACTTGAAGATCTGATCATCTGATATTCTGCTCCCTAGTACAATACACTGCACTACTTATGTAGTGCAGTATATTGTAACGGTCATTCTTCATCTGACAGTTAGCCTATTAGGTCCTGCCTCAGGCAGGACCTAATAGGCTTCCCTACCTAGGCAACCAGGAAGCCTAGCAACGGCTTCCTGGTTGCCATAGCAAACATCGCGCCACCTGGGATAACTGCCATCGCCGCTGTTGCAGCGGGATGTCAGCTGTGTAAGACAGCTGCTGAAGATGACACGCGCACCACTCCTGTACCCGCTTCATCTACAGGGCGTGACTGTACGCCCTATTGCGGGAATGCACTGTAAATCAGGATGTACAGTCATGCCCAATAGGAAGGGATTAAGCTTTCAAATAGGCTGGTCATAAGGGGTTTAGTCAACAACACATGCCTGTGCAAGTAAACCCAAGCTAGATTCTTCCCAGTGATGGAGCCTTTTCTTAGAGTCCGGCTGCATTCTCTCACCTAGAAGTTACAGTGCTCATTACCAGAATCTGAACACTGATTACATGGAAGAATTCTGTCTGCCCATAGCACTTCAATAGATCACTACTGAAGTCTTCCAGCCAATTATACATTGCAGGTCTAAAGTACCTAGAGATACTAAAGAGCTGGATGCCAAAATGAAAGGGATCACCTAGAGACCAATACTTAACCCCTTCCCTCTTTAGCCACTTTTGACCTTCCTGATAGCACCTCATTTTTCAAATCTGACATGTGTCACTTTATGTGGTAATAACTCTGGAATGCTTTTACCTATCCAAGCAATTCTGAGATTGTTTTCTCGTGGCACATTGGACTTTGTTACTGCCAAAATTTGCCCGATACATTCAGTATTTAAATTGTGAAAGACACCAAAATTTAGCGAAAAATTGCAAAAATTAGCATTTTTCTCAATTTAAATGTATCTGCCTGTAAGACAGGCAGTTATAACACACAAAATTGTTGCTAATTAACATCCCCCATATGTCTACTTTAGTTTGGCATTGTTTTTTTGAACATCCTTTTCTTTTTCTAGGACGTTACAAGGCTTAGAACTTTAGCAGCAATTTCTCATATTTTCAAGAAAATTTCAAAATGCTATTTTTGCAGGGGCCAGTTCAGTTGTGAAGTGGCTTTGAGGTCCTTAGATATTAGAAATCCCCAATAAGTCACCCCATTTTAAAAACTGCACCCCTCAAAATATTCAAAACAGCATTTAGAAAGTTTCTTAACCCTTTAGACATTGCACAGGAATTAAGGCAAAGTAGAGGTGAAATTTACAAAGTTCATTATTTTTTTCCAGAAATTCATTTTGAATCAATTTTTTTTTGTACCACAGAAGGTTTTACCAGAGAAATGCAACTCAATATTTTTTTTCAAAATTGTTTTTATTAACATCTTCCAATAAGGGGTACAAAAAGTAGAAAGGGGAGGATGGGGGCTGAGAAATATACAAGACATTGAAAAAGATCAAATAATGGGATAAAACAATAAATAAAAAAGGGAGAAAAAAAAAAATATATATATATATATTAAATAAAATTAAAGAGAAGTAAACAAAAATAGGGGGGGCGGGGGGGGGGAACAAAAACATAACAGTCATAACCGTTACTATTAAGCTCATTATATCCATAATTCCAATAAGTCAGGTGAGGGGATCTACATATCAAGCAAATGCAGGGTCTCCCCTTCTCGTCGGGTTTTCAACCCCAGCGTGATGATAGCATGGGCATGGAACCAGCCAAATACCCTGTGCCAGTCTCACCGATATGTTATCCAAAAGCTTTCTCCGAGAAGCGAGATCGCCAATAAGCAGATCAGAGGCGTGACCCCCGCAGGCATCATAAGAATCCGAATCCCCGACAACTCATCATCTCGCAGTGAACACACGTTACATTATAGGTGCGTCCCCCATAAGTAGCTGCTCGTTAAACCATATAGTGGAGTCAAAGCAGTGTTTTATTTTAATTTGCACGTTCCGCGCGAGGAGTGAGATAAAGGATTCCCAAGTATTGAAAAATTGCTTGACCTTTTGCCCTTTGTGGAGAGAGGCCTCCATCCAATCCATCTTCATCAGATAGGAAAGCTTGTCAAGAAACATTTTGAGCGGCGGGGCCTGATCATGAAGCCAGGTTTGTAGGATAGCCTTTACCCCCGCTGCCGCCACGTAGTGCAATAGTCTGTGCGCCCCGGGGGAACAGTGGTGTGTATCAGGGTCCAGGTACCCAAAGATTGCCCATAACACTGTGTTAGGAACAAAGTTTGTGAGGTGTTCAGAGGTGAATACTTGTATTCTGGACCAGAAAGTTTGGATATTTGGGCAGGACCATAGACAATGATAGAGGTTAGCCTCCGGTGTGTGGCATTTGAAGCACTGCGATGTGGGATAGACGCCTATTTTGTGCCCTATATGCGGTGTTAGGTATGACCTAGGGGAGACTTTCAATCTCATCTCCAGGAAACGAGCCGAAGGGAGAAATTTATGTGCCTGTGTCAAGGCCGCTAAAATGGTTGTGTAGGTGAGCGTGTGGTCATCTGTTTGCCATTTGGTTAGGGGGGTTTGAGTTTGAGAATAATCTAAGGGAACGTGGATAAATTGATAATTACAAGTGATTTGACCCCTGAGGTAGTTTTGTTTTGAAAAATGATGTCGCAGGCATGGGTTCCATTCTTGGTCAGGTATCGGTGGTAGTATCTTTGTTAAGTAGCTTTTGACTTGCATATAGCTAAAGAGATCAATCGGGTGATCCGGAAACTTAGAACATAGCTCTGTAAAGGAGAACATCCTACGCTCTTCTATGTTCACAAATTGCCCCACAGAATTGAGCCCCAGCCTGTACCATCTGTGGAAGACGGCAGCAGGGTTACCACTCTGAAAGTCAGGGTTACATACCAAGGGCATATGAAGAGATAGCAGAGGAGAAAGATGAAAGAGAGATCTCATCTTCTGCCATGCCTTCCATGTAGTAAATAGTAAGGGGTTGGCCCTTGTTTCCCTCGTCAGGTTCCCATAAGGAAGATGCAAGAGTCCTGATAAAGCGTTCCCCATGAACAATGCCGAGTCTAGAGGTGAGGAGGTGTATACGGAGGTGTTGTGGATCCAATCAGAGATATACCGATATAAAGCTGCCAGATTGTAGTGTTTAATATTGGGGAAGTTGATCCCCCATTTACCCCTGGGCTGCTGCAGGATGATGTAGGCTATTCTGGATCTTTTCCCGCCCCAGATAAAGGTTCTATAGAGATAGTTGATTCTGCGCTCGTCTTTGGGTGTGAGGTAAATTGGGAGAGTGTGGAAGAGGTACAGGAGGCGTGGGAATTCTGTCATTTTGAGTAGGTTAGCCCTGCCCAGATAAGAGTGTAAAGTGTTTCCAGGAGAGGAGCGTCTTCTCCAGTTCCGTTATATAGTGGGATATGTTGGTGCTATAGAGTGCGGACGGGCGTTTCGTGATTCGAACTCCTAGATATGTGAGGGCCTGAGAGTTCCATTTAAATGGGAATTTCCGTGACCACAGGGGTGTGGAGGGGCCTTTCAGCAACATCGCTTCTGTCTTATCCAGGTTCAGAGTGTAACCGGACAGTCGCCCCACCCCCTCCAATTCACTCAAAAGAGGGTCTAGAACCTGTTTGGGGTTTGATACGGCCAACAAAATATCGTCAGCAAAAGCGGCCACTTTTAGTTCTATATTACGTAGTTTAATGCCCTGAAAAGTAGATGTCTGGGAGAGATGGCGCAAGACGGGGTCCAAGGCGAGATTAAAAAGGAGGGGGGATAGGGGACAACCCTGCTTGGTGCCCCTAAAAATGTCTATCGGAGCTGTGTTATGCCCAATGACAGTCACACTAGTTGCACACCCGACACGAAGAGATTGCAGGAATTGAGTAACAGTCGATCCAAGGTTCGTTCGCTCCATCACCTCATCGAGAAAAGGCCACGCGACAGTGTCGAAGGCCTTCTCAGCGTCAAGGCTCATCAGCATGTTAACTGGTTGATCCTGCTCCATGACTGTGGCAGCAACAGCTGATCTTATATTCTTGATACTAGTCCTGCCTTGTGTGAAACCCATTTGAGCTTCGCATAAAAGGTCGGGGAGAACAACCTGGAGTCTGTCAGCCAATATCCTTGCCAGTAATTTATAATCTTGATTGAGTAGGGAAATTGGCCGATAGGATTGGGCCAGAGACGGGTCTTTATTTGGTTTTGGTAAGAGAACTGTGCGAGACTCTGTGAATCGGTCAATGGGCATTTGGCGTATAAAGGCGTCGTTAAATAAATTAGTGAGAGTGGGAATTATTTGGGGGGCCAGTATTTTATAATATTCCGCCGGGAATCCGTGCGGACCCGGTGTTTTGCCATTGGAGGTCAGAGAGATGGCCCGTCGCACTTCCTCCTCCTGTATGTCCGAATTCAGCAAAGATTGCTGATCTTCAGATATGGAGGGCAGATTTATGGTGTCCAGAAAGGTATTGATATCTGGGAGGGATGCCGGGGCCGCTCTATAAAGGTCTTCATAATAGTCAGAGAAAATCTGCGCTATATCAGAAGCATCGGTGACAAGGGAGCCGGTGGTAGGGTGCCGCAGGGACAATATGGGTTTGAATGGACGTTTTTGCTTAGTGAGTGTGGCGAGTAATTTTCCAGTTCTATTTCCCCATCTATAAAATTTATTGTCTGTGTTTTTTTACCTGCCAATGGGATTCCTCGTGGACAAAAGTGTCTAGTAGATGCCTGGCCGTCTGATAAACTGTTTGGTTATACGCAGAGGAATCTGCTGCATATGTGCGCTGAGCGGTCAGTAAAGCCTTGTGTAAGGCGTCAAAGCGCTCCCTTCTCGTTTTCCGCCTACGGGACAGATAGCTGATGACATGACCTCTCATTACAGCCTTAGAAGTCGCCCACAACAAGGGGGAATCATCAGTATGAGAGATGTTGTCGTCCAAGAATTGACTCCAATATGTTTGGAGATACTGTTTAAAGTCATCAGAATCTGCCATGTACGCAGGAAACCTCCATATTCTAGTTCTCACATTGGATGGGGATAAGGATAATGACATTGTAATTGGAGCATGGTCTGATATGGTGATTGGATGTATACGTGAGGAGTAATGTGCCTCAAACAGGGGGGAGGATATCAGAAAGTAGTCAATACGGGAGAATGTTTTATGGGCTACAGAATGACACGTGTATTCTCTCGCCCCAGAATCCATCACCCTCCAGGGGTCGCACACATTGAGGGAGTCAATGAGAAGAGTGAGGGAGGCGGTCGCTACCTGGGACTGGGGTGTAGAAGGGGACCTGTCTAGTGTGGGGCATTGTACAAGATTGAAGTCACCTCCAATTATTAAGCGACAGTCGGGGAAGCTCGTTATGATTTGGAGAACCTCTGGGAAAAAGCTTTGTTGGTCGTGATTAGGGGCGTAAATGTTCACCAGTAAATATGCTATCCCGTCTATTAAGACCTGTAGTATTAGGTACCTGCCTTGAGGGTCTGCTATGGAGTTCTCTACAGTGTATTGAATGTCCCTTCTGAAAAGTGTCGCGACCCCCCGCGAAGAGGAAGAATGTGAGGCAGAAAGGCAATCCGCTAGCCACGGGGCTTTCAAGTTGCTTTGCGTGCCTGATCTCCAGTGAGTCTCCTGAAGAAAGATAATGTCAGGGGAGAGTCTTTTGAGATGATTCAGCACTTTTTTCCTCTTCAGGGGCGTGTTCAGTCCTGCTACATTCCAGGAAAGGAATTTAATATGAGGATGGTTACTAAAAGTGTCAGGGTGTAGTGTGTTTGGGGTACTCATCCTGTGTCGAGGTGGTAGATTCGGATCAAAGGTAGTGAAAGCCAGATGCTGCACCCCACGGTGCCAGCGAGCCGCGAGTACAGCCCCTTCCCACTGATGCCATTACAAGCGGGAGTCACGCCTCCCATCACCTGAAAAAGGATAAAATACATGAGCGAGCATAAGTAACACAAAAAAAACATAGAAACAACAAAAGGTATAGCGGCATTAACCAGTAACTGGTGTTCTGCTGTGAACACAACTGCCGCAGTTTGCGCTTTAATTCGCCAAGGTAAGCGAAGTAAGCACATGTCCATTAGTAGGAGGGCTAACTTTTCCTCTCAGAAAGTCTTCATTATCCTTCATCCCGCACTTCCAGATGGAGGCCTCTGCGGGCCAGGACCGGATCCTCAAACATCAGCGTACGGTCCCCCATTTGCACTTTCAGCTTGGCCGGGAAGAGGAGTTGAAATCGAGTGTTCTGTTCGTGCAGCAGGCGGCAGATTGGAGCGAAGGCTTTTCTCTTCTGGGTGACCATCGCCGAGTAATCTTGGAAAATCAGGATTTTGGAGTTATTCACGTGGAGGTTCCCCTGCTGCCTGTACGCTCTCAAGACTCTTTCTTTTATCGCCCAGTGTAGGTACTTGGCGATTACCGGACGTGGCCTATTGTCTCCCGCATTCCCCCTGGTTCTGGGCGGTCCCAGCCTGTGCACTCTCTCAATCATGAGGGGGTCGCGTCCCAGGTCAATGTTGAGGGCTGTGGGTAGATCTTTGGTGATGTAGTCCAGCAGCTGGTCGTTTGTCACGCTTTCAGGGATGCCCACGAAGCGCAAATTGCTGCGCCGATCCCTATTTTCTAGATCATCCAATTTATCTCTCAGGGCTTGGGATGTGGCTTGACTTTGCCTCAAGGCGACCTCCATTGTGGCGATAGAATCTTCCGCTGTATTAAACCGTGTTTCCATATCTGCTATTTTTTGTGAATTTGAAGTGATTTGCGCCAATGCAGAATTTATGGACGTGTGTAAGACATCCAGCCGCTTGTCGAAGAGAGGAAGCAGAAGTTTGGAGACCTCCTGTGCCACTAAGGTCGCCTGAAGTGAGTCAGTTTCCGAGTCATGCGAAGGACTGTTCTGTGGGGTTAGTCTGGGTGGCGTGACGTCGTCATCAGGAAGACGTTCTGGGCTGAACTGATGTTGAGAGCTGGAACCTCTGTTAGAAGATCTGGGAGTCTGTTTATCCCCCTTCATATGGGTTTTGGATTTCTGCATTTTGGAGGACGGGGGTATCCCGGGCGTCCGGGTGGCACAAGAGCGGGCAGGTTGATCTCTCAAAGATTTCGTCAAATATTTGACCATGTCACGCTCCCCTATCAGGGGGGTAGCACGAGAGATTTTACAGACAATGAACAGGCAGCAGAGGCAAATAGAAGGAAAGTAGCCCACAGCACGTTACATCATTACAGATCCATCAGCATGTGCAGGGGTTTGGAGGGATCTTTATAACGAAACATAGTGGGTTCAGCAAACAATGTCCCGTGCAAACGATGAAGTGAACCAAGGCGGGTCAAAGGGGGAGTTTCTGACGCGCAATAAATCCTCGATTCTTCCTACAATGTTGACGTAGTGCACACAGTTAGGAGAGTCGCGCTGAGTAGTCCCTGGCTGGGGGTTACACCGGGGTTCTCCCCCCGTGCGATGTGTATACCAGTCCCTGGGCAGTAAGAATGGACGTCAGGCCCAGCAGTGCCACCCGCGAGATCGTGCCCGGGTGTTTTCACGTGGGTATTGCCCCACACAAGATATTGGTCTGGGTCACAACTTTGCTATTTGGGGGTCCTCACCTGGGGTCTGCCCCACTTCTCCCTTTCCCAGCACTTTTCCTATCAGGCTGCAGTTGCCTTTATCCGCCACAAGATGGCAGCAGAGTAGTGGCTTTTCAAGATGGCGGCCAGGGCTTGGCTTCTCTCAGGTTTGCCTCGCGCAAGATGGTGGCCGGGATCTTCCCCTGCCAGATTAGCAATGCCCTTCGGGGTACAATGATGGCCAATCGGGGGGTCACGCAGCAGTCCACAGGGAAGATCTCCCTCCCCCTTATGTCCTCTTCCTCCCTTCTCCTTACCGGCCTGTTTGGTGTAGGTGCTGCTCAGCCACAGTCCGGCCTCGCCTCCTCCAAGATGGCCACCAGAAGGATCTTCTTCTGCAGGAGACCCAGGTAGGATGATTTGTGCCAGCTGTAATATCACTTTTGATGGCGGGTCACCCTGATCCACTGTCTCCCCTAGCAGGGGGGATCCCCAATCCAGGGCTCTTCTCCCGCTGGGCGTTTGTCTTCAGCCGCGTGACTGGGCCAGGGACACCCGCACTTCTTTCGGCGTTCCACCGCCCACGACTCCGGGGCGATTCAAATCGGAGCTTCTCTGGGGTCTCTCCGAGCCCGTGTCAGGGGAATTGCCTGCAACGTCCCCCGAGGCAGGATGGCCAGGATACAGCCCGGATGGTCTCAGGGTACAGAGGAGCTCTCTCTAAAAGCCGCAACTCAATATTTATTGCTCAGGTTCTGCAGTTTTAGGAAATATCCCACATGTGGCTCTAGTGTGCTACTGGACTGAAGCACCAGCCTCTGAAGCAAAAGTAGCACCTAGTGGATTTTGGGCCTCCTTTTTATTAGAATATATTTTAGGCACCATGGTCAGCTTTGTAGAGGTCTTGTGGAACTAAAAACAGTGGAATAGTACTGTTTGGGGTTTTGCAGGTATTTCAGTTTATAATGTGGTGGCATACGTAATGTGTGCAGAGAATATCAGGACATTATAAGGGGGGTATATAATAATTGGGTAAATAATACAATTATCCATAGATATGTGTTACGCTGTGAAGCGATCCGTTATGCACAGGCCGGTGTCGCGCTGATAAACGGTTTTCTTTCTTATCCCCTTTTGTAACGCTCTGCACCTTTTGAGGACTTCTCCTTCATTGTTTGGGAAATATTGCTGGGAAAGTTTTGCGCTGGTATAATACGGGCGACCCTCGCTTCCAGGGATGTGCTATGTCCCTTCCTAGTTCCTAAATACTAGGGCCCTGAAACTGAATGAATGTGCTCCTACGGCCTGCGCATTGAGATGTTTTTTTATCACCGCATTACTAGTGCCATAACTTGGTACCATTTTAGAACACATACGACTTTTTGATCACTATTTAATTTTTTGGTTAAGGAAATTACCAAAAACAAGCAATTCTGGAATAGTTTTTTTTATTATTTTTTTTTCGGCATCCACAGTGCGCCCTAAATTACATGTTAGCTTTATTCTGCGGGTCGATACGATTACGGCGATACCGAATCTATATAGTTTTTTTAATGTATTGCAGCTTTTGCACAATAAAATCACTTTTTTTATAAAATCGTTTTCTGTGTTGCCATATTCTAAGACCCATAACTTTTTTATTCTTGCGTGCACAAAGCTGTGTCGGATTATTTTTTGCGGGACGAATTGTCGTTTTTATTAGTACTATTTTGGAGTAAATGTGACTTTTTGATCGCTTTTTATAGCATTTTTTTGGAAGGAGATGTGACCTAAAAACAAAGAATCTGGCATTGTTTTTCATGGTTTTTTTTACGGCGTTCACCGTGCGGGATAAATTACATAATAGTTTTGTAGTGTGGGTCGTTACGGACGCGGCGATACCAATTATGTATAGTCTTTTTAATTTTTACGGTTTTTCCCATAATAAGACTTACTATGGGAAAAAAGTCAGCTTAGCTTTTTTATTTTAAACGTGTGTTTTTATTGTTTTACGACATTTTTATTAACTTTTTTGACTTGTCCCACTAGGGCACTTGAGGGCCTGATGCTCCGATCGCTACTCTAATACACTCCACTACATACGTAGTGCAGTGTATTAGCGCTGTCAGTTATTCACTGACAGCAAGCCTATGAGGACACGCCGAAGGCGGGTCCTCATCGGCTTCCGTACAAGGCAGACTTGGACACCATTATCTGGCCTCCGATTGCCACAGCAACCCAGCGATTACGTCTATGGGTTACCAGTCAGGTTAAAACTTATGAGATGCTGCGCAATATCGAGCGCAGCAACTGAGGGGTTAATCAGCCGGATCGGAGAGTAGCTCCGGTCCTGGCAGTTACAGGAGGGTGCCAGCTGTATAATACAGCGGTCACCCCGTGGTGATGGTGCCGGCTCTGCTACTGAGCCCGCACCATCACTGCGACGTACTGCGGTTTGCGTGAACACCTTCCCGGCAGCGCCGTATATGTACGGCGGATGTCGGGAAGGGGTTAATCTAACAGACCCAGGGAAGCAGGGTGATAAGAAGTTAGCTGGTAAGATCAGAAATCTTGTACATACTATAGTATTAAGGCCAGGATCACACCGTTTTAGGCTAAACTTTGAGCCAAAGCCAGGAGTGGATCCAAAAAGATGGAAAGGCAGAGGAAATACTGATGCATCTCTAAGTTTGTCTACTTCTGCGTTTGGCTCAAAATAAAACTGCAAAGCTTTTTTGCTCAGTGATCCAAACCTAATAGAGAATGCAAAATAAGTAGTCTATATGACTGAAGTCCAATTTCACAAGGCGATAAATGCAAATCCCATATTGACAATCCCTTCTTTAAATTAAGACCCAATGAGCCTTGCACTTCTGTATATTTTCAAAATGCAATATCCTACTATGCTTTGAGGTGCAAATATGCACGTTTACTTTACTTGTCATGTTTGTTTTAAAATTGGAAAATCTTTGTGAAAAATAATTTTGAAAAAAAAAAACAAAAAACTTAAGACGCGATGGCAATTACCTTAAACCCTTGGCTATAAGCAGTTATTGCTAGGGGAAGCAGCAAGGGGGCAGTGCAGGAGAATTGTGGCATTACAAACCGGCCATTCAAATGACTGCGCCCAGGTAATACATTGATCCTACTGATCAGGAGCCTCTTGGCAGCCCTCTGCCTAATAAAGCAGTCTGAGCTAGCCCCATCCCCCATGCTATTACTGTGCCTCAATAGAGCACATTGACAGGGACCATGTCAATGGGATAACCATTTAAATCAAAACTGCAGGTATATTAAAGGCTTCCAACCTCCAAGGAAGTCACTGTATATTCTGCTATCATATTTTTTCTGCAGTATGAGGCACTCACTAAACACATCTAAAAGCAACACCCTTACAGACTTCGGAAGGCAAGCATGCAATGCCCGCTCTTTGCGCACATAGCAGATTTTCCATCCTGCAGCGGAAAACTATTGCAGACAAGTGAAGGACATTTAAAAAAAAATCTCATCTACATGCTGCTTAACATTTTTTCCACACCAAAATCAGGGCATGCTGTGAATTGTCAAATCTGCAGCAAACATCCAGAACAATGTAGAAGGGATGAAATCGGAAGCAAAATCTGCACATAACATGCAGCTTTTGCAGCAGAATCGCTGTTGAAAATCTACTACATGTGGTGGTTAACCTTAAGTGTCCAGTTGGGCTCATGAGCAACCAATGGGAATTTACAAAAAAAAAAAAAAAACAAAGCAAAATACCTTCATGCTTCCATGAGTTTAGCATGGCAAAATGCCATGACAAAATTCTCAACCAATTTACAAGGAGAAGTTTGTGAAGGTTTTAATTGCTATACATGGCACCATCAGAGCAAGATGACAGATACAAAAGGTGCGGTAAACTGGAGTCCAGCACTAAACACAGGTGACTAAGACCTGTCCCGAATCTGCAGCGGTGCAGGGTGTTTAATACAACCAGCATTATACGGGTTAAAAAAAGTTTGTTCAAATGTCACTCTAAAGGAGACTTCCTATATTGAAGAGGTTAAAAATGAGGTAAAACTGTCTGGCCATTGAACTAGTGCGAGCTTCATTTCTTCCCCAGTGCTTTGTCCAGGTTGTTCTTTATAGCGTCCAGGAAGTCTGTGGTGTTCACGTAATGCTCGTTTATTCGGACGCTGCAGAGAAAACAAAGAACAGCAATGAAATGGAAGTTCAATGTCAATTTTTCTTTGGCCTAAAAAACCCCTAAGTGTTGAATGAGCAGCCACTTACTTGCTTAAACCATGAATACAGCCTGCCAAATCCTTTGTCATTACACCACTCTCAACCGTCTCAACACAAACCTTCTCTAGCTTCAAGGCAAAGCTGTAAGAAAGGAACATTCAAAACTGCAATAAGTAAAACAAAGGCTGGAGATATTACAGATTCTAGTCAATCAGCTGATATCCTGAGGACTATCTGGACTCCTGCAGAAATTCTGCCAAGGTACAGAAATTAATACTTCCCCTTCAAGCATAAACTTTATTCCTTGTATAGTGATTAGTTCTGTAGCGAATAGTTATGAGTTTTAATTTTGCACGATTTTAAGATCTCTGCTTCCTGCCAGTGCTGGGTCTGTAACACAAGGTCCTCATTCATCAGGCTTACTACAATGTATCCGGTCTTTCTTTCCTTCACTAACATTAAGAGGCGTACAGGCTGAATAGTAAGTCTATGAGTCCGTACACCGATTGCTCATCTTTCCGAGGAAAGCCAAACAGAGGCGATCCGAAACAAAGCGCTCACCTGAGCACTTCTGCACGTTTGTCTTAGCAATAGTGGTGGGTCCCAGCGCTAAGACCCCCACTGATCAAAACATCTGATACGTCACTATGTCACTATGACAAGACCAAGGTTTGATGAAAGTTTAGTTACGCTTTAAGTGACAACCCCCCCCCCCACCCCCCCAAAAAAAAAAATCCTTCTAGAAAGAGTTGCTGCTTTAGTTTAAATAGTCTAGGCTTTGACTGGTATGAACAATTCACAAACAACAATTTTTTATAAAAGACTTACTCAATCAGATCCGGATTTCCATCCAACTTTCCTCGGTGTTCCAAGCCCCGGGTCCATGCAAAGATGCTGGCAATGGGATTTGTACTTGTGGGACGACCCTTTGTGTAGCAGGAAAAATCCAAATGGATGATTTTGTAGAATCAGAAGGGATAACTTGTGCACATGTTTCTAGTCTCCAGTAGGAATTATATTTTATAATCATAAAGGGTAGACTACATCAGGTAGTGCCGGATTTACAAGCTCCAGACAGTAGGGAAAACATGCAGATAAGCGATATTAGTCTCACCACTCCATGTGGGTTATGTCCAGCACAATCCGCCTGGTCTTTACCCACAAGGAGGATAGTGCAGGACATAACCCACATGGAGTGGCGAGACTAATATTGCTTCTCTGCATATTCCTAGTGTGTGGATTTATATATACAGAACTACCTGATGTGAAGCTCCAAGTCTACCCTTGATTAGATTTGTTTATGGTTGAAAAACAAAATATATAAAGCAAGCAGGAACTGGATGAGGGACTTGTTTGAGCAGTTTTAGTCACTGCTCTGTCCAGTAACAGCCTGTTCACACCTGCGTCTGTTTCCATTCTGCCCAGTCAGAGAAGCAGAACAAAAATTACCAGAAGCGCCAGGTCTGTTGTATGACGGACACATCAGCGCCCAATGGAACCCATTGACTTTAATGGGTTCCGTCGGGCTTCCATGGCCAGAAATAGCGCGGCATGCTACGCTACTGTTCCAGTATTTTTGGCTGTTCGCTCCAATGAAGACGTAAACAGACACTTAACTGTTTTAACATTAAATGGACTAATCAAGCAGAGACATGAAAGTGCTACAAAAGGAAACACCCAGTGTAAAAGCAACCACCTCAACTACAGGCATGAAATGTGCTCACATAATGAACCGAAGAATCTTACTAAGTTATATATGCTGCCTGGATATGGAGTAAAGTAAGATTATGGAATGGCACCTTTTGATGTTCCCGGTAATGACGTGTAACGGTTCCATGAGCAGCTTCTGCCTCAATGGTTTTTCCATCTGGGCACACCAGGACAGATGTCATCAATCCAAGGGAACCAAATCCTGGGAGAGAAATGTCAAGACATTCAGTATTATACATTGAAACCATGATGGAACCTTCCTCTGGACCCTGTTGCCAGTGTCCGAGTAATCTTGGGTACTGTGGCAGCATTTACTACAGATGCATAGACCACGTAATGTAAAAAAATGGCTCCACTCCCAACATAAGACAGGAGCAGGGTGGCAGGAATTCTGATGTAAGGGCTGAGCCTTGGCTGCAATATTTACATGCAGCCAGCAAACGGGGGAGGGGGAAGTAGGAAACAATTGACAGACAAATTTGTATATTCTTTTAAGATGACCTGCTTCTCCAGCTCTGATAGTTACATGGTCCCCTGCCACTCTGCATCAATGACATACCATACCAGTGACTGTTGCAGCTAATCACTGTGGCATGTTATTGCCTAGTGTAAAGGTCTCACATTTACCTATTCTGCCTCATTTAACTAATTTTACAGTGACTATCCTGCTGGCTCAAAAATAAGTTTCAGCATTATTATTAAAAAAAAAATTCTACCGTCACAACGACCAATTTTAGTTTAAGCGAACGGAGCTATAACATTTTAAGTAGAAATGACAGTCTGATTTGGTCTTCGTCTCATGTCAGATTGAGTCAAGCACAAACGCAAGCCTACCTTGAGCAAGAATATCAGATTGGACATCTCCATCATAATTCTTGCAAGCCCAAACGAAGCCTCCAGAGGACTTGAGAACCTGAGCTACCATGTCATCAATCAGTCTGTGCTCGTACCAGATCTTCAGTTTATCATACTGTGGTTTATAATGCCTAGAAGTGAAACCAGGTACCTTTTAAATTACAATGGATATAAGTTGTACCTTAGGTTGGCAAATAAAAAATAAATAAATTAAAAATTAGGAACTGCCCAGTAGTAGAACAATGACTTTTTTCAAAAAACAATGCGTCCATTTTTTAGATTTTTATACATACTTCTCATAGATCTCCTGGAAGATGTCCTTGAACCTGCCATCATAAGCCTTCAATATGGTGTTCTTTGTGCTCAAGTACAGAGGCCATTTCTTCTGAATAGAATACTGGAAGCAGCTGTGTGCAAAGCCAGAGATAGACTGCAGAAAAAGCGCACGTTCAAAACAAAGATATTACTACAAAGTTTATATAGCTCATTTGAAATACAGATGAGGGATTAAATGTCTAAGGGTATGTTCACACGGCTTAGCAAAATACAACTGAAATTACGGCGCTGTGTTCAGGCGAAAACAGCTCCTGATTCAGACGTTTTTGGAACAACTCACGTTTTTCGCGGTGTATTTTTCGGACGTTATTGGAGCGGTTTTTCAATGGAGTCAATGAAAACCGGCTCCAAAAACGTCCCAAGTAGTGACATGCACTTTTTTCACGGCCGTCTTTTGACAGCGAAGCATAAAATTACACCTAGTGGGAACAGAACATTGTAAAACCCATTGAAAGCAACGGGCAGATGTTTGTAGGCGTAATGGAGCGTAAAACGCCCAAATTAAGTCTGAAAACAGAGCGTGTGAACATACCCTTATTCTTAACTTAGCCTACACTAGCGGCGTTACAAATAGGCTGTTATTCGGCAAGATACGCCATGCCTGACGACCAGCACATTATCCCTCCACGTATTACACATAGTACTGACACCCCATGTACTATTCACAGCACTGACCCCTATTCATCACACTTATTTATTATTTATTTTTATTACATTACACAGTTCTGACACTTTCATACATACATATTTATTTTTTACCATCCATTCACACCCTAGCACTACACTGACACTCTTTATCGCACACCTTTGAGCACTTAGTTCGCCACTCCCCTCAAGACTAGTGGGAGGGGCTATCACTATTTAATGTACACTCCTTCTGCAGCATTCTTTGACCCGTCTGCGTCCTGATGGGAACGGGTTTTCACCCACCCACCTACCTAGTAAGTTTGGCCTTTTCTGTGGTTTTGACCTTATTCTTAACAAGTTTGGATCGGACACCAGCTTTGAGACAAATGTGCTAATATCAGTAAAATCAGATTCTCAGCTCCTCTAACTTTCAAACTAACCCACCAACATATCTATGCGTGCAGTGCAGCATGGGCCACTGTACAAAGACACTGAAAAGCCACCTACAACCCACATGAATTTAGGGCTTGTTCACTTCAGCCCTACTTTCATAGGTTCCGTTGTCTGAGGAACCCACGACCGGAAAGGCAAACGGAAATCAGTTTTTTTGAATTACCATTGATTAAGGCTTCCATTGAAATTTGTTTCCGTTCTGTAAGGTTTTCATTTGTTTTTTTAGCAGAAACAATAGCGTAGTCGACTATGCTATAGTTCCTGCTAAAAACCGGAAGCCAATTGCAATGATTTCAATGGTAATGCAAACGGAAGCCATTGTTTTGGTTTGTCTTCCCATACATGGGTTCCTCTGATGGAAAGGTCTAATGGAACCCACGAACGAAAGTCCAACTCTGATGTGAACACAGCCTTACACATGCCAAAATTGTATGAAGCTCTTCTTCAGCTAAACACAGTAGTGGATACAAAAGTGTTGAAGTATCAGTCGGTCCTTTAAACTTATTTTTGTATTCACTTTTGGCTTAAAAAAAATTAAAAAATCCAGGGTTTTAAAGCACTATAAAGAGTGCTATAGACTTGAACCTTTAAATCTATACTGACCCATTTCCATCAATGCCAATATCTATATTACACATCTGTACCAGTTGTATGATCTGTAATACACCTAATGGTCTCTATACCTCCATTTGACACTATTTTGGGCAGTTTTTTTTTTAAACATACAGTCCAGTGCCACTGTGGTACAGTTTGTGCAACCGTTTAGAGTGCCATATGCTACCATATCTTGCATTTGGTTATGTGAATGAGGCCTTTAGTCAACAGGGAAATCTCAATCTTTAATGAATATCAGGAGTAGTGCATATCACTTGTTAAATCACAAAAAAATGCTTATATGCAGACGATGTGAATCATTTTAACCCTTGTAGTATGATACAGTCTCAGAAGATCATTGACCTTATTCTATATACAAAAAAAAAAAAAAAAAATCATTACCTCATCGGTGTTGTACATTCCCATGCCTACACCTCCTGCTGGAAAGTCAAATACTTCCCATTCCTTAGCTGCGGAGCCATCAGCTGGATTGAACACCATCTTGAATTTTCCAGCTTGATCAACAACAAAGTCTGTGGCCTTGTACTAAAAAAAAAAAAAAAAAAAAAAAAAAAAAGAAGAAAGAAAAAAAAAAAAGGAAGGTAGTTAAAAAAGGACAAACACCAAAGTTAATAGTCCACGAACAAAGCCAATCTTACCTGATCACCAAATGCATGTCTACCAATTGTGATGGCCTGTGTCCATCCAGGAACCAGTCGTGGAATGTTCTTACAAATAATTGGATCACGGAAGACTGTTCCACCCAAGATATTCCTGATTGTGCCATTGGGACTCTTCCACATCTTCTTCAAGTTAAACTCTAACATTTAAGACATTTGTAATTTTAATTCTAGTGCCATTTGCAAGATATTTTGGTGGAGAATAAATTAGGATCAGCCGTTTGTGGTCATACACCAGACATACCACTGGATGGCAGTCCGTACCTTAGCATGGCAGTCAATGGCTCACACCAGAATACACATTTAGGGAAATTTCGGAAGGGAAAACTTTAAAACCTCAAAGCAGTATTCATCTCTAGCCTTGTGAAATACTCAAGATACTGCATTAAAGAGAAAAACCTTTCAAGCAAATCCAACCCTGGATGAAAGCTGCTTTGAAACCTCAAAAGTCAACCACAGCATATACATGGGCCATGTCAGTAGACTGAATGATTTGAAACGCTCATCTTTTGATGAAATTAACACATGCCCGACTTAAAGGGTTATTCCCACCTTAGACACTTCTGGCATATCCACAGCGTATGCCATAAATGTCTGATAGATGCAGGTCCAGCTCGGCTGTTTCCGCAACTCCCATAGAAATAAATGGAATCAAGTGCGACTATCTCCATTCGTTCTCCACCTGAATGCAGCGGTGGCTGCCTCACCAGGTGGGATGGAGGTTCAGTAAGCCCTGTTCCATGGATAGGTGGACAGAGCTGGGACACTCACCCATCAGACATTTATGTCATATCCTCTAACATCGTAAGGACTAAATAAAATGCAAATTCTGGACCTTCAGAAAAGACTGTTTTGTTCATTACTATACTATTATATATATATATATATATATATATATATATATATATATATATATATATATATATATATATATATGCAAAAAAAACAGAATTGTAAGATTGAAAAATCATAAAAATGCCTTCTAGAAGTGAACAGGTGGCATAACAAAGACATGTATTACAGTGAATACCTTCTACTCGAGCCTCATCGGGAGTGATTGTAGCGCACTTTACAGCAACACTGTACTTCTTAGTGGCCAGAGCAGAGTCTATGGTAACCTGGTCATTGGTTTGGTCACGATATGGAAGGCCAAGATCAAAATATTTTAGCTCCACATCAACATTAGACAGGATCAACTGAAAGGAAAAGAAAACAAAGTTACTATAAATCTGGATAAAATGGTCTTGGGGGAACGCTGAAATTAATGCCTGACAAGATCTATCAAAATGGTCAGCATAGAATAAACGGGCTGATGTGTGAAATTGTCACGACATAAACCAAAGGCATAGGTAAAGCACCTGAGTCAGGGGACAAAGGCACTTAGATTGTCAAATAAGGTGTGCCCTGCCTACCACAAGACCTCTACTTTATTTGGACTGCGCAAATCTGGTTTGGGGAGGGGCTTTATAGTCATTTATTTAAGATGTATTAGGGCCTGTTCACATCACCGTTCATTTCAGTTCCGGGTTTCCGTCGGAGGTGTCGACTCCGCTATTGATTCAGTCGGAAAACCGGAAACCTGCCGGAATGGTGACGAACGGAAACCATTAGCGATGTTTCCATCACCATTGAGATCAATGGTGACTGAAACGGAAGCTGTGCTTTCACTTTGCGTTCACCCGACGGAAACCTCCGACGGAACCCCAGAACGGAAAGCGAATGGTGATGTGAACAGGCCCTCACACTGTCACCCAGAAATATCCACATAAAATATGTGAGGGCAGGACATATACACGCGATTACTGTACATAAAAATGATTGCATTTTCTTCACTGACATTGTCTGACAAATTGGAAGGATTTTTAACCACCACAATCTAGTTATAAAGACAAATGGTCCAAATTGGAGCAATTTGTCTTTTAGACAAGGTCGCAGTCAAAATAAAAATACTTTCAATTTAATAAAGGTGCTAGTCAATAAAAATAGGCTGCTTACCATCTACTTCCACACTACAGGAGACTTCAGGTATGTTCACACGCAGTGTTTTTCAGCCATTTTTCGGCCCGTAAACCTCCCGAAAAACCGGAAGCAGAACGCCGCCAAACATGTGCCGATTGATTTCAATCGGAAAAACAGCGTTCGGTTCTGACTGGGCGTTCATAAAAACGGCATGTCACTTCTGCCTTTTTGGAGCCGTTTCTCCAGACTCTATAGGAAAACAGCTCTAAAGCCGGCTGTAAAAACACTGCGAAAACCGTTAGTGGCTTAAAAAAAAAAAAAAGGAGTCTGAAAATCAGGAGCCATTCTCCCATGAAAACTATTTTCAGACGTTTTTTATTTTGTGTGTGCACATACCCTTAGGGCTCATTCAGAAGAGTATTCTTCGTCCGTGTGCTGTCCGTTGCAATAACTGACAGCACACAGACCCATTCATTTCAATGGGGGCTATTCAGACATGCGCGTGTTTTCATGCAGCGAGTGTCCGTTGCGTGAAACTCACTGCATGTCCTATATTGGTGCGCACCTTGTTGCCCTTTGAAGTCTATGGGTGCTTGAAAAACACGGACGACATCTGTGTGCTGTCAGTGTTTCACTCATCAGTTACAAAGAAGTGGAGAATTTTTTTTTTAAAAGTTCTTGCATGGACGAGAAAAACACATGCCATACGCAGCGCACGATGGCACACAGACACGAACTTCTGGAAATAAGCTGCGCTTTTATGCACGTGAAAATCTGACACGCTCGTGCAAATGTAGCCTGTCTGGGCACGGCAGCATTCACAAGCCACTCAGAGGCTGTGCTGCACATACTCCGGCAGCCTGCACAAACGGCTGCTTGGAAATAAGCTCCTTACTCGCAGCAAACAGGGACTCATTGGCTCCCCAGCACACATGCTGCATCCAAGTGTAGTGCTACCCCTCAGTATTGGCTCTCCTGCACAGGTGTGCATACAATTATAGCAATGCAGCGATCCTCTCCAATTCCAGTAAGGCCTGTACCAAAGAGCAAGATTACCACCGCAGGGCTATACTTGCATGCAGCACCTGTGCAGTAGGTCAAGCGGTTCAGTTTCACGCTTGACCGTTTTAAAGTGTGAAATTGCCCGTACAGGCGTTATTGCCACCTCTGCATGAATGTGACGTATTCCATTTAGTAGTCATAGTACACTTTTTAATGGGATTACATAATATGGAATAGCATAGTCTACTGCACTATCCCATACCAAGAAAAAAAGTATACAAAAGTATTAGCTTGATGAAGGCCAAAAGGATACCATTTTGGCCTAAATTGGGCTAGTTGAGCCCTACGTACATGTTTATTGTGCATGCAGGGAGCCATCACGGAACGCACTCGAAAACTAGGTGAAAACCATGATGTGAAGGGGGCCTTACATAACATTTATGGCTAGAGTTAAAGGGGTTGTCCGAGATACCAAAATTATTTCAAAAACTCTGTCATACATTACCCCTTATACAGACAACCTAAATAAAGCATCATTTAAAAAAAATAATTCTACTTAGCACATTTCTTCTTTGAATTCAGCACAGCTTGTTTACATGCAGTTCAGGTCTGGTTTGTTGAGGTTTCCTTGTCATGAAACTTATTTTACATGCACGCTCATTGCAGGCTGCAATGAGCGTGCACGTACCTTCCAAGAGTTCACGTGAGCTGTCCTTGCTCCTCCCCGCTGACCTCCTTCACTGGACTTGTCTCCTTGCTGACATTTTTGAAGGATGGTGACCGTTCTCCCCCCATTATGTTTTTCATATTTATGCTTTCTCTCTCTTTTCATGTCTATAAACCTCTTCGTGTCTACCCTAACCCTCGTCCACCCTCTTCTATCTCATGTCTCGCTCCACTAAGGCTATGTTCACACAGAGTTTATTTGCAGGAGGAATATCTGCCTCAAAATTCCATTGCAGCAGATTTACCTCTCCCTGCACGTTGATTTTTGCGTAGTTTTTACCCAGCGTTTTTTGTTGAGTTGTTTGCGGCGTTTTTCGCTTTTTTTTGCGTATTTTTTTTGCTGCATTTTTCGTTGCGTTTATTGTAGCCTTTTTCGCGGCGTTTATAGCTTTTTTTGCTGCGTTTTTCGCGTCGTTTTCCGTGGTGTTTTTTGCTTGCGGCAATTGAGCGTCGCTGGCAACAACGCGAAATACGCTTTCTCTGCCTCCCATTGAAGTCAATGGGAGGTCAGAGGCGTAAACGCCCAAAGATAGAGCATATCGCTTCTTTTTCCCGCAAGGCAGTTTTACTGCTCGCGGGAAAAAGACGCCCACGCCTCCCATTGAAATCAACGGTACGCATTTTCGGGCCATTTTTGACGAGTTTTGCGACGCTGTT
The DNA here is from genome assembly GCF_050947455.1 of Rhinoderma darwinii. Taxonomy (NCBI): domain Eukaryota; kingdom Metazoa; phylum Chordata; class Amphibia; order Anura; family Rhinodermatidae; genus Rhinoderma; species Rhinoderma darwinii. The sequence continues at coordinate 301,421,354 of NC_134689.1, read as the reverse complement.
TCCGCTTAAAAAAAACTCGTCAAAATACTCTGTGTGAACTTAGCCTAATGCTGCCTCCGTTATTGTACTTAATGTACCATTCCTCCTCCTCACATGCACTTTGTGCTGTGAGGAGGAGTAATTTTATTACATAGATGACACTACCCCTCCCCCACCTGTACCTAGCGCTATTGTGCGTAGCGCTATTGTAACTTATCGGAGTAGTGGAATCCCACTATGGTCGGGGATTCCGCTCCTGCACGCTTTGCTTGGACATAGACCTAGGCAGAGACATGAAGCAATCCGTTGTGGACCGGAATCATAGTGGCGCTGTCTACCTAAGGGCGGATTTACACGATCGCCATATACGTCCGTGCAACCCGCGTGTTTTTCACACGTGTGGCACGGACGTATGCAAGTCTATGGAGAAGTGCAGACTGTCCGTGATTGTTGTGCAGCGAGAGTCCGCAGCGTGAAACATACTGCATGTCCTCTATTGGTGCGTTATCATGCACCTACACTCACATTGAAGTCAATGCATGCGTGAAAACCACACACCGCACACGCGTGTTTGGTGCGTGATTTACACAGCAATTTTTTGTAAAAAAGAAAAAAATGGGCTGGCTTTGTTAGTGCATGAATAATGCATGACAATCGAAAAGCACACTGATGCATAAGGGCGGATTTACACGAGCGTGTGCGTTTTGCGCACGCAAAAACCGTGGCGTTTTGCGTGCGCAAAATGCACTTGACAGCTCCGTGTGCCCTGTTCATATGATGCGTGGCTGCGTGATTCCGTTTGGATGTTTGTAAACAGAAAAGCACGTGGTGCTTTTGTTTACATTCATTCTTTTACAGCTGTTGCGCGAATAACGCGTGTCCCACGGAAGTGCTTCCATGGGGTGCGCCTGATTTTCACACACCCATTGACTTCAATGGGTGCGTGATGCGCGAAAAACGCAGAAATATAGAACATGTCGCGAGTTTTACGCAGCGGACTCTCGCTGAGCAAAACTCACAGTCTGCACTTCCCCATAGGTCCATGTGTAATCTTAGGGTATGTTCACACGGCAGCGTCCGTAACGGCCGAAATTACGGGGCTGTTTCCAGGAGAAAACAGCCCCGTCATTTCAGCCGTAACGGCATGTGCAGGCGCTTGAACGCCGCGTCCATTATGGACGTAACTGGAGCTAGTTTTCCATGGAGTCCATGGAAAACGGCTCCATTTACGTCTGAAGAAGTGACATGACACTTCTTTGGCGCGGGCGTCTATTTACGCGCCGTCTTTTGACAGCGACGCGTAAACATACGCCTCGTGTGAACAGACAAACGTCAGCCCATTGCTTTCAAGCCGTAATTTCGGACGTAATTCGGGGGTTAATACGCCCGAATTACGTCCATAAATAGGCCGTGTGAACATACCCTTATAAAGGAATAAAAAGAATGTCATCTGGGGTCCTGTATCTAAGCCTACATTGTGTTAGGCTTAGATACAGGCTCCATGTGTGACACTGTTTGTTAGACCCTGTATCTAAGCCTAACAATGTAGGCTTAGATACAGGACCCCAGAAGATCTTATCCAGTTCAGGACCGGGCTATTTTGCGCCTTCAGGACCAGACACCGTTTAGCCATTTATAGCACGTGTTAGTTAAATGGCTATAACTTTTTTATTTGTTGGGCTAACTACGTGATTTTTGCGAAGTTTTTTCCGTAGACCTTGGAGGTTTATTTTTTTAGTTTTTATACACACCTTTTTTGCCATTTTAGAATTTTTATTCATAAAGTTTGAAAATAGTAAAAAAATAAGTTTTTATGTTTCAGCTATTTTTTGGGGTAATCACATAGTTTTACCCTAAAATAGACCTTTTATTTGTGATCGTCATTGTCTACCGTAAATTTTAATATATTACATGTCTATATTAGGGTAATTGGGTCAGCGCTAGCGTTACAACAATGATTGGCGGGGGGGGGGGGGGACGGGACGACTTTTTTTGGGGTGGGTATTTTATGTGTATTTATTATTTACATTTTTTTTGCACTTTACTTTATTATTTTTTTATTACTATGGTCTGTCCCTCAAAGGTCAAAGAAGACCTTTGGGGAACTTTATATATATTTTTCCTCTCTTTTACACCAGGCTTTTCCCCTGTAACTGGAGCTGCACAGCAGCCCCAGTTACAGGGGAAATCAGCCCTCTCATAGTGACGATTGTCACTAATAGGGCTGTGCTGGGTCTTGTAAGACCCAGCCGCAGTCTGTCAGTAACGGCACCCGGCGATCATGTGACCAGTCACATGATCACCGGGAGGAATAGAGACAGCGCTGCTGCTGCTGTCTCTATTCCTATACACAGCATTCATTGAACGCTGTGTAAAAACACATCGGAGAAGACAGAAGCAGCGAAAGCTGCTTCTATCCTCTCCTCAGGGTCCCCGGCAGTCACTGACAGCCGGAGACCCGACATTCAGCTGCCCGATCGCGCGGGCAGCAAGTTAAAACCCGAGCCGTAAAAAGTCTATGGCTCGGGTTTTAAGGACCCGTCCCTGACCGCTGGCCGTAAAAACACAGCCAGCGGTCGGGAACAGTTGTTAAACAGTGTACTATTATAGGCTCTGCTCCGGGACTCGCCTGACATCGGAGCAGAGCCTATACTAGCGTAGTGCGGCTCCTCCTTGGGCCTGCTCGGTCCTACGGCGCAACGGTGTCCCACGGGCCGCAGATAACAGCCTCAAGGGCTGCATCGTGTTGTATAATCCCCTATCAAAGCCTACTATGTGTAGGCTTTGATAGGGTAAGAACTAAAAGTACAGATGCCACTGTACCTCGTCGACTGGGCTAGTCCGCAGGTGCCGTCCCTTTTCACTTTTTTCACTGAACACGCATAGGTGCGCTCACAGTGAAAAGCTGCATAGGCTGGGCGGGCAGTCATGAACGAGCACCCGCAGAAACGACACGTCACCAGTGACGTGTCGTATCCCATCCGATGTCTCGCTGGGACGAGACCATGTGATCGGGATACGACACGACAGTGGACGAGGAAGAAAAAGTGATGTCAGAAGACAGGTGATCGGAAGAAAAGAGCTGCCAGAACGGAGAACAGAAGCAAGATTGCACAGGTAAGTATATTATTCAATAGTTAATATGTGCATTGTGGGTTTAAATTTAAAGTAAAAATATATCTCGGACAACCCCTTTAATCTAATACACATCTACAGCTTCCCAGCGAGGTATTGAGACATGTAGACAAGTTTTTGGAAAAACATAAGCTTTATAGATAATTAGTTTAAGGTTAAGATCCACTACACAGCTTCCACATCCACAGTTAGGGGATCTGTACACTGCCTGGCATCCAGCTAAAAAGGAAACTTGGTATGAGCAGTGTGATAAGCGCAGTCAAATGGAGGCTCTCAGCATTGCACATAATCATCGCTGGGAGAAAAGTAGTATGGTCCAGTGATCCATTTGATCGTGTAAGGGATTGTATTCATCATTTCAACACTGGGCACAGTGAGGTGAAAATACATGACACGCTTATGCGTTTCAAACGTCAACTCCATACTTAAGTCATGGTGCTATGACTAAGAACGCAGTTGGCGTTTCAAACGCATAAGCGTGTCATGTATTTTCACCTCACTATGCCGGTTGTTTTAGGAAATAAAAGTATTTACACTGAATGGTCAAGTCAGTGTACCGAACCACTGACAACTGGATACCGGTGAGCTGGTAAACGTTCTCACTTTACATCATCATACCTTTTCCTTGATGAACTCCCAGATGATGCGGGTCATCTCATCCCCATCCATCTCCACCACTGGGTTAGCCACCTTGATACGTTTGTCTGCATCTGCAAATTGAGGGGGAAAAAAAAGGGACAAAATAAGCAGCCAACCAAGGCTGAAGCAGAAGGGACACTGTACAAAGTATTTATTTAACCAGTTCAGGACCGGGCTATTTTGCGCCATCAGGACCGGGCTATTTTGCGCCATCAGGACCAGACACCGTTTAGCCATTTTTAGCACATGTTAGTTAAATGGCTATAACTTTTTTATTTGTTGGGCTAACAACGTTATTTTTGCGACGTTTTTTCCGTAGACAATGCTTTTCTCTTTTTTTTTTTAATCGTTCTTATACACATCTTTTTTGCTATTTTAGAATTTATTTATTTGTGATAGTCATTGTCTACTGTAAATTTTAATATATTACATGTCTATATTAGGGTAATTATACCCCCCCCCCCCCCCGTGTCTCCCTTGTTCCTGCTGCTAATCTGTTCTGCTAGAGGAGGGGCTCTGCATCAAGAGGAAGGGGAATGATTATGCTCCGACCATATAGACTCTTCTTCCGTCCCCTGCAGGAGACTTCAGATATACTGCAGTCTCTGCTCCTTACCTGACAAGCAGGGAAGAAGCAAATTCTATTAGCTGCTTTGCAGTGAACAGAGGATTACTATGCGGAGACCTGGCAGTAGGGATACTGACTAGGGGCGTAGCTAAAGGCTCATGGGCCCTGATGCAATAATTTAACTCATGAGCCCCCTACCCCTCCCCCACCAGACCCCTGCGCACGACTATGCTCTGCAGCCTTGCCCGACAGCTCCCATAGCTGCCCCCCTTACAGTATGCCTCCCATATATATGCCCCCACACAGTATAATGCTCCCCATAGCCAACCACCACACAGTATAATGTTCCCCATAGCTGACCACCACAGTATAATGTTCCCCATAGCGGACCACCACACAGTATGTTCCCAATAGCGGACCACCACTACAGTATAATGCTCCCCATAGCAGACCACCACTACAGTATAATGCTCCCCATAGCTGACCACCACCACAGTATAATGCTCCCCATAGCTGATCACCACCACAGTATAATGCTCCCCATAGCTGACCACCCACCACAGTATAATGCTCCCCATAGCTGACCACCCACCACAGTATAATGCTCCCCATAGCCGACCACCCACCACAGTATAATGCTCCCCATAGCCGACCACCCACCACAGTATAATGCTCCCCATAGCCGACCACCCATCACAGTATAATGCTCCCCATAGCTGACCACCCACCACAGTATAATGCTCCCCATAGCTGACCACCCACCACAGTATAATGCTCCCCATAGCCGACCACCCACCACAGTATAATGCTCGCCATAGCCGACCACCCACCACAGTATAATGCTCCCCATAGCCGACCACCCATCACAGTATAATGCTCCCCATAGCTGACCACCCACCACAGTATAATGCTCCCCATAGTTGACCACCCACCACAGTATAATGCTCCCCATAGCCGACCACCCACCACAGTATAATGCTCCCCATAGCCGACCACCTACCACAGTATAATGCTCCCCATAGCCGACCACCTACCACAGTATAATGCTCCCCATAGCTGACCACACCACAGTATAATGTTCCCCATAGCTGAGAAAACTGAGGATAGTACTGCCCATCCCAGTATAATGCTCCCCATATCTGACCACCCCAGTATAATTCTCCCCATAGCTGACCACCCCAGTATAATGCTCCCGATAGCGGACCACCATCCCAGTTTAATGCTCCCCATAGAAGACCACCCCAGTATAATGCTCCCCATAGCCGACCACCACCCCAGTATAATGCTCCCCATAGCTGACCACCCACCACAGTATAATGCTCCCCATAGCCGACCACCACCCCAGTATAATGCTCCCCATAGCGGACCACCACCCCAGTATAATGCTCCCCATAGCCGACCACCACCCCAGTATAATGCTCCCCATAGCGGACCACCACGGTGTTGTGAATATAGCATGTTTTAGATCATGATCATTCAACCAGCATGACTAAGAAAGGGAGGTTGTGTCAAACCAATTTACTATTTACAAGTTACACAAAGGATCTACCTGTTATCCATCACATCTAAATTCATAACTTGTGATAGATTATAGGTAGATCCTGCATATCAGACACGCAGGACCCGCTGACATTAAACCTGTCAGGTCTGCGGGACTGACATTCAGGTCATAACGAATGATACAGCTGCTCTGTATCGAGAATACACAGAGCTGCAGCTCCAAAGCAAACTAATTTTTAATAAAAACGATTTAGAAAGTTGCACCAATCACACTGATTGCCCTTTTTATTTTAAAAGAAATTGCCCTCCAATGGTGTACATAGCCAATGGTGTACGAAGGCTTTGATAGTCTGCTAAAACCAAAGACTAATTCCCAGCACAAAAAAATATATATTTAGGAAATTTCGGCAGCAGAGGGGACAGCACCTTCAGCTCCATAGTATGACATTTAATCCGATCAGATCCTCAGAAGAGGACAATCTCTGGTAAAAATAGACTTTAGCATGTTAAGCCTGGCAAACAGCTGCAGCCTTTCAGAAGTCTGTACTAGATCGAAGGTGCTTTTTGTAGTGTCCTACAGTAAAATGCCATTTCTAGTCCTGCATGGCAGTGACTACTAGCAAACAGTAACAGTTTACAGTTATTAAAATGGCCTGGGAGGAACATAACAGTACACAAGTTCTGTACTCCATCAAGGAAGCCAGTCTAACCACATTCCTGGCTTCAAGACCGACGCTGTCACCATGTAAGCCTCCCGCCTGACCTCCACATCAACCTTCAATATCCCTTCCAAGTAAAAGTTTAACTAGGCCTGTCCAGATATTCTGAACTGTAAATTGCCAAAATAAGTGCTTTGTGCAGAAAGTTTAGAAGACATGTGACTGCAGTGAGCAGGTTGACCCGAGGCGCAAGCGCTGTCATTCTGCCCCAATCTATGAGCGGTCAAAACTCAAAAAACACAACTGCAGCAGGTTAATAGATCTATTTTACACATGAATCCTTTTACCAATAGATCCAAGTTCTTCTTAAGCAGGACCACAAAGCCCAGGAGCCATTTAACCAGTATGCCAAAAACTCTTCTACAGCACAACTAAGTGTGATGGTCAAGGAAACCAAGAGTGGCTCCTAAAGTCTCTAGTGTTGCCCACTGCCTTAGGCCCCATGCACATGACCGTGCCCGCAATCACGGCCGGCGATTGCGGGCACGGCCGGCCGCTGACAGCCGCATTTTCGGGCCGTGCTCCCATACAAAGTATGGGAGCACGGCCCGCAAAATGCAAAAGAACGGACATGTTCCATAATTCCCGGAACATTTCCACGGCACGGACACCCTTCCGTAGTGCTACGGAAAGGTGTCAGTGTTCAATGAAAGTGAATGGCTCCGTTTTTGCGGACCGCAATTGCGGTCCGCAAAAACGGAGGTTTTTTGCTGTCGTGTGCATGGGGCCTTACTAGTTCGAAACCTCAATTAGGTTTTTTCAAAAGAGAACGGGTCCGCTTAATACTGGATCTAGGACATACTGTCCCAGCGGTGGAAAATTCAGTTACCAGCGGTATTATTGACCTTATGTCAGTAAGTTGCGCACACAAACCGTAGAGGCAGCGCCTGTTCAGTCCATGCGTTTCTCTGCTGTTTGTATTGGTAGTTGCCACAGTAATGTTGTGTAAAGAAGAACCTGCAGGACAGCACAGTCCCCATGGTGCCAGCCAGCTTGTTAGTATTCTAGAGATACTATAGAAATCCCCAGCATTAGAGCCAAAGGCACCCACACAGCCGCCAACACAAGTCTAGCTGTCAGACAACTTCATATTTGTTTCCACCACAGAATAAATCATAAAAAGTGTAAAGTGTCAGTGCTACGTCTAATAGTCCTCCAGACAGACATCTAAAGTCACAAGGGCATCCGAATTGTTCCATTAAAGGGAACCCCGTCACATAAGGGCATCTTTGATTTGGGATTGATTTAGTGGTTGCTGTGTGTTTTTTGCTTGTTGAACACTTTGCGGGGTCGAGAAGGTTCTCGTAACATGTCCCTCCATGCTTTTCCTAAATTTCCAGACTGGCACTTTATGCGGCCATATATTGATTGTAATAGTGCCCTCAAGTTCAGCCTCTGTAGGACCTAGAACACATCCGAAATGTTAAAATGAGCCTCATCCAATGACTGGTCTTTAAAACAAACTGGAGTTACAGTGACAATCCCTACACAGCAAACTTTCCATACAATTCAATCGATTATAACAAACTAACATGGCTAGATACTAAATTGCAATCTGTCACTTGTAACATTACCACTTTGCAAAGCATTAGTGAGGCCTCATCTAGAATATGCAGTCCAGTTCTGGGCTCCAGTTCATAGAAAGGATGCCCTGGAGTTAGAAAAAAATACAAAGAAGAGCAACAAAGCTAATAAGGGGCATGGAGAATCTAAGTTATGAGGAAAGATTAAAAGAACTAAACCTATTTAGCCTTGAGAAAAGACGACTAAGGGGGGACATGATTAACTTATATAAATATATTAATGGCACATACAAAAAAAATGGTGAAATCCTGTTCCTTGTAAAACCCCCTCAAAAAACAAGGGGGCACTCCCTCCGTCTGGAGAAAGAAAGGTTCAAGCTGCAGAGGCGACAAGCCTTCTTTACTGTGAGAACTGTGAATCTATGGAATAGTCACCGCAGGAGCTGGTCACAGCAGGGACAGTAGATGGATTTAAAAAAGGCCTAGATCATTTCCTAGAACAAAAAATATATTAGCTCCTATGTGTAGAAATGTTTCCCTTCACTTTTCCTGTCCCTTTGTTAAACTTGATGGACATGTGTCTTTTTTCAACCATACGAATGATGTAACTTCAAGCAGTTTGACTCGGCCACATGATACATTGTTTAAAGCGGTCAGGCTCAGGCCATGTCTGCACTTTTCCTGCCCATGTCTGTCACCCCTGGTCAGGCCTCAGCACAACCATATGGGCAGAGTGGCTCTGAAGGTCAAATAGATAATGTGACATTACTGCTGGAAGTGATAAACCACATGAAGCAACCAGTAGGAACCTCCCTGCACCTGCATAGAGTAGTATTCTGTTCAGCGGTGACCAGATCTGCACTGTATAAACTTGGAATATTTTCCACTTGACGTTTAGTCATGTGTTCTAAGCAGACGCCGCTCTGCATTTTAGCACAGGGAAGAGACAACTGCTTCTAGCTGCCAACAGCGCAACAAACTGCGAACAGCTAGAAGAACTTAGTGGAATAGTGAATCAGGAGGCAGAGAAAGTAGCGACAGAACAGCTGCCATTTTGATTTTCACTTAGAAACCCCCAGAGATAATCTGCCAAGAAGAACTCCGAACTTGACAAGGGCACAAGGACTTGTAAGTCCCATGCCTAATTATCAGGATATTCTCTAACAGCTGAATATATTAGATACTAAAATCCCTCCTGAACCCTGCCTGTGTAACCCTATAAAAGACGACTTCTGAAGGGACAATAATCGTCAGACACCAAACATGGGGCCTCAAACTCATAGCAACCAATTACTTGTTCCCACAACCGTAGTGAAAAATTCAAGGAATTCAGTTATGATCAACTCCTTCATTTTGTCTAGATGAATTACTACCACCTAGGCCCAATTCCATATTTCTGACATACATCTCTGGAGCTGCAGAGGGTTGTGGTTTTCCAGTGATCTTGCTTCATAGTTATTTGCCATCTTTCTGCACAGTAAACGACCAGGCATTGCCCATACAGATAAGGGCATTCAGCAGACAATCTTATTCCCAGACAGAGCTGGGCCTAACCACTGCACAGTGCCCCCTATTACAGAGCTGGGCCTAACCACTGCACAGTGCCCCCTACTACGGAGCTGGGCCTAACCACTGCACAGTGCCCCCTATTACGGAGCTGGGCCTAACCACTGCACAGTGCCCCCTATTACAGAGCTGGGCCTAACCACTGCACAGTGCCCCCTATTACAGAGCTGGGCCTAACCACTGCACAGTGCCCCCTATTACAGAGCTGGGCCTAACCACTGCACACTGCCCCCTATTACAGAGCTGGGCCTAACCACTGCACAGTGCCCCCTATTACAGAGCTGGGCCTAACCACTGCACAGTGCCCCCTATTACAGAGCTGGGCCTAACCACTGCACAGTGCCCCCTATTACAGAGCTGGGCCTAACCACTGCACAGTGCCCCCTATTACAGAGCTGGGCCTAACCACTGCACAGTGCCCCCTATTACAGAGCTGGGCCTAACCACTGCACAGTGCCCCCTATTACAGAGCTGGGCCTAACCACTGCACAGTGCCCCCTACTACAGAGCTCAGCATTATAGCTGCAGAAAACCTGCTATTTACAGACCAGGGCCCAACATCGGCAGACTGCGCCCTACTAACAAGCATGGGGCAACATCTGCAGCGTTCCCCCTAATATGGAGCTGGGCCCACCATGTACAGAGTGCCCCCTATTACAGATCAGGACCTAACATCTGCAGAGTGCCCCCATATTACAGAGCTGGGCCTAACATCTGCAGAGTGCCTGCCATTTACAGAGCTGGGCCTAACATTGGCAGAGTGCCCCCTATTAATGTGACAGCTGCAGTGTGCCACCTATTACAGAGCTTGGCCCAACATCCACAGAGTACCCAACCTCCATTAGGGCCAGTTGTTTTTTTGGCGCCGATTTTGACGCAAAAATCACGTCAGAATCAGCCGAAACCAACTCCAATTGAGTTTAATGGGAGGCTGAGGCGCTTTTCTTCCATGGCAGCTTTTATCTGTTCGCGGGGAAAAAAGCGCCAAGTTCTTTCTTGATGTGGTTCCGCCTCGGACCTACCATTGAAATAAACGGGATGCCGAGAAGGCGGTTTTTGCTGCGTTTTCTTGCCCACAGCACTCAATGGCCATGGACGAAAAATGCCACGAGTAGTGTGGCAAGAAAGTGCAGACAGGTCAAAGAGGCAGGTTTTTTTTCTGCCTACAAATTCCTCTCTGTACAAGGCCTTACATCTGCAGAGCGCCCCCTATTATAAAGCTGGGCATAACATCTGCAGACTGCCCCCTATTATACAGCTGGGTATAACATCTGCAGAGCACCCCCTATTATAAAGCTGGGCATAACATCTGCAGAGTGCCCCCTATTATACAGCTGGGTATAACATCTGCAGACTGCCCCCTATTATACAGCTGGGTATAACATCTGCAGAGCGCCCCCTATAATAGAGCTGGGCATAACATCTGCAGATTGCCCCCTATAATAGAGCTGAGTATAACATCTGCAGAGCACACCCTATCAAACAGCTGGGCCTAACTACAGAGTGGCATTATCCCAGCTTTACCGAGTGTGCCAGGATCACACAGCCCCCACATATAGACCCTCTAATTAGACACTCCCATAGGCGGGGACTCCGGCAGCTCCTCGCCTCACTTCCCTTATCTAGGACGGTACATGCACATTTATAGGTTACTGTCCCCGAAAGAAGGTCAAACAGCTCCTAGATGACCTTAGCGTCCGGTCACACGGCCACCCCGCTTATACCGTCCGGTCACCCCGCTTATTCACGCAGCATCCTCTGCATAATATGAGAAGAGGTGCAGAGCAGGGAGGCCACGGACAATAGAAGCGTCCCCGCAATCACCATATGCCGTATCCCATCCTGTACACTAGGTGCTGCGCCGCCAGTCACAGGACGGGTATTTTAGGAAGCAGACAGATGGCCATAAAGGGGATAATTCAGACACTACAGAGAGGGAGCAGCGCCCAGATAACGATGCAGACAATGGACGCCGGGCATCTCCTGTGGGAGCGCTCGGACAGTGACTTTAAATTCAGTCTTGCCTCCCGATCGCGGCTGCAGAGAGCAAACCCCAGAAAACAAACAGAGCGGGCGCACTCACAGTTCCTCTGCTGCTGGGTGAGAGCGGGGGCGAGGGCACCGGGATTTTTGCCCAGCACTGCTGCGGAAGACTTGCAGATAGAGGTGACAGCTCGGAGGTAGCCGGCCATGTTTCCGTAGAATAGGGAGAGACGGGAAGATGGTCACAAGCTTGGGGTGTCCCGGAGAAATCGCAGATTCTATACTTCGCGCCGCACTTCACCCCAAGCCTCCCGGCTTCAAGGGCGCACACGTCAGCATAGCGGCAATTTATAGTTGCAGTGACGTCACGCCCGGTGGTGGCAGGAGAAGGGGCGGGGCCCGCCGGGGAGCGAGCATGCTCTACTTTTCATTCATTTATTTCTCACGCGCGCCAAGTAGAGGCGCTGTAACCCCTTCACGGCCGGCAAAGAATTCTAGCCCCACCCCTTGTAGCTGGTCCGCTCTGTAACCACTCCACTGCTGGACACAAAGGCCCATTTACATCAAATTCCGTATTTGTATCAGTCGTTTTGTCGTTTGGACTTCTGCTCTAGAGAACTACAGTTTTCTTATTTATGGAGAACTATTTTGCACAACAAATCTAGGATTCGTGTGAAACAGATCAAGAGTACAGTGGTAATGCATTCCTATGGAGGCTTACATACTTTCATACAGTAGTCTGCAAAGGGCTCTATCATATATGCACCATTGGATACAGTATATCAGCCCATGTTGTTGTACTGATCCATAATATAGCACCAATAGCCTACCAACAGTCCATATACATACCTCATGCACAACCGATGCAGCACAGCAATTTTTTTATCTTTTAGACCACGCCTCTAATCCCACCCAATCCTCGCCCATACACACCTGGTTCAGCCCACGCAGTTTCATGCTCCCATAGCGCCTCCCACACAGTACAATACCAAATAGTTGCCCCCATACAGTATAATGCCCCCATAGCTGCCACTATACAGTATAATGCCCCCATAGCTGCCACCATACAGTATACTGCCCCATAGATGCACCCATACAGTATAAAGCCAAGACAGATGCCCCCATGCAGTATAATGCCCATACAGATGCACACATACAGTATAATGCCTATACAGATGCTCCCATGCAGCATAATGCCCCCATAGATGCCCCATACAGTATAATGCCCCCTTAGCTGCCCCTAGTGCCTGTGCCCTTGTACATAGTAACACAATGCCCATGTAGGTAGTGCCCATGTACATAGCGCCACAGTTTCCCCTGTAGATAGTGCCCTTATATAGTGCCACAGTGTCAACATAGACAGTGCCACACCCCCCTTGAAGATAGTGCCCTCTGTAGATAGTGCCACACAGTTCCCCTCCCAGGTAGTGCCACACAGCCCCCCTCCCAGGTAGCGCCACAGAGCACCTCCCCCCTGTAGATAGCGCCATTGGGACTCCCTCTAGGAGCGGAATCCCCAGCCAGAGCATAGGCCGGGGATTCCGCTCCAGGAGAAGCCCCTGACGTCAATGTCCATATATGGACAGTAAGCTCATAGGTTTCCTCTAGGAGCGGAATCCCCGGCCAGATCATTCAGGGTAAGCCAAGGAGTAGCCACTAATTCTGAAACAGGGAACCATCCGCTCCCTTCTTCAGAATTAGTTCAGAGCAGAGGGAGCTCTTCCGCTCGCCGAAGACTCCCCGGGCACAGCGCTATTTTAAAGGAACAGTGTCATGGCAAATAATTTTTTTTATATGTTAAAGATGTTAGTGCTTTAATAAAAACGTTTTTATTCATTTGTGTGTTTGTGTTTTACTTTTTCTTATTTTTTCACTTTTTCTTCCCTATGGGGGCTGCCATTTTTTGTTCCATTTCTGTGTGTGTCGATTAACGACACACACAGACATGGAGTACGGCAGCCACAGTCCCATAGGGACTGTGAACGGCTCCCGTCCCATTCACGTCCGTGTACGGCGTCTGTGTGGGAACTGCGCATGCGCCGCTCCCACACAGTCCTATTCGAAATTGGCACCGTCCGGCGCCATTTTCCTGTGGACCGGAAGTCGCGGCCGGACTGTAATATTACTACTTCCGGTCGCGGCTTCCGGACTTGTGCACATGGAACAGCGACAGCAAAGGGAGCGGACGGGCCGGAGGGAGCCGCGGCGGCAGGAGCAGGTAAGCGATTTCAATGTATGTTAGTGTTTGTGTGTGTTTACTACTGTATGTAAACCTACTACACTGTGGGTTACCTCAAAAAATGGCGACACACAGTGTAGGAGGTTAAACCTTTCAAACCCCTCGTTTATCCCGGCACTAGCTAGGATAAAGGAGGGGGGATGCAGAGAGCTCACTAGAGCGAGAGCTTTTAACCCAATGTTGCAATGCTGCAATTTTGGGAACTAGCTCCAACTAGCTCCATCTAGTGACCAAAAATGGGTAGTATTATAAATTTTGAAAAATTTGAAAAAATTTATAATATTTCCTGACTCGCGAAAAAAATAAAAAAAATTTGAACAATGTTTAATCACCCACACACTAAATGTTTTAATTTTAAAAAAAAAACATGTTTTTGGGGCGACACCATGCCTTTAAGCTCTGTTCTCGAGGAAGCCCTTGACGTTACTGTCCATATATGGACAGTGACTACTCCTTAAGCGGAATACCCATTGCTGATGATCTGGCAGGGAATTCCGCTCCTAGAGGAAACCACTGAGGACACTGTCCATATATAAACATTGACGTCAGGGGCTTCCCCTGGAGTGGAATCCCCAGCCAGAGTTGGCAACGGGGTTTCCGCTCAACGAGTATCCACTGACGTCACTGTCCATATATGGACAGTAACGTCAAGGGCTTCCCCGAGCACATCGCTTAAAGTAGCACTGTGCCCGGGGAGACCTCGGCGAGCGGAGGAGCTCCCTCTGCTCCTCCACTCTGAACTAATTCTGAAGCAGGGTGCTGATGGTTCCCTGCTTAAGAATTGGCTTCAACTGTATCTGCAGGACATACCCCCGGCCGCCCAGGACAGCGGGACATCGCCCGGAGTCCGGGACTGTCCCGCTGAAGGTATGCATATACTGTGCTTTAATATGCTTCTAATTTTACGAGGAATACACAAAACTGAACCATACAAGTGTCATCATATGTCATGGCGGCAGTCACATAACCAGAGGCGTAGCTAAAGGCTCATGGGCTACAGTGCCAAAGTTCTTCTTGGGCCCTCCCTACTTTTCTTCATGGCTGACGGCCTGCAGTATTCAGTTGCATCGCTGGGTCTCCTAAGTGTGTGTATATATATATATATATATATACATACATATATATATACATACATATATATATATACATACATATATATACATATATATATATATATATATATACATATACATATACATACATATATATATATATACATATATACATATACATACATATATACATACATATACATACGTATATACATACATACGTATATACATACATATACATACGTTACACCGGTCCTACTCCCGGGATTATGGTGTCAGTGGCCTAAAGTACGGTAGCTGGACCCCTCTAGTCTTCATTTCAGGTACACTAAAAGCTTGGTGTTACATTGGTTAGGTCATGGAACCAGTGGTACGGCCATTTCTCCAATGTGTCCTAGAAGCCGTTTTTTACAGGACAACGCCAGGCCGCATGCTGCTCATGCTACTGTGAGCAGCCCGCGTGACCTAAATGTGGTACCATGGCCTGCATCGTCTACGGACTGGTCTTCTATCGAGCACATCTGGGTCGTCAATGGTCGGCAATTGCAAAGGGAGCCGCCAGCATCCAATCTTGACGATTTACGTGAAAAAGTGCATTCAGCATGGCATCACATTCCTCAGACAACAATTAATAACCTCATTAATAGCATGCCAAGGTGTGTAAGTGCGTGTATTTCTGCGTGTGGCGTTCATGCGCGATACTGAATACATCAACGTTTGGAATATTTTGTTTCCATTTTTTTACCATTTGCATATCATTAACCCCTTCAGGACTGAGCCTGTTTTGGCCTTCAGGACAAAGCCGATTTTTTCAAGTCTGACATGTGTTACTTTATGTGGAAATAACTTTGGAATGCTTTTACCTATCCAAGTGATTCTGAGATTGTTTTCTCGTGACATATTGTACTTTATGCTAGTCAAAAAAATTGGTCGATAAATTCAATATTTATTTGTGAAACACACCAAGATTTAAAGAAAATTTGCAACAAATTAGCATTTTTCTAAATTTAAATGTATAATGCTTGTAAAACAGATCGTAATACCACACAAAATAGTTACTAGTTAACATTTCCCATATGTCTACTTTATGTTTGCATCGTGCTTTGAACATCCTTTTATTTTTCTAGGACGTTACAAGGCTTAGAACTTTAGCAGCAATTTCTCATATTGTCAAAAAAAATTCAAAAGGCTATTTTTTCAGGGACCAGTTCAGGTCTGAAGTGGCTTTGATGGCCTTATATATTAGAAACCCCAGATAAATCACCCCATTTTGAAAACTGCACCCCTCAAAGTATTCAAAAGAGCATTCAGAAAGTATTTTAATCCTTTAGGCGTTTCTCAGGAATTAAAGCAATGTAGAGGTGAAGTTTGCAAATTTCATTTATTTTTTTTTTTTGCCAAAATTCATTTGTAATATATCTTTTTCTGTACCACAGAAGGTTTTACCAGAGAAACGCAACTGAATATTTATTGCCAAGATTCTGCCGTTTTTAGAAATATCCCACATGTGGCCCTAGTGTGCTAGTGGACTGAAACACAGGCCTCAGCAGCAAAGGAGCACCCAGTGGATTTTGGGCCTCCTTTTTTTTTTAGAATATATTTTAGGCACCAGCTTTGAAGAGGTCTTGTGGTGTCAAAACAGTAAAGACCCCCAAAAAGTGAAACCATTTTGGAAACTACACCCCTCAAGGAATTTATTTAGGAGTATAGTGAGCATTTTAAACCCAAAGTTTTTTTTGCTACATTTATTTGAATTAGGGTATGTGCACACGATAGCTGCCTTTTACGTCTGAAATTACGTCTGAAATTACAGCTCCGTAGTTTCAGACGTAATTGCTCCTCGCATTATGCGAGGCGTCATTGACGGCCGTAAATTTGAGCTGTTCTTCATTGAATTCAATGAAAAACGTCTCAAATTACGTCCAAAGAAGTGTCCTGCACTTCTTTTGACGAGGCAGTCATTTTACGCGTCGTCGTTTGACAGCTGTCAAACGACGACACGTAAATTACAGGTCGTCGGCACAGTACGTCGGCAAACCCATTCAAATGAATGGGCAGATGTTTGCTGACGTATTGTAGCCGTATTTTCAGGCGTAAATCGAGGCATAATACGCCTCGTTTAAGCCTGAAAATAGGTCGTGTGAACCCAGCCTTAGGCCTCATTTACACGAGCGTGTGCGTTTTGCGCACGCAAAAAAACGCTGCGTTTTGCGTGCGCAAAAGGCAATTGACAGCTCCGTGTGTCATCCGTGTATGATGCGCGGCTGCGTGATTTTCGCGCAGCCGCCATCATAGAGATGAGGTAGTCGACGCCCGTCACTGTCCAAGGTGCTGAAAGAGCTAACTGATCGGCAGTAACTCTTTCAGCACCCTCGACAGTGAATGCCGATCACAATCTACACCAACCTGTGAATAAAAAAAGACGTTCACACTTACCATGAACTGCCTGCTTCCTCCAGTCCGGTCTCCCGGCCGTTGCCTTGGTGACGCGTCCCTCTCTTGTCATCCGGCCCCACCTCCCAGGATGACGCGGCAGGCCATGAGACCGCTGCAGCCTGTGATTGGCTGCAGCCTGTGCTTGGCCTGTGATTGGCTGCAGCTGTCACTTGGCCTGAATTGTCATCCCGGGAGGTCGGACTGGAGGAAGAAGCCGGGAGTTATCGGTAAGTCAGAACTTCTTTTTTTTTTTACACGTATATGTATATTGTGATCGAAAGTCACTGTCCATGGTGCTGAAACAGTTTAAGTCTTTCAGCACCGTGGGCAGTGACTGTCTCCTGACGTCGCGTACCCGAACATTTTTTGCCGGGTTCGGTTAAAACGAGTTCGGCCGAACCCGGTGAAGTTCGGTGCGCTCATCTCTAATTTGACACTCCGTTTGGATGTTTGTAACCAGAAAAGCACGTGGTGCTTTTCTGTTTACATTCATCCTTTTGACAGCTCTTGCGTGATTTTCGCGCATGCAACGCAGGACCGTCAGTGTGGCATGCGTTGTTTTCACGCACCCATTGAAGTCAATGGGTGCGTGTTGCGTGAAAAACGCAAGAATATAGAACATGTCGTGAGTTTTACGCAACGCACTCACGCTGCGCAAAATTCACGCATCGTCTAAACAGCCCCATAGACTATTATAGGTGCGTACGACACGCGTGAAAAGCACGCGCGTCGCACGCGCGTATAATACGCTCGTGTAAATGAGGCCTTAGTATGTGAAGATGAAAATATTCCAACTTTATTCCAAATATATTAAAAAGTCCATATGCAAAGTGGTGGATGCATCAGATAGCAGGCCTGCTATCTGATACATCCACCCCTTTGTATATTGACTTTTTAATATATTTGGAATAAAGTTGGAATATTACTTCCTTTTAAACCCAGCGCTGGATCAAGTTTGTCTTTTTCTGCGTTAAAAAAATTAGTTTGGTTTCACCATATTCCATATTTTTATTGGTACAATTTTTTTGGGTACATACAACTTTTTATTACATTTTTTGGTAGAGCGAAGGTGACCAAAAAACAGCGATTTTTGCCGTTTTAAATTCTTTATTTTTAACAGTGTTCACCGTGCAAGTTAAATAATGGTATATTGTAATATTCTGACTTTTACAGACATAGCGATACCAATTTTGTGTATGTTTTTTAATTTTTTTTTATATTACTTGACAGAAAAAAAAAATGGGAAAAGGTTTTTTTTTGGACTTTAAATATTTATTTATTTTTTTTACTAATAATAACTATTTACTTTTGTTTTTACAAATTTTATTAGTCCCCCTAAGGGACTTGAACCAGCAATTAGTAGATAGCTGGTACAATACACTGCAATACTAATGTATTGCAGTATATTATCATTTTTACAGGCTCCTGTAACAGCGCGATCGCTGTTCCTGTCCATTAATCCAGGGTGTCAGCTGTAATACACAGCTGACACCCACAGCGTGTGGCACGGGCTCAGCGCGTGAGCCCGCTCCATACATCACAGCCCACACCACGACATGCTATTAAGTCGTGGTGCGCGAAAGGTTTAATGCGTGCGGGTGGTGCGGAATGAAAATTACAATTTTCCACTGATATGCCATTTCAGTGCACAATATGTTGTTCCCAGTTTGTGCCATTGAAGAAACGTACCTCATAAAATATTAACCGGGTTCTCCCGGGTATGGCGATGCCATATCTGTGGACGTAAAATGCTGTTTGGGCTCAGAACGGAGGGAGCGCCATTTGGCTTTTGGAGTGCAGGTTTTGCTTGGTAGTTCTGTTTGGTGTTTTACTGGTATTTCAGTTTATAATGTGGGGGCATATGTAGGCTCTGCAGAGTACATCAGGGCATAATAAGAGGGTATAATAATGCGGGAAATAAATAATAATTCATATATGTGTGGCCGATGATAAATGGCGCCCGATCTCATCTAATTTTGGACACTCTGCACATTTTGCATCGCCATATTCTGAGAGCCAGAACTTCTTTATTTTTTCTTCACTGGAGCGGTGTGTTGGCTTATTTGTTGCGGGACAATCTGTAGTTTTCATTTGTACCATTTTGGGGTACATGCGATTTTTTTTGATCACTTATTACAATTTTTGGCAAGCAAGGTGACCAAAAACGATAAATTCTGACAATGTTTTTTATTCTTTTTTTTTTTTTTACGGCGTTCACCCTTGTGCTATAAATGCCAATTTTACTTTATTCTGCTGGTCGTTACGATTACGGTGATACCATATGTATATAGTTTTTTTTATGTTTAGCAGCGTTTTCCGCAATAAAATCACTTATTTATAAAATTATTTATTTTTTGTGTCACCATATTCTAAGAGCCATAACTTTTTTATTTTTTAGTCAAAAAAGCTGTGTAAGGGCTTGTGTTTTGCAGGACAAGTTGTAGATTTTATTGGTACTGTTTTGGCATACATGCGACTTTTTGATCACTTTTTATTCTATATTTTGGGAGGGGTGGTGACCAAAAAAAGTGATTCTAGCATTGTTATTTTACTTATTTTTTTTTGCAGTGTTCACGGTGTGGGAAAAATAATAGTATAGTTTTATAGTTTGGGTCGTTACGAACCCGGTGATGCCAAATATGTGTACTTTCTACGCGTTCATTTTTTTCCTATAATAGACTTATTATAGGAAAAAAAGCATTTTTTGTTTCTGTAACTTATAACTTATTTTTACACTTTTTTCTTCTTGTCCCACTAAGGGCTTATTTACACGAACGTATAATATGTCCGTGCAACGCACATGATTTTCACGCGCCTCGCACGGACCTATGTTAGTCTATGGGGGCGTTCAGACAGACCGTGATTTTCACGCAGCGTATGTCCGCTGTGTGAAACGCACGAGATGTCCTATATTTGTGCGTTGTTCGCTCATCACGCACCCATTGAAGTCAATGTGTGCGTGAAAATCACGCGCAGCACACGGAAGCACTTCCGTGTGACACACGTGATTTGCACAACAGCAGTCAAAACTATGATTGAAAACAGAAAAGCACCACGTGCTTTTCTGTTTACAAACATACAAACAGTGTCATAATGATGGCGGCTGCGCGAAAATCACGCAGCAACGCATCATATGGTGATGACACACGGAGCTGTTAAGTGCCTTTTGCGCACGCAAAACGCAGCGTTTTTTGCGCGCGCAAAATGCACACGCTCGTGTAAATCCTGCCTAAGGGACATGAAGACTTGCAGCACTGAATTGCTGCTAGAATACATTACACTACCTATGTAGTGTAATGTATTCTATGGGTATGTGCACACGAGAACTGGCTTTTACGTCTGAAAAGACAGACTGTTTCAGGAGAAAACAGCTGCATCGTTTCAGACGTAAAAGCTCCTCGCATTTTGCAGGTCGTCGGCACAGTACGTCGGCAAACCCATTCAAATGAATGGGCAGATGTTTGCTGACGTATTGTAGCCCTATTTTCAGGCGTAAATCGAGGCATAATACGCCTCGTTTACGCCTGAAAATAGGTCGTGTGAACCCAGCCTTAGTATGTGAAGATGAAAATATTTTCAGGTGTAAAACAAGGCATATTACGCCTCGTTTAGGCCTGAAAATAGGTCCTGTGAACCCATCCTAACTGTCATTGTGACGTGACAGTCACTCTAGCAGGAAGCCTACGAGGACCAGCCTCTGGCTTCTGTACATGGCAGCCCGGAGGCCATTGTCTGGCCTCTAGTTGCCGTGATAAACATTAAACATCGCCAGCCCCCGTAAATACATGTGGGGGCTGCGGATCTGCTCTAAACCTCTTAAATTTGGCAATCGCAATCAACCACCGCATCTAAGGGGTTAATTGCCGAAGTCAGAGGCGATGGGCCACTGATCGGCAACACGGAGAGCAGGGCAGACACCCTGCACAGTTAACCGTTAACTGTTAAAGCGCGGACATTACTGCACCCGGGGCAAAGATTCAGTTTGGCGCCCCCCCCCAACCTCTTTCCCGACATCTCCTTCCCCCTCGCCGTGTTTGTTTTCTCTGCCAATCGACGTGTCATTGCTTTTTATGTAACACATTTGTACATCTTACAAGCAATATGGTTCTATACACAACACCAGAACCAAGCTCAGTACATAAATACAACACCAGCACAAATACAGCTCAATTTAGTGCAACCCCTGCTGTATAGGTGTGTACGGCGTAAAACTACAGCTCCCACCATGGCCCGAACAATGGTAAGGATATGCTGGGAGATGCTGTTTCACAAAAATAAATCCTATCATAATCATCTCACTGCAGATCATACAGTGACTACATTACTGATTAGAGGCAGAATAAACATTTACATTAAATGACTCACCGGTGACGTCTCAGATTCTAGTTCTTTTTCTCCATCCGGTCCAGACCTCTATGATGAATTCTCCCGGTCACAGCCCATTTCTGCAGTTTGCCGCTCAGATGTCTTCAGCTTCTCACTTTTCCAACATTTCTACACCTATAAATAAAGATAAAGTTCTCATTATACCACACACTACGCCCCTAAACATAATAGCGCCATACACTGCACCTCTAATTATAATAGCACCATGCACCGTGTCCCACACACACACTGTGCCCCCTGTAGATAGCGCCTGCCATAGAGCCCCATGTAGATAGTGCCCCCATATAGCCCACCCCTGTATATAGTGTCCCACAAATAACTCCCCCTATAGTGCTCTACAGATAGCCCACCCCTGTATATAGCCCCCTGTAGATATAGCCCAGCCCTGTATATAGTGCTCCATGTATAGCCCAACCCTGTATATAGCCCCCTGTAGATATAGCCCACCCCTGTATATAGTGCTCTACAGATAGCCCACCCCTGTATATAGCCCCCCTGTAGGTATAGCCAACCCCTGTATATAGCTCCCCTGTAGATATAGCCCACCCCTGTATATAGTGCTCCACAGATAGCCCAACCATGTATGTAGCCCACCTGTACATATAGCCCACCTGTAATGATGGGGGTAGGGAAACAGACAAGTGAGCCCTAATCTACCCGCCACTCAGTCCCTGCCTACTTGCAACGACACGCCCTAGGCGACGGGGTACAACTGGGCGACGGTCCCTACACTCAGTAAGTGCACGACAGACAAACAGAAAAGGGTACACAAAGCTAAGGGAAATGGGGCCGTTGCCCACGCCAACACCGTGAGCAACAAGAGTGGTGAACGAGCCTAGTCAAACCAGGAGTGTACGAGGTACCAAACGCTGAGCAGGAGAGTAGTGAACAAGCCGAGTCAAATCAGGAGTGTACGAGGTACCAAACGCAGAGCAGGAGAGTAGTCAGTAAGCCAGGGTCAGTATGAAGCAGGGTCAAATAGTTAGAAGCTGCAGCAGGGCCAGGAAACCACACGAGAAGAATCACAAGCAAGGAGGAACAGGAAAGGCAGGTATAAATAGACAGAGGGCGGGAGCTAGCTCCGTCTGGCCAGGCTGTGACAGGCTCTCCCACTCCTAAGCCTGCCATCCTGAGTGGTGGAAGATGGAGTCAGTCTCACAGACACAGAAGCAGGTGCAGACTGATTACCTATGGGCGTATACACAGAAGCTGTGCCTGGCAGATCCTTTACACCACCCCTGTATATAATGCTCCACATATAGTCCACCCCTGTATATAGTGCTCCACATATAGCCCACCCCGGTATATAGTGCTCCACATATAGCCCACCCCTGTATATAGCCTCCCTGTACATATAGTGCTCCACTAGATAGTCCACCCCTGTATATAGTGCTCCACAGATAGCCCACCCCTGTATATAGTGCTCCACATATAGCCCACCCCTACATATAGTCCACCCCTGTATATAGTGCTCCACTAGATAGTCCACCATATAGTGCTCCACAGATAGCCCACCCCTGTATATACTATATACAGGGGTGGGCTATCTGGAGCACTATATACAGGGGTTCACTATATGTACAAGGGGGCTATATACAGGGGTGGGCTTTCTGTGGAGCATTATAGGGGGAGATATTTGTGGGATACTATATACAGGGGTGGGCTATATCTACAGGGGGACTATATCTACAGGGGGACTATATCTACAGGGGTGGGCTATAGACAGGGGTGGGCTATAGACAGGGGGGACTATATCTACAGGGGGGGACTATATCTACAGGGGGTGGACTATATCTACAGGGGGGCTATATCAACAGGGGTGGGCTATATAAACAGGGTTGGGCTATATCTACAGGGGTGGTCTATATCTATAGGGGGGGCTATATATTATATAGCCCACCCGGTAGCTATAGCCCACCCGTGTATATGGTGCTCCATAGATAGCCCACCCCAGTATATAGCCCCCCCTGTAGATAAAGCCCCCCGCGTGTAGATAAAGCCCCCCCCCCCGTAAAGTCCCCCTTGTAGATGAAGGCCCCCCCATGAAGAAAAAGTCCCCCCCGTAGATAAAGTCCCCCCCGTAGACAAAGTCGTCCCCCCTGTAGATATAGCCGCACACTTTTATTACAATTACAAAAAAAAAACAATTCAAACTCACCTTATTCCCGCTCCCACGCCGTCCGGCAGCCATGGAGACCTGCTCTCTTCTGCGCAGGTCTCCTGGGGGTTGAACGCAGCGTCTATGAAAGGCGCTGATTGGCTGGGCAGGAAGACTTTCCCTGTCAGTCAGTCAGCGCCTTTCATCGACGGAAGCGTCACTGGTACAAAAGGTACCAGTCGCTTCATTCGTGGAAAGGCGATGAATGGCCGGGCACGGAACGTGCCCGGTCATTCATTGCTTCTAATTATACCTGTTTCCTTGTGACACAGGTACAATTATAGTGCAGGAGGAGGTGGCGAAGGTGCCCCCATCTAAGCTGCGCCCGGGGCACATGCCCCGCTTGCACCCCCCTAGCTACGCCCCTGCCCAACCATATAGTCAGTGTAAAGGATCTGCCATGCACTACGTCTGTGGATACTCCCAGGATTAATCAGTCGACACCTGAGGCCAGACCTCTTAGACTGACACCGGCTCCCACCAATCAGGGTGGCAGGCTCAGGAGTGGGAGAGCCTATCGCGGCCTGGTCAGTCGGAGTTAGCTCCGCCCCCTGTCCATTTATACCTGCCGTTTTCTCTTCCTCATTGCTTGTTATTCTTCTTGGATTCCTGGCCCCACTGCTGCCTTGCTCCAGCCTGCTTCTGCCGTGCTTCTGCCTTGCTTCAGTTCCCGCTTATCCTGCTTCGCTCTGCCCCTGGCTTGCTTCCTGCTCCGTGCTCTGCGTTTGTATACTCCACTACATTCCGATCCTGACTGGCTCGTTCACCACTCCGTTTCCTCACGGTGTTCCGTGGGCTACTGCCCCTTCCCTTGCTTGTTCCCTGTTTGTATCCCCTTGCACTTAGTCAGCGTAGGGACCGCCGCCAAGTTGTACCCCGTCGCCTAGGGCGGGTCGTTGCAAGTAGGCAGGGACAGGACGGTGGGTAGATTAGGGCTCACTTGTTCCCTTCACCTCCTTCCTGCCATAACAGTCAGGAAGTGGCTGGGAGGCAGCTGCAGCAGAAAAAGGTAGAACAGGGTTTAGGGGGCCCCGTTCTAGAGATAGGTGCGGGTCCCAGAGGTGGGACCCGCATCTATCTGACATTTATGATATATCCGGTGGATGTGTCATAAATGTCCCTGATCGGAAAACCCCTTTAACATGTCTATCGATCTTCTGATTTCCACAACTCCAAAACTTTTCCTTCTTGGTGTTGCAATAAAACAGGAAAGCAGCACTGTGATGAAAAAGGATGACACCTGGGTGGAAGACCTTGAATGCCGATCCAGCATCCAAATTGTCAAGGAATCACTACTTCAGCAATTCGCCAGAGTGAAAGTTTATGGAATTGCTATATGAGCAATTACCCAAAGGCAGCTGAAGACTGTCTGTATCTAGCGTTCAGGTAAATCAGCTACCTCAAGTCCATCACCACTCTGGTCAGCAGAGTCTAAGGGTATGTTCACACGGAATATTTTAGGCTGTTTTTCGGGTTGTAAACGCACGAAAAACGTCCGAAAATCGGAAGCAGAAGGCCTCCAAACATCTGCCTATTGATTGCAATGGGAAAAACTGCGTTCTGTTTCGATGGGCCGTGCAGGACACTTCTTGGGACGTTTTTGGAGCCGTTTTTCATTGACTATTGAAAACAGCTCCAAAAACGTCCGTAAAAAATGCAGCGAAAAACGCGAGTTGCTCAAAAAACGTCTGAAAATCAGGAGCGGTTTTCCCCTGAAAACAGCTCCGTATTTTCAGACGTTTTTTGTTAAGCCTGTGAACATACCCTTAGGCTACTCTATGGTCTTCACCAGAGCCCGTGACAAGGCAGGTTGGATAGCAGCATAGAACTCAAGTTGCTTTCACAGAATAAGGTGTTGGACAGGAGGTGCACTTGCATGCAATACCAGAACGGATAACCAAATGAGCCACAGGGGTGATCAACAAGCAGAGATCAAGCCAGGAGAGACTAAAAGTCCAAATCGCAAAACAGAAGAATACCAGGAGTTCCCGAGGTCAAAACCGGCCGTGAGCAGAATATCCAAATCAGTGAGCAGAGGGTAAAGACAAAGCCGATGTCCAGTTCAAAGAGTCCAAGTAGTCAAGGTGATTCAGGGTGTAACCAGGAGCTTGATCAGATGCATTCTCAAGAAAATCACAAGCAACAATGAGAAAACTGAACAGATACAAATACTCCACCTTTGGCCCTGATAGGTTGCAGATAGAGAGATAAGATTGGCTCTGCATCTCAAACCAGGGCCACTCAAAAGCTTGGCTAGTAGTCAAGACAGCCTAAAAGTGACGCACGTTTCCTAACACAAATCACATATAAAAAATAAAATAATGGCAGCACTCCAAGGGATATTGGTGAAGAAGGTGGACTTTATTCATCCTGCAACTTTTCAGCTGACATTGCAGCTCCAGCACTGGACCAAGGAAAGGTAAGTATAATAATTGTTTTGCTTTTTTATGTGTTACATATTTTTTTTCGTGTTTGTATTTTTTTTCAAGTTCAGTTATTGGTCTACTTCGGATTCGAGGGCTACTTCGATGACGGTGTTTTTTTTATTCTCAATAAAATGGTTAACAAAGGTTGTGTATTTTTTTCTTATTTCAAAAAAATATTTTTTCTATGTCTTAGTATTTTTTTTAACTTTATTACTACTACCTTAGTAACGGCTGCTGGTTGATTGACAGCATCCATTACTGAGATGAGGCTTAGTGTTAGCCGGTGAAGAGGCTAACGCTAACCCTACATTATACCTCAGGTACCCACCGCCACTAGGGGTACCGGGAAGAGCCGGGTACTAGCCAGTACCCGACTATCTGCAGTGATGGTCGAGTATGGCGGAGCTGCAGACTGACATTATTAGGCTTAGAAAGGCTAAAAACTGTGGCCCTTCCCACCCTGTTAATGCTAGCCTGCTGCTTTGCTGTATCTGGCTGGTTATGAAACATTGGGTGGACCCCACAACGTTTTTTTAATTATTTTTTTTTTTAATTACGTCCCTCCTATTTTTCATAACCAGTCAGATACAACAAAGCAGCAGCACGCTAGCATTACCAGGGTGGGAAAGGACACAGATTTTGGTCTTTCCCAGGCTAATAATACCAGACTACGGCTATCCCAGTGCCCGATCATTACTACAGATGGTCAAGTACTGGATTATACCCAGCCCTTCCTGGTAACCTGGGTAATAATTGGGGGGGGGGGGGTGTTAGTGTTAGCCTTGTCACTCAGCCAGCAGCCATTACTAAGGCAGTAGTAATAAAGTTAAAAAAATCACATAGAAAAAATGTTTTATTGAAATAAAAAAAACACAACACTCATTATTGCGAATAAAAGAAACGCCATCATCGAAGTAGTCCTCGAATCCGAAGTAGTCCAACAACCGAGCCTGTAAAAAGAACACACAAACCCTATGAAAAACTATTATATTACCTATCCTGGGTCCGTAACAGTAAACTAAGCCGTAACAGCTCTAAGATGTCATAGGTTAGTTTACATCACGTGGTCCCAGGTTACCTCAGGTTATGGGCTTACTTCTAAACTTAGGGCAATGAACTGAGGTAACCTGGCACCACGTGATGTAAACTAGCCAATGACAGCTTAGAGCTGTCACTTCTTCGTTTACACTGATGCTTGTAAGGGGCGCAGGATCACCTAAGATGTGCCAGAATTTTGACGCATCTCGGGTGCGTGCGCCACTAAAAATACATAGTGCGGGGGCTCCTTCACATACAAAGGAGTCCATGCACTAGGAGTTATTAGCGATCTTTCACCTACTTTCACATGTAGATGAATGATCGCTAGTAACCAGGTAAGGCCCTGTTCACATCTGCATTCGGCACTCGGTTGTTCTGCTCCCTCACATAGTGCTACACAGCCCCCTGTAGATAGTTCCACACAGCTCCTTTATATATTGACACACAGCCCCATATAGATAGTGCCACAGTGCCCCATATAGATAGTGCCACACAGCCCCCTGTAGATAGTGACACACACCCCCTTGTAGACAGTGCCCTACACACACACCATTGTAGATAGTGCCACACACACCCTTGTAGATAGTGCCACACAAACCGCCTTGTAGATAGTGCCACACACCCCCTTGTAGATAGTGCCACACCCCCCCCCCCCCGTAGATAGCGCGACACCCCCTCTGTATATTGTGCCATATACACCCCACCCTCTAGATAGCCGCACACACCCCTCCCTGTGGATAGCACCTTTGGGGCTCCCTCTAGAAATGGAATCCTCAGCCAGAGCGTTACAGACGCTCTGGCCAGGGGTTCCACTCCTGGTGGAGCCCCTGACGTCACTGTTCTCATACGGACAGTGACGTCAGGGGCTCCCTCTATAAGCGGAATCTCCAGTCAGAGCGATGGCAACACTCTGGCCGGGGATTCTGCTTCAGAAGGAGCCCCTGAAGTCACTGTACATATATATGGATAGTGAAGTCAGAGGCTTCTCCAGGAGAAGAATCCCCGGCCAGAGCATCGGCAACGCTCTTGCCAGGGATTCCGGTCCAGGAGAAGCCCCTGATGTCCCTGTCCATATATGGACAGGGACGCCAGGGGCTCCCTCTAGGAGCAGAAACCCCAGCCAGAACATCGGCAACGCTCTAGCCGGGGATTCTGCTCCTGCAGGACCCCCTGGTGTCACTGTGCATATATGAATAAAGTGTAAAAAGATCAACAGCACACTCCAAATCCTCGATTACAACAGTCACCGGACTGGAAGAGGAAAAAATATAATTGTTATACCAAACAAATATGCACGCCACTTCACCACCAATCCCTGTGGGGCCTCAGTATTCACAGTCCATCCAGAAACAATGACAGCATCAAGGCAGTTGTATGCAAAAGAATGTCCTTCATTTATTATTCCCAGCAGATCATAGAAAAAAAGCAACGTTTCAACTCGCACAGGAGTCTTTATCAAGCCATATATGGATGGTGACGCCAGGGTCTCCTCCAGGCGCGGAATCCCTAGCCTAAGCGTGGACAACGCTCTGGCCGGGGATTCCGCTCCAGGAGGAGCCCCTGACTTCATGGTCCATATATAGACAGTGATGTCAGGGGTTCCCTCTATGAGTGGAATCTACGGCCAGAGCATCGGCAGCGCTCTTGCCGAGGATTCCGCTCCAGAAGGATCCCCTGACGTCACTGTCCATATATGAATAGTGATGTTTGGCGCTCTGGCCTTGGATTTCGCTACAGGAGGAGTGAATGGCAGAGCAAAGAGCGGAAAGTTTCCTGAGGATGCAGATACAATTGAATATGGCAGTTGCCGGGACACGTCTTGGACAATAATTTGCCAGGACTGCCTCTGTAAATTCGGGACTGTTGGCAACTATGGATACTGTTTGCTGGGCCCTGTATCTAAGCCTACCACAAGGTAGGTTCAGATACAAAGCCCAGCAGACAGTGTCACACCATGTGTGATACTGTCTGCTGGGCCCTGTATCTAAGCCTACCACATTATAGGCTTAGATACAGGGACCCAGTGAACAGTGAAATCTTACAATTACCCTCCTCTTCAGCTCCGGGTGCGGCGCAGGTCTTGACGCCATACAGTGTCATGACTTTGTGCCCGGTGCACATAGCGTCGTGATGTCATGATGTTGAAAGATGTCCGGACCAGCGCTGCACCCGAACACAAGGAGGGTAAGCATACTGTTACTATAGTAACAGGAGCCCGTGTAGTTTATTACATATGCCCAGTGGCGTAACTACCGCTGTGGCAGCCATAGCGATTGCTACAGAGCCCGCGGCATGAGGGGGGCTCATGCTCGTGCCGCCCCCCATGCCCGGTGGCGCTGTTAGCGGCCGCTATGGCTGCTACAGCGGCAGCAACACTACATTCAATAGTATCTGCGTCCTTAGGACGCAGATACTATTGAACACTATACCTCCCAACGTACCGGATTCAGCAGGCGCTGTCCCGGAGTCAGCGCCGTCAGATACAGTTGAAACCCATTCTGAAGCAGGGAACCATCAGATCCCTGCTTCAGAATTAGTTCAAAGCGGAGGAGCAGAGGGAGCTCCTCCGCTCGCCGAGGAATCCTCGAGCACAGCGTTACTTTAAGCGTTCTACTAGGGGAAGCCCTTGACAGTGACATCAGTGGCTACTTGAATGGAACCCCCATTGCCGATGATCTGGCCAGAGATTCCACTCTTAGAGGAAACCCCTGAGGTCACTGTCCATATATGGACATTGACGTCAGGGGCTCCTCCTGGAGCGGAATCCCGGCCAGAGTCGGCAACGGGGATTCCGATCAAGGAGTAGCCACTGACGTGGACAGTGACATTAGCGCTTCCCTCTAGGAGCGGAATCCCTAGCGTATGCACTAGCTATAGTTTTTTTTGTTTTATTGTTTGGGGGGCGCTATCTTCAAGGTGGAGGTGGGGGTGCTATCTACAGAGGGGCCGTATGGTGCTATTTACAGGGGGGCTGTATGTCACTATCTACAGGGGTGGCTGTATGGCACTATCTACAGGGCGTGCACTATCTACAAGGGAGGGCTGTGTGTGGCACCCAGGGGAGTGGGGGCCCAGTTAAAAGTTTGCTATGGGGCCCAGTCTTTCCTAGTTACGCTCCTGCATAGGCCTCAGTTACTATAAAATCTGTGAATAGATATGGTGCTCCATGGCCCGGTCACAATTGCGACAGATGAAAGTCACAGACCCTACAGCTAATAATCCTATATTTTGCATTCATATCAGATTTTTCATGCACTTGGACAAAAATGAGAAGTCTTTACCCTCTGCAAGGCAACAATATTATTCTAGAGTTGTATCCCCTATATTGTACAATAGTCAATGTTGCCTTCACAATACCACGATTCATAAATAGATATTATGAAGGAGATGCAGATGTAGCAATCCTTATCTTGACTCTGATAACTTGCGGGAGCCTGATAACTTATCTCTTAAGCATTGCAAACCATTGAAAAAAGGGAAATTAAAGTTTCTTGCCACTGTGTATTTAATGCAATAATAGTCATGTTAAAAATCAACTACGCTATTCATTCCGTCATAACGACAGAACTCTTGCACAACACTGACAAATGGAAACCATTAGCACCGGATCCGTTACCATTGAAATCAATAGTGATGGAAAACCTTTGGTTTCCGTTTGTGTCAGTCAGGGTCCCGCTCCGACGGAAAGCTCAGACGGAACTTCGGAACGGGACCCTGGCGCAGATGTGAACGAAGCCTTAGCAGCATCTGACTTCATTGGCTAGTGGAGGGCAGTGCGGGACAAGGCACATAGGACAATGAAGGAAACAGAACACTCCCAAGGTGAGTGAAGCGTCCTCTGCAGTTTGTGTTAATTAGATATGTGGTTAGGGCCTGCAGCCTGTGTAAAACACCTCTCTACTCCCTCCCTACTTTATTTATAAGTCACTCCTAGAAGTTAGTTATAATCTCAAAGTCATAACCTTCTCCCAGAGTAATAGACAGGCGGGGTGGAGTCAGTGAAAGCAAGCTCAAATGTTTGGAAACTTACATGACTTTTACTAAGACTTGCCCAATGTGTCTCGTGAACAGGTCACCGTGTTGTCAAAGGACAGGTCAAAGCACAATCTTTATACCAAACGTGACTTATAATACTCATCTCATGTGACAAGCGGCTGTCAGAAATGTTAGTTTACCAGTGAGTACAGGAGTAGATTCATTCTTCTTTATTTGATATTTGACTCTAAAGCTCTGCTTAGTAATAAAAGATACACTGTATATAGTGTTGACCATGTATGTACTGTTCTATAAAGAACTATACTTTATATCACACTGCTTTAGCAATAAAATGAATACATAAGCTCCCGAAATCTAATAGAAAACATAGTCTATAGAGGGGATTTCAGAGACATATGAATCTTCCCGAGCTTGCCTTTGGGTCTGGGTAATGAAGCCGTCAGTACTCCATGTGTGTTTGTATGGTCTCTGTAAAGTACCGTATTCTCCCATAAGAGAGATACTTCTAGGGGAGTATAGCTTTGTAATATGCAATGGAGTGAGCCACAATTTTTTTTCTCATGGATTGCGCATGAATTTGTGATAAAAAAAAACCGTCTGTGTGTCTCAATATAAAATATTAGAACAACATGAAGGCAAAGTATGGGTGAAAAGTAGTCCCTGGGCATTATATTATGGATTTGAACAACACAGAACCATATAGTCGCCTTAAATGTAACCAGAAGCATGGAGTGGAAACAGAATTCACTCAAAGGCTATGTATACTTTTGAGAGGTTTTTTTATTGTTATTAAATCTATGTTTAAACATTTTTTTAATTCACTTTTATTAAAATGTTTTTTGTTTTTTTATTCCTCTGCCTTACTGTATTTTGAAAGTTGCAATGCTGTACATAAGAGGCACACTTCATTGACAAAATCTGCTATGTGGTAATGTTCTCAATCAATGTCATTATCAATGTCATTATATACTACATTGCCCTTCATGCCTAACTGCTAGGTAGGTCATTGGGAAGCTATCAGTACTTGTCTGTATATTACCCAAGAGGACCTGTCAGCTCTCCAGACACGTCAGTTTTAGTAAGTACTTAAATTCGCCGTAAAATAATTCTGAAGAATCTTTTCTTAGAAATCTGTATTGTGCCGTTTCTCTGTTGGAAAGACAGAGGCTGAGGCTGGGTTCACACACCCTATTTACGGACGTAATTCGGGCATTTTAGCCTCGAATTACGTCCGAAAATACGTCTCCAAAGCGTCGGAAAACATCTGCCCATTCATTTGAATGGGCTTTACGATGTTCTGTGCCGACAGTCATTTTTTTTACGCGCCGCTGTTAAACGACGGCGCGTAAAAAAGACGCCCGCGTCAAAGAGGTGCCTGTCACTTCTTGAGACGTAATTGGAGCCGTTTTCCATTGACTCCATGGAAAAACAGCTCCAATTACGTCCGTAATGGACGCAGCGAAAATCGCCTGCAACATACCATTACGTCTGAAATTCCGGAGCTGTTTTCTCCTGAAAACAGCCCCGTAATTTCAGCCGTAACGGAGGCTGCCGTGTGAACACACCCTGAGGGTATGTGCACACGATGAGAGGCTTTTACGTGTGAAATGACAGACTGTTTTCAGGAGAAAACAGCTGCCTCGTTTCAGCCGTAAAAGCTCCTCCTCGTATTATGCGAGGCGTCTGTGACGCTCGTAAATCTTGAGCTGCTCTTCATTGAGTTCAATGAAGAACGGCTCAAATTACGTTGCAAAGAAGTGTCCTGCACTTCTTTGCCGAGGCAGTCAATTTACGCGTCGTCGTTTGACAGCTGTCAAACGACGACGCGTAAATTACAGGTCGTCTGCACAGTACGTCGGCAAACCCATTCAACTGAATGGGCAGATGTTTGCCGACGTATTGTAGCCCTATTTTCAGGCGTAAATCGAGGCATAATAAGGTCGTGTGAACCCAGCCTGAGAGTTATTATGTCTTACAGGAAGTAGCTTGTTGGATTAAGAAACTGAGGGCAGCAAATGTTTGGAGTACAAATAAAAAAAAAAAAAAAAAGAATGCTTACAACAACTAGACAGAAGGATAGCACAGTAGCACAGTCAAGATTTTATTTTTGGCTGGAGGTACGCACTTATTCCTAGATCTATAATTAGTGGTTTATTATAGCTTTGCATCTCTTGTTATTTTGTGCTCTGCTCTTTTATATATATTTTATTCTTCTTTGTACACTGTGAGGGTATGTTCACACGCAGTGGTTTCAGATGTAATTCGGGCGTTTTACGCCTCGAATTACCCCTGAAAAAACGCCCCTAATACGCCTACAAACATCTGCCCATTTCTTTCAATGGGAATTACGATGTTCTGTTCTTACGAGCCTTTATTTTACGCGTCGCTGTCAAGATACGGCGCGTAAAATGACAGCTCGTCAAAAGAACTGCAGGACACTTCTTGGGACGTTTTTGGAGGCGTTTTTCTTTGACTCCATTGAAAAACAGCTCCAAAAACGGCCGTAAAAAACGCAGCAGAAAACGCGAGTTGTTAAAAAAAGTCTGAAAATCGCATGTGAACATGCCCTAAGGCTGGATTTACACAAGCATGTTCGGTCCATAAAGGACAGAACGTATTTCGGCCGAAGTCCCCGACCAGTGGCGGATTAAGAAGACCATGGGCCCTGGGCTGTTACCCAAACTTGGGCCCCCCTTCTCCACCACCACCCTGCCGCGCCGTAACTATTGCTAACACTACCTAAACACTAGTACACAAAGTAGGCACATTATGCACAAAGTACACACAGTACACAAAGTACGCACATTATGCACAAAGTACGCACATTATGCACAAAGTACGCACATTATGCACAAAGTACGCACAAAGTACGCACATTATGCACAAAGTACGCACAGTACACACATTATGCACAAAGTACGCACAGTACAAAGTACGCACATTATGCACAAAGTACGCACAGTACACAAAGTACACACATTATGCACAAAGTACACAAAGTAGGCACATTATACACAAAGTATACATAGTACACAAAGTACACACGAGTATGCACATTATACACAAAGTAGGCACATTATACACGAGTATGCACATTATACACAAAGTACACCTTGTAAACACATGAATATGGACATTAAACATACATGAATATGGACATTAAACATACATGAATATGGACATTAAACATACATTAATATGGACATTAAACACACATGAATATGGATATTAAACATACATGAATATGGACATTAAACATACATGAATATGGACATTAAACATACATGAATATGGACATTAAACATACATGAATATGGATATTAAACATACATGAATATGGACATTAAACACACATGCACTTACCTTTTATGTCTTCACTGCAGCTCTTCTCCTGCTCACAGCACAGAGCCCGCCGACAGTCTCCCCTCCCCCATGTCCCGACAGCTAGCAGCAGAGGAGAGATGTTTAGAGCAGGGAAGGGGGGCTGGAGGGGGAGCTTCTAAAGCAGCACAGACTATGGCTGCTAAGTAGAAGCAAAGCTCCCCTCGCCTGACAGGTGCGGTCCTGGCACCGGGGCTCCCTCCGGTGCTAGCGACGCCACTGGGCATGAGGGGGTTCGGGCGGTCATAGGCCCCCTGGGAGACTTGGGCCCCCTGGCAGCCTTGGGCCCCGGGCGACCGCCCGAAACGCCCTAATGATAATCCGCCACTGTCCCCGACCGAACACACTGCAGGGAGTCGGGCTCCTAGCATCATAGTTATGTACGACGCTAGGAGTCCCTGCCTCTCTGTGGAACTACTGTCCCGTACTTAAAACATGATTACAGTACGGGACAGTTGTCCTGCAGCGAGGCAGGGACTCCTAGCATCATACACAACTATGATGCTAGGAGCCCTGCTCCCTGCAGTGTGTTCGGTACGGGACATCTGGCCGAAATACGTTTACGGACCGAACATGCTCGTGTGAATCCAGCCCAACACACATTACTGATTTCTGCAACCGTATGATTTAAAGGGGTCGTTTCTCCGGAGACAATCCCTTTCCCAAAATTCGACCACTGGGATGATGAGCTGAACACCTTCCGGGTCCTGCCCCTGGAATCACTTCAAAATCAGCAGCAGCTAGTCAGGCATTTCAAATAAATGGCCTTCCATGTAATGCAAAGACATCTTGAGTCCACCACAACGGGAACTGCTCGCACAGAGCAGCTCTCCTTTCTGGCTCATAGAAGAGATCCCGAGTGGGGTATCACCTTCTATGATGTCCATATACTCTAACAGGGAATATGGACAAGGGTTGTCTTCATAAGACAACTACTTTAAGTGTAAGGCCCCATGCAAATGACCACATTGGTTTTGCGGTCCCGCCAGGTTCACGGGTCCGTTGTGGTCCACCAGACTGCAAAAAACCTTTGTTGCATCCCTGTGTCATCAGGACTTACAGATTCACAATAATTCACCAGTATTAGTGAACCCGCAAATCTGCATAATAAAATGATTTGTCCTGAGTTTTTACAGTCCGGATTCACGGCCCCAGCATGAATCCGTAAAAACTACCGTCATGTGTATATGGCCATAGAAATAACTGGGTCCGCAATTTATCCGCAAAAATGCGGATAAATTGTGGCCACAAAAGCACAGTTGTGTGCATGAGGCCTAAGTAACATTGTCTTCTAAGAAACCACCAGCATAAAGGATTTGCAACATTGTCCTAATATTCTTCATATGCCTACGGTGTTTGGTTTCTTTAGTACAGAACACCGTTTAAATCCCACCTCTGTCTGTGTTTGTATATGTACCTATATGTTGTATATGTTTTTGCATAGTGTGAGTGTATGTCTGGCTCTGCACCTGTAATTGAGTGAACCTACTCCTGACTGTCCATGTGACTGTGAGCGAGCATACTCCTGTCCCTCACTGTCCGTGTGACTCTGAGGCTGGGTTCACACGACCTATTTTCAGACGAAAACGAGGTGTATTATGTCTCGTTTTACTTCTGAAAATACGGCTCCAATACGTCGGCAAACATCTGCCCATTCTTTTGAATGGGTTTGCCGACGTACTGTGCAGACGACCTGTCATTTACACGTCGTCGTTTGACAGCTGTTAAACGACGACGCGTAAAATGACTGCCTCGGCAAAGAAGTGCAGGACACTTCTTTGCAACGTAATTTGAGCCGTTCTTCATTGAAGTCAATGAAGAGCAGCTCAAGATTTACGAGCGTCAAAGACGCCTCGCATAATGCGAGGAGGAGCTTTTACGTCTGAAACGACGCAGCTGTTTTCTGCTGAAAACAGTCTGTCTTTTCAAACGTAAAAGCCACTTATCGTGTGCACATACCCTAAGTGAGTGTACCCCTGTCCTTGACTGGATTTGACTGCTGATTTCCCACTTTTCCCACTTTGTATTGCGATCTATAGTTTGCTCCTCCATATACTTGTAAAATGTCCTCAGCTGCCTGTTACTGCCATTATGGAGCCAATGTGTTCACAGCTGTGAATAGGTGAATAAAAGCGCATACATGTTGGCCCTGTGTGTCAGCCAACAGTTTTACAAGTATGTGTGTAGGACAACAAAGGAACAGCAGTCTCATTTATAAAAACTGATGAAAACACAAGTGTAGCAGTTGCCCATAAACCAATCACATTCTAGCGCCCATTTTTAAAGTGCACTATAGAAAATGAAAAATGTGATTTGATTGGTTGCTACTATGGCAACTGCTCCACTTCTTGTCTGCACTAATTTTGATAAATGAGGCCTAGTGATTTTTCCTAACAAAAACATTGCAAAACATTTCATGTATTTTATGCTGTAAGGGTAGCTACACTGGCCTAGTTATCATTATATAGTCTGACAGACTTTTGATTTAAATGCATTGCAATGACCTTTGTACACTTTCTAATGCAAACAGAACTGAACATTACATTTAGTAATCAGCTATCAGCATGTTGATCCTGGTCACCGTACCATACAAACATTGGGAAAAGGAATTTCATAGTAGTCAAACAACATTAAACAAAGAGGAATTCCAAAGTGACATCTTGAAGTTCAACCATACCCTTTAGGAATTTTGGAATGTTTATCTTTTTCACAGGATTCCTATATCTGTTTTATATTTTATCTCAAATTCATTTACAATATATCCTATGAAATGTTAAATACTTTTGTGTCAAAAAAGACAAACGTATAATAGGTATGATACCTTTATTGGCTAACCATAAAAGTTCTATATGCGACTTTCAGAGCACACAGGCTCCTTCTTTAGGCAAGTACTCAATACAATTACATATACAGTAATGGTACATGCTCAGTAATCTCTGGATTTGACGATTGCGACACCCTCCCTGTGGCCTGCAAGTAAATATACTGGCATTGCTCCAATCCTTGATGCTTGGCTCATACACCTCTCCTCCTCCTCCTCCACCTCTTCCTATCAATACCTACTCCGACTACCGATTATACAGTTTATACCATTCTATTGTTATCATTTTTGGCTAGCCAATAAAGCTAGCCAAGACATGTGGTAGGATGGTCGCCATGGAGGTAAGCAAAGTCTATCTATAGCGCTGGCTGAGACTTCTGCCTTTGTGCTTATCCTATCAATAAGACATAAGAAAACAGTATGAAGAAGCACAAGGGACATTTAATAATTCAGTTCAACACAATGATACATGTTACAATCAATAAAATAGAGAGATTCATTCAGGTTTGTTGTAATTATAATCATATATTACTCTTGTAGTTATTCTTCGTTCTTTAAAGTATTTCGCAGTTATTAGAAAGAAAATTATATTTAGTGTTTTGTTATATTTTTCTAGAGATGGCTGGAAGTCACCCTGATTGCTGCTATCTCAGACTGGTCAGTAGTTAAAAGTAAATAATTTTCTACAT
This sequence comes from Rhinoderma darwinii, assembly GCF_050947455.1. Taxonomy (NCBI): domain Eukaryota; kingdom Metazoa; phylum Chordata; class Amphibia; order Anura; family Rhinodermatidae; genus Rhinoderma; species Rhinoderma darwinii. The sequence continues at coordinate 301,383,120 of NC_134689.1, read as the reverse complement.
GTGCCAACATCACTGTTTCAAAGACAGTTCTTCTGAGGGCACGGGACTAGCAATGTACAGAAAAAGAACTAGGGACAAAGTGCAAAATGTTTAAATATTTGGCTGGATGCTACTTATTTCACAAACAGGATAATGGAATAATTTCCATGAAAATGTCTAGTACACTTAATGAAATACATGTGACTTGTCATCAAAATAAACATTAAGGGGGAGATTTATCAAAATTACTGTAAAGCGAATGTGGAGTAGTTACCTATAGAAACCAATCAGGGTCCATCTTTAATTTTTCAGAGGATCTGTGAAAAGTGAAAGCAGTGACCTGATTGGTTGCTCCTGCATTCATTCACATAGATACATGATTAATTGTCTATAGTAATAAGAAATAATACCTGGCAGTTACATTTGGTGACTAACAGGTGAAATTTTCTCTGAATGTAGTCATTCACTTTCCCTTTTTTTCTTCATCCAGGCCAGACCGCCATGATGACTTTTCCCGGCCACAAATTTGACCACACACATCTTTGGCTCCTTGATTTTCTAGCAGAATCCCCACATATTCCCAACCCTCATTACAAACTTGCCATCCATAGTGTCCCAGATGGTAATAATGCCGCCTTTAGGCCCCGCACCTCTCTTTTGTGTTCCACACAGTAATAGTGCCCCCAAACAGTAAAAACGCCCACTTTAGGCCCTGAAAAGTAATAGTTCCATACACAATAGTAATGTCCCCCTTTGTGACGCCACACAGTAGTAGCCCTCTTTTGTGCCCCCATATAGCAGTTAGGTCACAAATAGTAAAAAAACAAAAAGCTCACCTAACCCCGTACCCACAACAAGCTGCTGGATATTCTGCTTCGCAGGCAGCGCAGTGTTTATCTGTCCCACAGAGGGCTATGGCCATTGATTTCAACAGAGTGCCAAAGAGAATTTTAATCTGGATTTGTTGTTCCCATCTGACCAGGTGAAGAAAAATAAACCTTATTGTCAGTAAAATCAGTAAATGTTAATGCCACTTGTAGCAACATTTAAATTTGCACAGGTCATTGCAGCCTAGTGAAAGGCTTTCTCAAGAGCCGCCAATAAGCAAAAATAGCTCTCTTCGGGCAGCTATGGGAGGCATTATACTGTGTGTGGGCAGCAATGGGAGGCATTATACTGTGTGGAGGCACCTATGGAGAGCATTATACTGTGTGGGAGCACCTATGGGGGCATTATACTGTGTGGGGCAGCTATCATTATACTGTGGGGGCAGCTATGGGGGTATTATGCTGCATGGGGGCAGCTATGGGGCATTATGCTGTATGGGGGAATTTGTTTGGCATTGTACTACATGGGGGCATCTGTGTCGGCATTATACTGTATGGGGCATCTGTGTGGGCATTATACCGTATGGGGCATCTGTGCGGGCATTATATTGTATGGGGCATCTGTGTGGGCATTATACTGTATGGGGGCATCATACAGTATAGTGGCAGCTATGGGGGCATTATACTGTGTGGGGGGCACTATGGGAGCATGATACTGTCTTGGCTGAACCGGGTGTGTATGGGCGCGTATTAGGTGGGATTGGGGGGGCTGTATAGCGTTGTCTACAGGAGGGGGCTGTATGGCACTATTTACAGGGGGCACTATCTACAAGGGTAGGCTGTGTGTGGCACCCAGGGGAGGGGGCCCCAGTCAAAAGTTCGCTATGGGGCCCAGTGTTTCCTAGTTTCGTCCCTGTCAGAGAGGTAGATTCTTGGGGTCCGAAGTTGAGTCTGAGGACACCCTTTTGTGCCCCCACAAAGTATAATGTCCCCCTTTAGTGCTCCAACAGAGCATAATGCCTTTTAGTGACCCCCACAAAGTATAATGCCCCCTTGTGACCCCACATAGTATAAATAATGCCCCCTTATGCCACCCCACACACAATATAATGGCCTGGAGACCAGGGAACCAAGAGGTGGTTGATTTTACGCACCACTTGGGCACTCCTGAGTCCATCTATGTTCTGGTCCCAGTGCTGCACTGTGATACACACGTTGAATTGTCATGTGACACGTCATGTCTCAGTGCGTCGCTGGCGCAAGAGCCAGGGGTGTAACTAGGAAACACTAGGCCACATAGCAAACTTTTAACTGGGCCCCCCTACCCTTTGTGCCACACATAGCTCCCACTTGTAGATAGTGGCCCCCTGTAGATTGTGCCATACAGCCCCCTGTAGATTCTGCCATAAATGCCCCCTGTAGATAGTGCCATACAGCCCCCCACCTCCCCCTTGTAGATAGTGCCATACAGCCCCTCACCTCCCCCTTGCAGACAGTGCCCCCACCTCCTCTTGTAGCTAGTGCCATACAGCCCCCCACTTCCCCCTTGTAGACAGTGCCATACAGCCGCGCACCTCTCCCTTGTAGGCAGTGTCAGACAGTCCCCCACCTCCCCCTTGTAGACAGTGCCATACAGCCCCCCACCTCAGCTTGCCATACAGCCCCACACTACCCCTTGTAGACATTGCCCCCAAATAAATTATACTAATCTAGGCCCCGTTCCCGCGATGAATGTTCGCTGCTGCACAACACCGACAGGATCCTTGCATAGGCCGGCATGATGCAGTGACAACATCGCGCCGGCCTGCCGAACGGCCTTTAGTCTAGTAAATGGCAGAGCAGGGAGATACCTCCCTGCTCTGCCATAGTGTTCAATAGTATCTGTGTCCTAAGGACGCAGATACTTTTGAATGTGAAGTCGCTACCACTGTAGCAGCCATAGCGGCTGCTAGCAACGCCACCGGGCATGGGGGGCACGTGTCGGTGGGCGGCACTGGCCCCCTCATGCCACAGGCCCTGTAGCAGCCACTGTGGCTGCTACGGTGGTAGTTACGCCACTGGCGAGAGCAGAGAAGGAGCACCTGGGCGGAAATGCAGCTGCAGAGTCGCCGGGCACGGGCGCTTCAGAAACACAAGCAGGGGAAGTGAGCCAGTGCAGCGCCCTCTTTCACCTGCTGGGTGATGCACCCTGTGTGATGGCACAGGTCGCACACCCCAAAGGCCAGCCCTGATTACGAACTGTGTTTTCTAATCTTCATCTATCTGCCAAGGCATCATCTGCCAGTGCCTGTACACTTGGTGCACTACTATCTAGTATCCGGGTCTGCTGTGCCAGCTGCTTCTCTCACTGGTGGAGTAACACAGTGGGTCGACAAAACATTGGTCTTAACAGAAATTACACAATTGGCAACAGGATCAGACTACAATCTGGACAGTATTGTGAAATATGTTGGTGCTATATAAGGCACAGATAATAAATATGATTGAAAATGTGGCTGAATAGGAGACTCCCATTATGGGGAATAGCATGTATTTATTTTTGTTCACTTTGTAAAATAATTGCCATAATTGCCATTGATGAGTATAAGCTCTTTTCCTTGCAGAATTTGAACTTGGTATAATGCATTACGGCAATATGGGGAACTTATTTGCTAGAGAGTCATGAACAGCAATGTGATTAACAGTATGTAACAGCCACTGAATTATTGACTACCTGATACTGCACGCTGTTAAATAAAGTCTTTCAAGAGGTCTCAATATTTAATGGAATAGGACTGCAAGAGGATTGTTTCCTGATCAAGGGTCTGCTTCTTGCTTCAAACTGTTGCCGCTTATCTGTGTAGTGAACTTGGATTGTTTCCTTACCATGCCTCTGCCTCATAATACAGTCTATTACGACTCCTCTGTGTACAGAACCTGGGCTATTACTTGACTACTTTTGCTTTTATCACCCTCCTGCCTGATTGGTTCACTCACTGGACTCTGAATCTGTCCTTTTATGTGTGTTGGGTTGCAAGTTGTTGCACCTGTTAACACTTTGACGGCTCTAGATAACTTTTTAACAATATTTCATATTGTGATGCTAAAATAACTGTGCTTTCCAATCCAGTGAGCTCTTGGAAGCAAACAGCCTAGTTTGTATTCATTGCGCTAAACTGGTGTTCTTTTTGTGAAGGAATCTGAGGTTGTGTGCCAAGCTTCTAATGAGTTATGTAGTTACAAATAGCCAAGAAGATGTGTGGAGGTTCAACTAGCTGATATAGCTAAGAAATAATACAGCTGATTCATAGATATATTTCATGTTTGTACACATGGCACAATACAACATTTTGAAAATGAGTCCTATACTAGTTGAGAGAATTGCAATAAAAGGGAGTTGTATTTCATGGTTTCCCACGCTGACCTCCAGGTTCTACATTCTAGCAAGGAAACCACTTGAATATAAATAAGAATGTGAACTGAACTTCAAAATTTTACAATAAAACCCTCCAAAGAATGAAATTCAGACCGTTGATAAGTTGTCAGTCTAAATAATTTGATTTTTGTCATGTCTTATCATCCTCTTTTCTTATACTGATCACAAGACTACAGCCAAATATAGACATAAGACTCTCTCGTCCGAGCTTGCAAGTTTATTTTAATGGGGAGAGAGAAATCAACTTCTGCAAGACCCCTCTGTCAGAGCATATCTCTTGAAGGAACTAAGAATTGGGCATGTTAAAATCCAACATCCCCAACTGCCCCAATACACAATAGGTTGTTGGCCGACCTTTATAATGTATATGGCCAGCTTCAAGAAATGTGTTTATGATATGATGGCCAGCTTGAGTTAGGTATAGATGCAAAGATGCATACCCAGATAAATGTTCTATATTGTTCTTTTAATAAAAACACTCATTATGGTTTATATTACCAAATTTCTGTTGTGTCTATCACCAACATTAAACTAATACCCAAATTCTAACTCACTTATAACTGTTTATCTATGAGTTAAAGCAGGGGTAGGGAACATCTGGCCTGCAAAATCATTTGGTCTGGCCCTGCCGGCACGCACGGACCTCACTCAGACCGCTGCCTCGTCAATCACGACTTGGCTCCATCCACCCTCCTACTGCTCCTAAATGTGAGTGCTGTCACTTACATTTAGGAGCAGGAGGAGGGCGGATGGAGCCAAATAATGTCATTCAATACTAGTGAACGAGGCGGCGTCGGTCTGAGTGAGGTTGGTGTGTGATGGCCCGGGAGTGGACCAGTCCAGTCACCTGACCTCACGTCACTTACGTGAGGTCAGGTGACTCAGGCCAGGTGACTGGATTGGTCCACTCCCGGGCCGACACGCACCGACTTCACTCAATTCGCCGCCGCCTCATTCACTAGTAGTGAATGAAACTAATTGGTTCCGTCTGCCCTCCTGCTCCTAAAATGTTGAAATTTATCTGAGACCTCATGTAGAGTTAGGACCTAAATGCATTTGCCGTGAGCCGCGGCCTTCTCAGACCGCCGCAAAGCAAAATAATCGTGTCGCTGACGACACACACACTGGATATTTATTAAAACTTACGTTTTTGAGCAAATATAGCAGGCTAATTTTTAAGTTGATAATTTAGTATGGCCCGCGAATGATGTTATAAATACCGAAATGGCCCTTTGCAGAAAAAAGGTTTCCCACCCCTGAGTTAAAGGATTATTTCCACCTAAGAAATGTATGTTATTTACATATCGGTGCTGTTATATTTGGCGCCCGATATGTAAATAAGCCCCTGAACTGTCAATGCGGCATTTATATCTAACTAAATGGCAAGGGGGCGTGATGTCTTCGCTCTGACACTGTCCAATCAGCTACGGACAGTGTCAGGGCGGCTTGCGTTGTGTTGCAAGAACACACACAGACTGGTGGTTCTGCAGAGAGCGCTCTCTCAGTCTGTGTGTGTGCTCGCGGGAGGGAACACAGCGCAATCCGCCCTTACACTGTCCGTAGCTGATTGGACAGTGTCAGAGCTTAGACATCACGCCCCCTTGCCATTTAGTTAGATACAAAAATGACAGTTCAGAAGATTATTTACATATCGGGCGCCAAATATAACGGCACTGATATGTAAATAACGAAGGAAGATAGGAAAACAATTTAAAGTGAGACAGGGTTTGTGCAGCCCTGCCTATTACATGCTGCATTCATCTGCACATGTATGGGGAGGTGAAAGTTCTCTTTAAGTTTCTATATCTATAATTGAAGTGTACTTATCTGTTGTTCTCCATTTCCCCAAGATATTCTGACATAGATAAGAAACCTAACTATAGCCACTGCAGATTCACTATTACATGATGGATATTAAAGAGGCTCTGTCACCAGATTTTGCAACCCCTATCTGCTATTGCAGCAGATAGGCGCTGCAATGTAGATTACAGTAACGTTTTTATTTTTAAAAAACGAGCATTTTTGGCCAAGTTATGACCATTTTTGGCGCTGCAATGTAGATTACAGTAAAGTTTTTATTTTTAAAAACGAACATTTTTGGCCAAGTTATGACCATTTTTGTATTTATGCAAATGAGGCTTGCAAAAGTCCAAGTGGGCGTGTTTACAGTAAAAGTCCAACTGGGCGTGTATTATGTGCGTACATCGGGCCGTTTTTACTACTTTTACTAGCTGGGCGTTCTGACGAGAAGTATCATCCACTTCTCTTCAGAACGCCCAGCTTCTGGCAGTGCAGACACACAGCGTGTTCTCGAGAGATCACGCTATGTCGTCACTCACTTCCTGCCCCAGGTCCTGCATCGTGTCGGACGAGCGAGGACACATCGGCACCAGAGGCTACAGTTGATTCTGCAGCAGCATCGGCGTTTGCAGGTAAGTCGATGTAGCTACTTACCTGCAAACGCTGATGCTGCTGCAGAATCAACTGTAGCCTCTGGTGCCGATGTGGCCGACACGATGCAGGACCTGTGAGTGACGTCACAGATCTGCACTGCCAAAAGCTGGGCGTTCTGAAGAGAAGTGGATGATACTTCTCGTCAGAACGCCCAGCTACTAAAAGTAGTAAAAACGCCCTGATGTACGCACATAATACACGCCCAGTTGGACTTTTACTGTAAACATGCCCACTTGGACTTTTGCAAGCCTCATTTGCATAACTACAAAAATGGTCATAACTTGGCCAAAAATGCTCGTTTTTTAAAAATAAAAACGTTACTGTAATCTACATTGCAGCGCCGATCTGCTGCAATAGCAGATAGGGGTTGCAAAATCTGGTGACAGAGCCTCTTTAACTTTAATTGTTATTAGCCCTGGTTCACACAGAGTATTTTGCAGGCAGGAAAAATCTGCCTCAAAATTCCTTCAGGAATTTTGGGACAGATTTTGACCAGCCTGCACTCTCTTTGCTGCGGTTTTCGCTGCGTTTTACGTGCCATTTTCAGCCGCGGCCATTGAGCGCCGCCGGCAAAAAAAACACAGCGATAAAAACGTTCTCTGCCCCCCATTGATTTCAATGGGAGGTCAGAGACGGAACCGCGGGTTAAAAGAGCGCGTTGCTTTTTTTCCCATGAGCGGAAAAAAACACCTCCGTCTTCCTCTGAAAACAATGAGAGGCAATTTCGGACGTTTTTCAGCGCAGTTTCCAACGCGGTTATCGCATCAAAAACAGCGCCAAAAAACTCTGTGTGAACTAGGCCTTAAAGTGGACCTGTTTGCACTCCTGACATGTCTTATTTTAGTAAATACTTCCTTTCCTTATGAAATAGCAATGCTGGAGCATCTTTTTTTAGAACTCTGTGTAGTGCCGTTCCGATGTTATTTTACCTGCAAATGTATTACGAAATTGATAACTATGCGTTATCGTTCCTCTTGTCAATAGGATGTTCTCTACACAGTATAAAGTCGCTTTTGCACTGGCCAATAATCAGGCAAACGATAATTTCCGATAATTGCCCTGTGTAAACAGGGCAGCAATCAGCAGCTGAACGAACTCGATCATCTGCTGATTGAATCTATTTAAGGCCCCATTCACACGAGCTTGTCCGTTTTGCGCGCGCAAAAAACACTGCGTTTTGCGTGCGCAAAAGGTCCGTGTGTCATCAGCATATGGTGCGCGGCTGCGTGATTTCGCGCAGCCGGCATCATGATGACACTCTGTTTTTATGTTTACAAACAGAAAAGCATGTGGTGCTTTTCTGTTTTCATTCATTGTTTTTACTGCTGTTGCGTGGATCACGCGCGGCACCCGGAAGTGCCTCCGTGTGCCGAGTGCGATTTGCACGCACCCATTGACTTCAATGGGTGCGTGCTACGCGAAACACGGCCAAATATAGGACATGTCATGCGTTTCACGCAACGGACATACGCTGCGTGAAATTCACTGACAGTCTGAACGGCCCCATTCAGTAACATAGGTCCATGCGACGCGCGTGAAAATCACGCGCGTAGCACGGATGTATTATACGTCCATGTGAATAAGCCTTAAAAGTGTAAAATATTATCGTTGCCGGCAGCACATCTCCCTGTGTAAACAGGGAGACGCGCTGCCGACATGATAATAATGTATGAGGACGAGCGATCTGAGTAACGACTGCTCGTCCCCATCCATAGCTCCGTGTGAGAGGAGCAAATGAGCGCCGATCAACGACGTCTCGTTTATCGCTGCTTGTTTACACGGCCCAGGACGGGCCGTGTACGGGGACCTTTATACTGTCAGCACTGATTGAACACTGTCAGAAGGTGTAGGGACAGGAGGAAGGGCATCACCCAGTTTTGAATTTATTCATACATTTTCAAGAGGTATTGCAGAGGAAAGGTACTCCAGAACATTTTACATGAAGGTAAGTACTTACTAAAATAGACATGTCAGGACAGTTGACCGCACCTCTTTAACCCAAAAAATTAATTATACATTTTCAGGTATTGACAGAGATTTGAACTATGGATTGATAGACTTTAGCAGTTTCCAGTTGAGGTTCGGAGGAAACGCACTGGATTCAGACATAGATGAATAACCCTACAAAAACAAAACTATAGTGTTATGTACAGAAATTGAATACAGAAGAGCTTGGACCATGGTTATCTGCGTATGATATTACTCAAGGCTCTATATTATGCACTGTGCAGTTACATACAGTATAACTTTTGAAGTTACCATTGTTTTTGAATTAGTACATATCTTTTAAATTAGTCTTTAGACTGACCTACTTATACTGATTCATCAGAACATCAGAGCAATAGTTCCCCATGAATGAAAACTGTTTTCAGACCAAAGTATTTGCCAGATCTGTATCTAATGTTTTATTTGCACTATAGTGAACACTATATGTTCAGCAATGTTCCAAATCACTCCACAGATAACGTTTTCTTTGATGAGTTAATGCAAAACAATTGGTGCAATCTTTTTTGCAATTTTTTTTATCATTAAATCTGTTAACATATTGCAATTAAATAGCATAAATGTAAATGAATACTATTGAGGTGGTCTGGTATAACATTTGAAACAATCTCCAACTATTGTTGCCAGTCCCTCTTAAAAGTTACAGTAATTTGGATAATCTGTTAAAAGGCTGCTCAAGAATTGACCTCATGTTCTATAATGATCCTACTTTAGTCAACTATTAGGCTAGTTGTGAACTTTTTGTGTGTTTCAGGATGATATATTTTTGTTATACAATAATGCAACTCTTCAAGGCCCCGTGAAATTATTGTATTGCTTTATACCGGTCACCGTGCCATGCCTTTAGGCATTGTGGCCATTGTAGAGCTATACTCATGCTGTTCATGGTATGTGGCATGAAGAAGCTTTAGCAGACAAGATCCGGCTGTATTCCATGCCTAAATAACAACTAATGATGAAGTATTTGGGGAGTTTAGGGCTGCCAGTTGAACAAACGTTCAGCTACCACCTATCCTATGTCAATGACCAGCTTAAAGAGGCTCCGTCACCAGATTTTGCAACCCCTATCTGCTATTGCAGCAGATAGGCGCTGCAATGTAGATTACAGTAACGTTTTTATTTTAAAAAAACGAGCATTTTTGGCCAAGTTATGACCATTTTTGTAGTTATGCAAATGAGGCTTGCAAAAGTCCAAGTGGGTGTGTTTAAAAGTAAAAGTCCAAGTGGGCGTGTATTATGTGCGTACATCGGGACGTTTTTAATACTTTCACTAGCTGGGCGCTCTGAAGAGAAGTAACATCCTCTTCTCTTCAGAACGCCCAGCTTCTGACGGTGCAGATCTGTGACGTCACTCACAGGTCCTGCATCGTGACGGCCACATCGGCACCAGAGGCTACAGTTGATTCTGCAGCAGCATCAGCGTTTGCAGGTAAGATCGACTTACCTGCAAACGCTGATGCTGCTGCAGAATCAACTGTAGCCTCTGGTGCCGATGTGGCCGTCACGATGCAGGACCTGTGAGTGACGTCACAGATCTGCACCGTCAGAAGCTGGGCGTTCTGAAGAGAAGAGGATGATACTTCTCATCAGAATGCCCAGCTAGTGAAAGTATTAAAAACGCCCCGATGTACGCACATAATACACACCCACTTGGACTTTTACTTTTAAACACACCCACTTGGACTTTTGCAAGCCTCATTTGCATAACTACAAAAATGGTCATAACTTGGCCAAAAATGCTCGTTTTTTTAAAATAAAAACGTTACTGTAATCTACATTGCAGCGCCTATCTGCTGCAATAGCAGATAGGGGTTGCAAAATCTGGTGACAGAGCCTCTTTAAAGAGGACATGTCACTAGGTCATATAAGTTGAACTGGTTATCTGACCTGAATAGCGCTGCCTCTCTGATTCTAGCACTGTTTTTCTTTTTTTTTTCTGTGCTTAACAAGAAGTTCAATAAACTCCAGGACACTGAAAACTATTATTTTACACGATCTATAACATGTATGGATTGAGGTTGTTAGACTATAGAGACAACCTATACCTGTTAAATATTAACTGTCACTGATCAGAAGTAACATCTGTTTTCTCCCAGTCCAAATCCCACAGGAAAAACCTGTTTCCAGAAGAGGCTGGACGCAGCTGCAGGCTTAAGGGAAGCCGACATGACCGTCCTGGTAGGGAAAGGGTTAATGTTACGAGGTCAGGGAAAGTTGAAGGAGCTGAAGGAGGGACGGGGAGGAGTTAAGGGGGGCGGGGGGGCCGTTACTGCGCTTCCCGCTGTTTCTCGGCATTGAGCCGGAAGCAGCGGGAGGAGTAACACACATTAAGCAAAGCTCCCCGTTGCCCGGTGTTTTAGTAATGGCAGAGGCCCTGATTTTAGAGCGGCTGCGCGCCGCTGCTGTGCACCACGGTCCCGGATGGCTGGAGGAGACCGTGGCTGCATTAACGCGGATCCCGGACGCCGTTTCGCCACGTCGGGCACGGCGTTCGGGGTCTGTTGTAAGGGACAGGCTCCCCTCCCCCGGCCCCCCTACGAGCATGGCTATGGCGGCGGGGGGGGAGTCGGCAACAACCGCTCCTGCGCTGGGCAGGCAGAGAGCGGTGGCAGGGGTGACGGCGATGCAGGCTGTGTCGACCCGTCCCTCTCGGCGGTCCCGACCTCCAGAGCGCCTGAGTCCGGAGGTAGTCCCGCGGACACGGCGTCGCAGAGGGAGCCCGATCCCGGACGCTGCAGGCCAGGCAGCTGGGAGGACCGCCCCTTCCCAGGCCCTGCGTCCTGGCAGGAATCCCAGGCCGCGACGGGGTCCGGCGGTAAGCAGGGAGTCGCAGGCTGGGCTCCCTGTCACCCCTCCCCCATCAGATGGAAGATGTCGAGAGCAAGGTACGGCCGCCCCGCATGGTGATGTTCCGGCCAGGGGGCAGGCTTCGTCAGGATCGTCTAGACGGACGACTAGATCTGCAGCGACGTCGAGGCAACAGGTCCGGTCGGAAGTCTGGGTCCCGGCGGTCGGGCGGCAGGTTGCCGGCCCATCGGTCAGCGCGTCCTCATCCCCTTTCCGAAGAGGTCGTTGGGAGGGACAGTCGTCGGCGAGAGAAGAACTGGAGGAAGGTGAACTGGACGTCTATCGTCGAGGTCAGGATGGTCCGGCTGACGGGAACACAGCGCCTGTGCAGCCCGGTGAGTGTATAACTCCATTATTGTCTTATCCAGCGATTTTTATGTCGGGTGTCGGCGGGGGGGCTGCTAGCATAGCATCGGGGGCCGGTAGTGGCGCGGGAGGACGCGACGGAGCGGGTTTGGCAGATTTAGTGGGTTGCTTACGGGAGCTGGTGGGGCGCCTGGATAGGGCCGCGGCGCCGGTAGTAACGGAAGTGTCCCCTGCGGTAGTTTGGGAAGGCCCCAGGGAAGTGGGATCGTTGCAGGCGCGTCCTGTGGTGGCGGTTAGAGAGGCGGTCGCGGTGTCGGTGCAGACTGAGGCACAGAAGGACGGCGACCGAGTGCGCATGGACGATCGTGCTCGGGGGGAGGTGTATGTTTGTTTTGAGGGTCCGTTGGGGGGCGCATTTAAAGCAGGAGGTGCGTGATCGGATCTGGAAAGATGAATATGTTGAAATTTTTTCTCTCTTGCCGCTGGCTAAATTCAATTTGGATAAGAGCAAGCGGGATGAGAGTAAAAAGGACGAGGAGGAACGGCGGCGGTATAGGCTTATCCCGCAGACGTTCGTTAATTGGTCGCAGGCGTTCGCCATATTGGCTAGTGTGATAGGGGAAAAGGCGCCGGAAAATTGTTCGGCGTTATTTTGTTATTTTGATGCTATTGGGGAGGCTCATAGGGCGTATGGGGGTCAGGCGTGGCTGCGATATGATGAGCAATTCCGTCAGCGGAAGGCGGTTCGGCCGGCGATTCGGTGGGACCAGAAGGATATTGCTCTCTGGTTACGGGTTACGGCTCCGGTTAGGCAGCCCTTTCCCGGGAGCGGTGGCCAGGGAGGCCAGACTAGTCAGAGTGGACCAAGCGGCGGGGGAAAGGCGGGGTTTTGCTGGCAATTCAATGAAGGCCAGTGCAAGTTTGGGGCCACGTGCAAGTTCAAGCACGTGTGCTCCGAGTGTAATGGTGCATCACACGGGGCGGCAAAATGTCTGCGGAAAAAGAGGTCCGGGAACCAGCACGGGGCTGGTCAAGGGGGTGTCGCCGGTGAGGGTGGAAAGGATGGCCCCTTATCTAAATGAGTATCCGGATAGGGCGGCAGCTAAGTTGCTTTATGAAGGGTTTAGTGTTGGTTTTGTTATTCCTCCGCCTCCTTATGAGGTTCCGGTTACGCGGAGAAATTTAAAATCGGCTTACTTGCATGCGGAAGTCGTGTCGGAAAAGTTGTTAAAAGAAGTTTCGTTGGGGCGCATGTCGGGGCCATTTGTGGAGTCGCCGGTAAAAGATTTAGTTGTGTCCCCTTTGGGTATTGTCCCTAAACGCGAGCCCGGAAAGTTTCGTTTGATTCAACATTTATCGTATCCCAAAGGTTCGTCGGTAAATGACGGGATTGATCACGAGTTGTGTTCCGTAGTTTATACCTCATTCGATAGGGCGGTGGGGTTAGTGCGGGCTGCGGGTCCGGGGGCGCTGCTAGCAAAAACCGACATCGAGGCGGCGTTCAGGTTGTTGCCGGTCCATCCAGAAAGCCAACGGCTGTTGGGTTGTTTTTGGAATGGGGCCTTTTACGTGGATCGGTGCCTTCCGATGGGGTGTTCTCTTTCTTGTGCATACTTCGAGGCGTTTAGTAGCTTCGTGGAGTGGGTAACGAGGGGAGTATCCGGGGTCGATTCGTTGATCCATTACTTAGATGATTTTTTGTGCGTTGGCCCGGGGGGTTCGCCGGTTTGCGGTAACTTGCTTCATGCCCTGCAGAAGGTGGCGAGGGATTTTGGGATCCCTTTGGCGCCGGAAAAAACGGAGGGCCCGGTAGCGACGATTTCTTTCTTGGGAATCGAAATTGACTCGGTGGCAATGGAGTGTCGGCTTCCGGCGGATAAGTTGGGTGCTTTGAGGCTGGAGGTGCGACGGGCTTGTAGAAGGAAGAAAATGTCGCTGAGGGAGCTTCAGTCGCTGCTGGGGAAGTTGAATTTCGCCTGCCGGATTATGCCGATGGGGAGGGTGTTTGGTAGAAGGTTGGCGGCGGCAACGGCGGGAGTGCGGGCGCCGCATCATTTTGTGAGGCTCAAGGAGGAGCACCGAGCTGATCTTCAGGTTTGGGATGACTTCTTGGGCCAGTACAATGGTCGCTCGCTATGGATGGCCCCAGCGCAGGATACGAGTGATCTGAATATTTTCACGGATGCGGCTGGGGCGGGTGGCTTTGGAGCTTACGGGGGAGGTCCGTGGTGCGCAGGTCAATGGCCGGCTAGCTGGGTGTCCAGTGGATTGACGCGGAATCTGGCCCTGCTCGAGCTGTTTCCCATCGTGGTGGCGGCTACCATTTGGGGGGACAGGCTCAGGGATAAGAAGGTCCGTTTTTACTGCGACAACATGGGGGTGGTGCTTGCCATTAATAACATCACGGCGTCCTCTCCTCCGGTAGTTCAATTGTTGCGACATTTAGTGTTGGTGTGTTTGTCGCTGAACGCGTGGGTGGTGGCGGTGCATGTCCCGGGTGTACGGAATTGTGTTGCTGATGCTCTTTCTCGCTCGCAGTGGGACCGGTTTCGGGAATTGGCCCCGGGGGCGGAACGTCTCGGTTTGGCGTGTCCGGATCATCTATGGGATCTGGTATCGGTCCCGTAGAGCAGCTGTTACAAAGGTCTTTGGCGCGCACGACGTGGAGGGCTTATGCTGCTTGTTGGAGGCAGTGGGAGGAGTGGGTAAGAGAGTTGGGTGATGTCAATACGGATAGAGACAGGTTGGTGGCACTTTTGTATTGGTTAGGGGATGCCTGGGAGGGGGGGTTTTCAGTAGCGAAGGTGAACCGGTTTATATCCGCGGTGGCGTTTGGGCTTAAGTTGCGGGGCTTGCGGGATGTATCGAAGGAATTTCTGGTATCACAGGCTTTGAAGGGGTTGCGCAGAGGTAGGGTGGAGGCGGATAGTAGAAGGCCGGTGTCGTTTGCTTTGCTGGGCTTGTTGGGCGGTTCATTGGCATCGGTATGTCGTTCTTCAGATGAAATGGATTTGTTTCGGTTGGCTTTCTCGTTGGCGTTCTTCGGAGCATTTAGAGTAGGTGAGTTGGTGTCGCCAAGTACTAAACAGGCAGGGGGGCTGAGATCTGGGGAGGTGAGCCTTTTTGCAGATCGGTTGGAGGTATGGTTGCGTAGATCAAAAACTGACCAATTAGGGAAGGGAAAACTGATAGTTTTGTTCGCTCTCCCGGGGTCGGTCATGTGCCCAGTAGAGTGCATGCGGGGTTTTACAAAAAACAGGGGGTCTCCAGATTTGCCTTTGTTACGTCATGTGGACGGGTCGTTCTTGTCCAGGTTTCAGTTTGGAGCTGTTTTTAAAAAATGTTTGACGGCGGTTGGGGTTGCAGCAGGCTCATATTCATCTCATTCCTTCCGGATTGGCGCAGCAACGGAAGCAGGGCGCTGGGGGTTGGATGATGAGGGGGTGAGGCGTATTGGTCGTTGGGAGTCTAAAAGGTTTAAGTCCTATGTCCGCCCCCATATGTTGTAATTTTGTTGTTTATGCTTGCAAATGTTATATGGTGGTGCCTAACTGTGTTTTCCGTTTCAGATTCGCCTCCTTGTCTGGTGTGGTTGATGGGTCATTCGTACGTGCACTGGGGGGCTTTGAGGGCGGACGTCCGCCCGGATGGTCGCCAGTTGCGCATTCCGCGACAGGATGCGGTCGTGCATTGGCTGGGGTTTAGAGGTATGTCGTGGAACAGGGTGTTGGCGGAATTCCAGACATATGTGCGGCTTGATAGGGTTCCGGAGGTTTTAGTGTTGCACGTGGGTGGGAATGACTTAGGAGTCCGCCCTTTTCGTGAGTTGGTGCGGGATATCAAACATGATTTGTTGTGTTTGTGGGTATCTTATCCCAAGTTGGTGGTAGTGTGGTCGGACATAGTCCCAAGGAAGCATTGGCGGTTAGCTAGATCGGTGGAGAGAGTCAATAAGGCTCGGATAAAAGTTAACCGGGCGGTGTCCCGTTTTGTGGCAAAGAACGGGGGCATTTGCGTGAGGCATAGGGATTTGGAGTCAGGATTGGGGAATTTCTGGAGGAGTGACGGGGTTCATCTGACCGAGGTTGGCATTGATATTTGGAGCTTGGCTATAGCAGAAGGCATAGAAAGGGCGGTGGTGGTGTGGAGGAACTCACAGGCTTAAGGTGGTCAAGGCCTGTTTCGCGGTGGCGGGGGGAGTCCTTGAGGCCAGTCAGTACAAAATGGTGGGGGGGTCGCATCGGGGGTATGCGTCCCCCAAAAAAGGTACATGGTTGAAGACTTCATCGGGTGTTATCCCTTTGAAGTGGTCTTCTGGTAGAAGGTATGTCACTTGAAGGCTTCATCGGGTGTTATCCCTTTGAAGTGGACTTCTAGTGGTCGGTATATCACTTGAGGGCTTCATCGGGTGTTATCCCCTTGAAGTGGACTTCTAGTGGTTGGAGCCATCTGCAGAGGTGAACGGTGCTTCCGAGCTGGTTTACGGCTGGAGGTAATTAGTGGTTTGCAGATGGCTAATTCGGTGTGTTCTTGAAAGGAACATCTGAAGGGGCTTCAAGGACTTCCTCTGCTCGGGTTAATGTTAACGTTTAATTGTTATTTATGATTCTGACCCATGTTGGGTCATGTGAATTATTAGGAGGAATTCTCTGGTGGATTCCTAACTAGTTATCCGAATGTTTCGGATTTAAATTGTTTTTATAAAACTGTGAAATTAATAAACGGCTGCTGTGGCCATTTCACATCCAACCTCGGTGTCATGTGTCGTTACTAAATGGGGGTGGGGGATAGTATGGTTTAAGGTTAACACACGACTCTACCTAGGCAGGTCATGGGGAAGAGAAAATATAAATATTGTATTCCGATAGCCAAAGGCTCTTTTGTTACACCTAGTTAGGATTCCTAAATGCATTCTGTTTTTGCAGCCTAACTTTTCAGGGGACTGTCTTCTATACACAGCACACAGAAAAGAGGAGAATACTGCTCTCCTATCTCTCTCTCTCTCTCTATATATATATATTTATATTTATATAAAAGTAGCAGCATGAAGGACATTATACAGCAGTAATGAGTAGTGTAGCTAAGAATCCAGCACTGGGGTAAGATATAACTTACCAGAAAGCTGCTGCACACGTCTGTCTGTGTCTTTTTCACTCTGCTCCCCCTCCCTTCTCTATAGACTTGTATAGGCAGCGTGTTTGTGTCACTTTCTCTCTCTGGTCACCCCTCCTCCTCTGCCGTCTCCATAGACTTCTATGAGCAGGATTAAAGAGACACCTTCTGCAGTCCGTCAATTTTGCTTTGTAGCTAGAGACAGATTTTGCTTGACAACAGTGGTACACAGCAGATTACAGGAAGGAAGACACCTAGTGGCAGTAAATTCACATAGAATTTGCATGGATAAAGCAACAACATTTTAACAGTAATTAAATAGAAAAGTTGATCTATATCAGGTATACTATTAGATTAGCTGCCTGACAGAAGCACTTCTATTCAATGTCACAATGCTGGATCTATGGAGATCTTGTGTTGTCATTCACTGCCTGCTCATTTTGCTGCTAACCAAAAAACATTCTGTTATTTTTACTGGAGCTTCGCTTGATATCCTGAATTAAATATTTACTTAGCGCATTGGGGCAGATGTGGGTCTCAATGACCAGGTTCCTTTTTAAAAAAAAATCCTTATTAGATCTTCTAAAACAGAGATAAATACACCTAACAATTCAAAAACTAAAAAAAGATAAAGAAGCACAGAGAAACCAATCCTAAAATATAGCAAAGCTCCACCTAAAAAAAATAATTTCATGACCAATATAACCCACCCTTCCACCCTCCCTGGTGCAGGAAAAAGAGAAGAGATATTTTTTCTCAAAATACAATCTCTCATAGAGAAGTTCTCTAAATATCGCCTACTGCCATCCAGGCTCAGTTTAGTGATTTTTGGTATGTGCTGGTCAACAGTTTATCAATTATTTATTTGTTAGATTTCTGATTTCAGAATCAACACTTGGAGAAATAGTGTATTAATGTAAGGGTCTTTTTCCTACCTTTGTCTCAAGACCTCCAGAGCTGTGCAGCATTACCAATCTTGGAGGAGGATCTTTGTTTTTGGCAAGTGGGAGAAAGTAGAAGGTGCACAGATTAAATCTTCCTCAGGGAACACCCCTCCCCGCAATTAAATTGGAAAACTCAAAAACGTACATCTTTTAGGCTTCGTTCACATCTGCGTCGGGCGTTTCGTTCATGGGTTCCGTCTGACCATTTCGTCAGGGGAACCCAGGAACTGAACCCCCGACACAGATGTGAACGAAGCCTTAATAATTTTACAACTGATTACTCTCAGGTTTCCACAAAACACATCCTACGATCATACTGGGACATTTTATGTTCTTGTACTTTATATTATGGGGATCGGGCTAGGATGGTGGTGGCAAACACTTGTAATATACAGATGCGTCCATCGTTAACTTTTCTTAAATTGTGTTAAGATATACAATTTGTCATGATACCAATTCAATAAAATCTTGCGCCATCCTGTACAAAAACAAACAAACATTAAAAGTATTACTATTTTTTAACATGGGAGCCTATGGGCGACAGATGGCATTTATCAAAGGCATCCATCACAGCCATCCTTTAAAAAAACATATACATTAAAAGCATAAGTATTTTTTTAACGTGGGAGTCTATGGGCGACAGATGGCATTCATAAGAGGCATCCATCACAGCCATCCTGTAAAAAAACCATATACGTTAGACTTATATGTTTTTTTTTAACAAGGGAGTCTATGGGTGACAGATGGATTAAGAATTGCATCTGTCAGAGGCATCCTTCACTGCCAACCACTGATAAAAATGTATAGATTAAGTCTACACATTTTTTAACATAGGAGTTTATAAGTGAAGGACGGCTGACAGATGGCATATGATATAGGTATCTGTCGGAGGTATACTGTTTTTTATTTGTTTGTTTAAAATCTCGCGCCATACATCTCGGGATATTTTGGGTTTAGAATAATTTAAGAAAGTACACATCTGTACTGTCTTGCTGTATAGAGGTTCATATTAGATTACCATGGCAGACCACCATTGAAGACTGTTTTCCCACTGGTTTCTAAGATGCAGCAGTGATCATAATCAGAACTTTAATGGTAGAATCAGGGACTGAAGCAATCTGGTAGTATACAGAAGGATTAGGGCTGCAGGAATACATAGTGGGAAATATATTAAGACGGGATTGTCAAACACCAATCTTAAACTAATTTACTACTTAACTACACTAATTTAAATTGGTGCACACCTCTTAATATATCTTTCACTGTCCGTGCAACAGAAATGCAAATCTACACCTACTATGAGGAGGTGTAGATTTAAACCATAACTTCTGGGCAAAATATGATACATCTGTTATACCGGCTGAGGCCCTGCCCCCTTTGGCTAAACCCCACCTCTTTCTCACCACTTTCCGAAAGTGGTGAGAAAATTAGAGTCCAAAATTTTAGCGCAAAAATGGTGCACGCCAAAATGTGCTACTTTTTTTTTACAACAAAAAACTGGTGTAAACCTGTTGATATACTCCCCCAATAGGCTATCATTACAGTGTCGCAATAAGTATATGAAATGCAATGTCTGTCAATCACTACAGAAAAAGCTGATTACAAGTCCTTATATGAATTAAGGAAATGCTCTATAAATCTTATCTTGCAGAACAGGGGTTGGTTGGGCACTCTTTGAAGCTTGACTAGGCACAATTCGAGGTTACTTGGGAAAATAGGTAGAGTATGGGAGGATAGGAAGAAAGAAAGTAGATAGCTGCGGATGATGGGGAGAGATCAGTTAATGCAGCATTGGCAAAGAACAGGTATTAGTGACCACCCTAGTAGTGTTTACCAGTTTCAGTTGGCAATGTTCAAAAAGGAAATTGTAAGATGTGTGGTTCTGTAAATACAGGCCTTCACGTGTCCGACATGTATACAGGAATATCAAACCAACCTATGCAATTGTAACGTGGCTTTTACTCCTGTTGATGGAAATAATCCAGAATTATTGGCAGACTGACAAAAAAATGTAACAGACACCCATGAGTTCTGCATTCAGTATTAGGAAATTGTGCATACTGATAAATCCAACATATCTAGGGAGGTGTCAAGAGCGGAACTATAAAATTGTGTCCCGCTGGTACAGGTGACCTGTAACTCTTCAAAAGCGGTTTCTGATATTGTCTGATACCTGCTGGCGTTGCTTCACCGACAAAGGCGCTCATAATCACATATGGTGGAATGACCAATCCTCCAACCCTTCTGGAAGGCGATCTTTTCTCTATATAATGCTGTATGTGGTGGCTTGATTAAAGAGGACCTTTCACCTGCAGGTGACATCTCAGTTAGATTGCAGGCGCCTCGCAGATTCTGATGCTTTCCTTTTTTTTCTTTTAGCCACCACCGTTCCTCAGATATCGGTGCCGTTAGTTCTGGTGTCCGATATGAAATGAGGCCTTTGACTGTCAAGTGGGTGGTTACCCCTTTTCAAGTGACAGGTGTTATCCACCCACTTGACAGTCAAGGCCTTATTTGCATATCGGGCATCAAAACTAATGGCACCGATATCTCAGCAACGATGGGGGCTAGAAGACAAAAAAACAAAACTGGCAGAATCGGTGAGGCAACTTCAATCTAACTGAGATGTCAGCTGCAGTTTTTTGGGAAGACGACAGGTCCTTTTTAAACCCACTCCTAAAATGGCATTGCTGTCCCTTTTATTAGGGGCTATTCCTGAGGCATAAAAAAAATTGCTCCGTCACTTTATTGGACCCGCTAAAGCCACAATCCTACGGTATTGGAAGTTGTGCTTGATCCCTTCCAGAATGGAATTTGTGTATTGTTTGAATCGTATAATGCAGATGGAAGAATTAACTGCAATTAAGGCCGGATTCACACGAGCGTGTGCGTTTTGCGCGCGCAAAAGGTACATAACAGCTCCGTGTGTCAGCAGCATATGATGCGTGGCTGCGTGATTTTTGCGCAGCCGCCATCATTATGACACTCTGTCTGTATGTTTGTAAACAGAAAAGCATGTGGTGCTTTTCTGTTTTCATTCATAGTTTTTACTGCTGTTACGCGAATCACGTACGTCACACGGAAGTGCTTCCGTGTGCTGCGCGTGATTTTCACGCACCCATTGACTTCAATGGGTGCGTGATGCGCGAAAAACACACAAATATAGGACATGTTGTGAGTTTTACGCAGCGGACATACGAGTTGACTAACATGGGTCCGTGCGAGGCGCGTGAAAAATCACGCACGTTGTACGGACGTAATATACTGTACGTTCGTCTGAATAAGCCCTAATAGGGATTGTTATGACTCTTTTACTGAGACTTGATATTTTGCTCCTCGACCGACATGCAGTCTTGGTTTGCTGAATAATTGGTTAGAGGTTATGGTCGTATGCCTTTTTGCTTCTACTTCTTCCTCCTTGTACCCTACTGTCCTCCCTTTTTTTTTTTCCTTTCTCCCCAACCCACATCTTTTTATTTACAGCTGGTCAGTTTCTATACTTCTCGTTTCTGATTGTTTACAGTATGACTTTGATGTAATTGAGTCCCATTGTAACTTTCTTAACTTTGTTGTTATTACTTATTCTTTCAATAAAAACTGATTTACCAGGAAATTGTGCATGAAATGCTTTTGTTTTTTTTAATACAGGTATAGTCCCTTTAAGAAAAACCTGTTATCTCTCCTGCAATGTAAGTTTTTTGTAAATAATTGTATTCCCCATGAAATAACAATTCTGGAGTATATTTTCTTTACTCTACTTTGTGCCGTTCTTTTGTTATTCCTCCTAGAAATTTATGAATAAATTGACAACAGGATGTAACCAGTTGTGGGTGGGTCTACACAGACTGATACTGTCCAATACGTGCTAGCAGAATGAGACTGTGTAGGGACACGCCCCTTTCACAATGGGAATGGTAACACCCAGTTGTCAATTTATTCATAAATTTCCAGGAGGAATAACAGACGAATAACACAACATAGAGTTCTAAGAAAATTTGTTCAAAAATTGTTATGTTATGGGGAACACAAATATTTACTAAAATAGACATGTCAGGAGAGGTGACAGGTACTCTTTAAAGACAAATACCTATTTCAAAGCTAAACAAACATTTTAAAAGGTTTGAGACCTAACAAATGCAAAGTGATAATTCCAGGGATGCCAGCCCTACTGGCAAATACTGATGGCCTGTCCAAATAGATGCTGGCTAGAGCAGGTCACTCAAAATAAATGGAGCAATGCAGGTATGGCAGCATATTAACATTTTTGGGCACATGACAAGTCCTCTTTAATAGGGCATCCATATAAAATATTATCATATTGAATCGATTTCTGCTTTTGTGTTACATGTATAAGAGTTCTTCGCTAGAGCTGCAAAAGATAGAATTTAATTTATGCAGAACAGACTCTCATTTTCTTTGTCTAAAAATAGATACAGCCATAGTTGTTGCTTACTAAAATCACAGCTCTTGTTTGATATCCCTTAGGCAGGTTACAGAAAGGAATATTTCCCTAATTCTTATATTCTGGGCGATGTCAGCAGCTCATTGGCCTGTACCTGTAGGAAGTTATTGTGCAATAGTCAAATGTATAATACCAGTTTCACTAACCCCAAACCAAACACCTACTGCAAAATCATAGAGGAACGACAGCTGACATGGAAATAGGAAGGAAATCTGTAGCTTGATGGTAAAAAAAAAAAAAAAAGAATCTTAAAAACTAGTAATTAACACATTGGATGAGATGGTGAAAGAGAATGTTCCTTCGCCTGAAACAATCCAGTTACATTCTGTGCTCCTGCGGTGAGCGGCTAAATTTAGAACAGAGATGAAGCTTTTACTGGGAAAGGGATTGCCAAATGACCACGTGGGCTTTAAACCTCTTGGCTGTAAGCCTAGGAATATATAGCTGTGGTGAGGCAGTTGGAGCAGTCAAATACACTGTAGGTTATGTATTAACCTCTGAGAGTGCCAACTGCGAAACTATTCAAGGAATGAACCCCTGGCTTCACAGATGTCACAAAACATGACCGTTTTCATTGTTATGTTGTTTAAGGGGTCCTGTTAAAAAATGACACTGTGGAGCTGGGCAATGTAAAAACTATTATTTTAAGGACCACTACATGTAAAGTATATCTCATCTTTACTTGCTATGCAGTTGCATGTAATTTATTCCCTGTTATCAGCCATTTCAGGCAGAGAGGAAGCTGACTGTAGTGTTCTTCAGTGTGAACAAGTGACATGAAGGCAAAGAAAATGGCTACCATCATTATGATTTTATTTCACGTCTCCAAAAACATTTATATAAATATCTATAGGTGATATTGGTAGCTGTTTTATGCTGTATGCATGCCTCCCGACTTATCAGTTTCGTAAAGAGGGACAACTGAAGCGGTGCATGTAGCAAATTTTTCCACCCCACCCAATCCCGCCCATACACACCCGGTTCAGCCCACACAGTATAATGGTCCCATAGAACTCCTACACAGTATAATGCCCCTATAGCTGACCCTCCACACAGTATAATGCCCCCATTGCTGCCCCAACACAGTATAATACCCCAAGTGCGTCTCACACAGTATAATGCCCCCATACTACCTCCCATGCAGTATAATGCCCCATACCTGCCCCCACACAATATAATGGCCCCATAGTTGCACCCGTACAGTATAATGCCCACATAGATGCCCCCATAGAGTAAAGTGCTGCATAGCTGCCCCAAACATTATAATACCCCCCATAGCTGCAGTGAGTAGCTTGCTTCAGCGGTCACATGTCGTACATGGCATGATCACTGTTGAGGCCAGCGATTGGCTGCAGCAGCACGTGACCAAATAAGGATCTGAAACATGATATATTACAAATTAAAGGGGTTTTTCCACAAACACGTGTATCCCTAATCCACAGGATAAGGGGTTAAATGTGTGATCACTAGGGGTCCAGCTACTTTGGCCCCTAGCGATGAGGAGAACGGGGGACCAAAGTCCCCCGATGTGCTACATAAGAATGGACCGCTGGTGCTCATGCTCGGCCAGCGCTCCATTAATGGTCGAGCATGCACACTAGCGCTCCATTGTTATGGAGCACTTGGGGGGGCTTTCGGTTCCCCGTTCTCCTCATCGCTGGGGGTCCCAGTGGTTAGACCCCCAGTGATCATACTTGTATTCCCTATCCTGTGGATTAGGGATACATGTTTTTGAGAAAACCCCTTTAACTCCAATGTCATTCAATTTATGATTTTAGAAACGCTAGTGTCTCCAGGCACTGTGTTTTTTTTGTTTTTTTTACCTTAATTGTCACACTTTTCACTACTCACAGTAGTCTGTCTTTTTACTGACCGGTGGTTCGGTGTCGTGCTGCCTGTTGAGCGCGTGTCCTGCGCCCTCACTCTGGGCACACATAACAATGTTGCGATGCACTCACTCTGGGCGCAGGTAGCTGACGAGTCTCGGTCTGACCACAGTAAGACCGTGACTCGTGAGCAGCCTGCAGTGAGTAAGGTCAATGTAAACAGGGTCGGCCTTAGGTTGGATGGTGCCCTGTGCGGGACTCTCTATTGCCACTCCTTACACAAACCGAAAATTAGCCACATATACAGACATGCACATGCTGGAAATATGTAAAGACAGATATTTAGACATACAGGCAAATATACATACACACATTCTGGAATATATACATACATACAGGTAAATGTATAGACGTACAGACACATATACACACACACACACACACACACACACACACACACACACACACACACACACACACAGGCAGATAAATACACAGACAGGGACATATACAAATACATAAAAGTGCTTCTATATAGAAGCACAAAGACACATTCACAAACAGACCCATATATACACAGTACAGATAATGTAGTAGATGTCACCTGCAGTCCTATGTAACACCACAGATAACACAGTGATAACTCTCTGAGTACAGATAACGTAGATGATAACTATACCCACATACACATATAAACACACACACAGAGGCATATATATATATAGATAAGGGCAGCAGAGTATATAAGGGGCAGCAGGGTGTATAAGAGGCAGCAGGGTATATAGGGGGCAGCAGGATATATAGGGGAAGCAGAGTATATAGGGGGAAGCACAGATATCTTCGTTTTATCTGTTCTACTTTAATATTGAACACACACTTTTACAAAGAGACATAAACTCATGCAGACACACATACACGTTGACCTTACGGAGGGGAGGAGAGGGGAGGGGGGGCGTGACTGGCCACAGGGAGACTGAGTCCGTGACTCAACGGGGCATAGCGGGACACTTTTCAAACCTCCCGGGACGGCAGGACAGCGTTTGAAAACCGGGACTGTCCCGTCGGATCCGGGACGGTTGGGAGCTATGTGTATGTTTTATTCTGTCTCATCACAGACAATCCTATTGATATAAATGCTGAAGCAGTGAGAGCGGCAGTGGGTTTGGCCCTGAGACCTTCTGCAAACAGCATCTCCTTCCCCTGCTTTGATAGCCCAAGTGGCTCTCTGATCATAGAGTGGGACCCAAGTGGTTGACGCCCTGTATGCCGTCCATATGCCCTACCCGAGTATATAGACAGGGGTTGTTCTGATGGCACTACCTCTTAAATAACCTGCAGACTTCTGGTTTAGTTCATCTTTAAGGAATCTGTGTTGGTTTTAAATAGGGTGCTAGACCAAATGATCTTTTTCCTCCCATTATGCATGTGCCGAGTGAAAGTGAGAGTGTACATTAGTTTTTCCCTTAAGTTTTACCCTTAAGTTTTTCCCTTAGCATTAACCCTTTTTCCACTACACAACTATATAAGCTTCTTCTACCCTCAACTTCTGTCTTTTCCCCTCTCCAGACCACTGATGAGGTAAAAATTATGTTTTGAATCATTTATCCTATAAGAAAGCAAAATGAGGTAGAGCATTCGGAAAAACTGCAAAGGGACTGTAGTTCTCATTGTAAACACCATTGTAAAACAACATACTGCAGTATTGTATGTCCTATTAAATGCTATGCACAATGCTGTGGAATATGCTGGCACTGTAAAAATACCAGAGAAAAAGAATTGCAGTAAACACAGTATATTGGTAGTACTGCCTTTAGAAATAGAGCATGTAGAGTTTTTAAAGAGTCCTCCCCACACTCCCTTGCAAGCAAATTATGTTCAGACTGGTCACACTTAATATGGTTATGTGAATTCCATGCAATCAATTATACAAATGAATGCCTTTAGATTCCAGGCGTAAACTATTTTAACCTTAAAGAGTAACTAAACATTCGATAAACTTCTGACATGTCATAGATGTCAGAAGTTTTGACTGGTGGGGGTCCGAGCACTGAGACCCACATCAATCGCTAGAACGAAGGAGCAGAAACGCTTGTGTGAGCGCTCAGCCGCTTCGTTTCTGTTCGGCTTTTTCTGGAAATCAATGTATCGGAGTACGGGCTCAATAGAAAGTCTATGAGCCGTACTCCGATACATCAGCTTTCCGGAAAAAGACGAACAGAAACTAAGCGGCTGAGCATTTTAGCGATTAGTGGGGGGTCTCAGTGCTCAGACCCCCACCAATCCAAACTTCTTACATATCACTATGACATGTCAGAAGTTTGTTGAACATTTAGTTACCCTTTAAAGGCTATATACACCTTTAATAGTTTTTTTTTTATTTATTTTTTATTAAATGAATATTTTTAGTGTTTTTAAGCACTTATTATTTTTTTTTTTCCTTTTTACGATACAGCTATCCTATATACATAGAAGCTGTTCTGTCAGTTCAGTTAAACAGACAGCTCGGCTGAGAGCAGGTGCTGTGTGTCTCTGACACACAGGATCCACCTAATATTAATCTAAACCCTTTTGTTCGATCAGGAACTACAGTAATTAGACTACAATTAAAAAATGTCAGTAAATATCTAAACAATTGTAAAGAAATTCAATAAGGAATTGTGTGGATGACCACCTATCTCACAAGATTATCAACAGATCACATTGTCGTGCACCACCCATTAAAGCTATATGTTTGAAGGAAGGGGAAGAAGGAAAAGTATGTGATCTATTAGCAATATAGAGAAGAGAATGATCCAGCGCTGATGATGATGATTTAAAAGGGAAATGAGAGTCCCATGTTTATTTGAAAAAATAGTAAAATCGAAAGGGAGACGCAGTCCCAAGATGCAAGTAGTCAGGATTTGTGCCTGAGCCTACGCATTTCGAACGCGATCTGCGTTCTTAATCATGGCATTAGAAGGGGAGATTTAGATCTGGCATTGCTCAAAAAAGAAAGTGAATGGATCTTTAACCAGTTCAGGACCGGGCTATTTTGCGCCTTCAGGACCAGACACCGTTTAGCCATTTTTAGCACGCGTTAGTTAAATGGCTATAACGTTTTTATTTGTTGGGCTAACGACGTGATTTTTGCGACGTTTTTTCCGTAGACAATGCAGGTTTCATTTTTTATCATTTTTATACACACCTTTTTTGCGATTTTAGAATTTTTATTCATAAAGTTTGAAAATAATAGTAAAAAAATAAGCTTTTTTACGTTTCAGCTATTTTTTTGGGGTAATAACATAGTTTTAACCTAAAATAGACCTTTTATTTGTGATCGTCATTGTCTACCGTAAATTTTTATATATTACATGTCTATATTAGGGTAATTGGGTCAGCGCTAGCGTTACAACAATGATTGGCAGGGGGAACATGTTTTTTTGGGGTGGGTATTTTATGTGTATTTATTATTTAATTTTTTTTTGCACTTTACTTTATTATTTTTTTATTACTATGGTCTGTCCCCCAAAGGTCAAAGAAGACCTTTGGGGAACTTTATATATATTTTCTTTCTTTTACACCATCTTTTCCACTGTAACTGGAGCTGCACAGCAGCCCCAGTTACAGGGGAAATCAGCCCTCTCATAGTGACGATTGTCACTAATAGGGCTGTGCTGGGTCTTGTAAGACCCAGCAGCAGTCTGTCACTAACGGGACCCGGCGATCATGTGACCTGTCACATGATCACCGGGAGGAATAGAGACAGCGCCGCTGCTGCTGTCTCTATTCCTATACACAGCGTTCATTGAACGCTGTGTAAAAACACATCGGAGAAGACAGAAGCAGTGAAAGCTGCTTCTATCCTCTCCTCAGGGTCCCCGGCAGTCACTGACAGCCGGAGACCCGATATTCAGCTGCCCGATCGCGCGGGCAGCAAGTTAAAACCCGAGCCGTAAAAAGTCTATGGCTCGGGTTTTAAGGACCCTGACCGCAGGCCGTAAATATACAGCCAGCGGTCGGGAACCAGTTAATCTCAATACAGTCAACCCATTTGGATTGAATGAGAACTTTGGGTTCGGTAGTTTTCTCTGATATTTGACCGTGTCCTAAATATGCGTGTTCCATCTGGGACCTTTTGTTAAAAATTAAAAAATTTAGAAATTAAAACATATATTTTTGTGGGATATATCATTTGGGCAATCTCTATAATAATAAAAAAAAATTTTTACATTTCAATTTATTTATTTATTTATTTCATATTATTCTTCTTTTGCAATTTTTCTGGCCCTTTTAAAATCTAGATGATCCCTATTTTGATATTTGATAATTTTTTCAAATGTCCAACCTGACATGAGCAGTTACAACTTGGTGCTCTTTATTCAAGTGGTCATTCATTTAATCTGACCACTGCATTCTCTTCCTGGTCTAGGATTGGCTAGCCTGGCTGTCAATCATTCTCTTTCCTATTTATAGGGCAGTTCAATGGCGGTCCCCCACCCCTAGAAGAAGCCAGAATGCAGGCGAAACGCGAGTCGGGTGCTCTAACATTTTAATGTCTCCTTGGTGCCAACAGGGCCATAGCTGCCACACTTAGGCCAATCCATTGTTAGCCTATCAATTGCTCCCACTGCACGGTTGACAGCAGCCGGCTGTTCAGCTTACAGCACGAGCGTGTTGTCAGTGCAGCACACCCTGCTGTTATTCTCGAGCAGCTCGAGCAGCTGGGTGTGAGCTTTCATCAGCCGCTACGCTCCAATTTGACCGCCGGTGAATTCACCGTGCGGTTCCCTCATTGGTGCCTACCCCGTTCACTCACGGGAACAGGGCTATTGCCTTGCAGGACAGCTTATCCTGCGGGGCCTTCTGATTTCTCAGCGCTGGAGGCACCGCTCCGCTCTGAGAAACAGTACACACGCTGAGTTTGACTCCACTTACAGTTGAGTCACACTCCGGTATAGTGTTGTGATACCGCCTCTCAGCTGATGCTGAGCGCGGCCAGAGTTAGGCAACCCCGGCTGTTCTCCACGCTGCTGCTCTGGTCCCAGGGACGGCGGCGTGAGGATTCAGCTGCCTGCAACTGTTCACACCGTGCCGTGGCAGCTCTGTATGATGGTGCAGCAGGTCATTTGCCCTGACTCATTCACTGTCACGCTCTGCAGGTGTGGTATATGACACGAGCAGTTTCAACCACTCCAACTTCTTGCCCAACACCTTCACATACTGTTTTGCCTTATAATAAAATCAATTCTACCACCATATAGTCCTCTGTCTTTTAGTATGGCGAACATCTTGTTATACAATTGACAGCTTTGTAGCAATGGCTGCGCCACACGCTATCGCTCTGGTTCACAGAGACCTCAACGTGAGGGCGTAAATAGCAAGTTCATGTTCACACTGTGTTGCAGTGCAGCCGCATGGTAGTGCAATTGGCTACCATTGCCCTCATTTTTGCATTGTCGCAGTTTTAGACTACATGCTTGCCAATCTGGAAGCATAAGTTTATGTTTTCCTCATTGGAACACTGTTGATAGCATAACAATCTACAATTTATAAGTATATTATACCACACTATACTTGGCCCACAGGTATGTGAGTTTGGGGGTCACTCACACATACCTAGTTGCACCATTGGACTTTTAGTTTAATTGTCTATTTTAATGTATATAAATAAAAGTTAATTATTAGTAATAGATCACATACTTTTCCTTCTTCCCTTTCCTTCAAACATATAAAGAAATTCAATACAGTACTAATGCAAGGAGAGCAGAGAGTAATCTGGACCTCCTGGCAATAAGGGTAACATGCCCCTTGCCCAGGGGCATAACTAGGAAAGACTGGGCCCCATAGCAAACTCTTGACTGGGGCCTCCCCCAGGTGCTACAAGCAGCCCCCCTTATAGATAGTGCCCCTGTACAATGTGCCATACAGCCCCCTGTAGACAGTACTATACAGCCCCGCCTATAGACAGTCACACTCTATTTGTAGATAGCGCCCACACCTTGCCCTTGTAAATAGTGCCATACAACCCCCCTGTAGGTATCGCCATAAAGCCCCATAAAGCCCCCCTGTATATAGTGCTATACAGCTCCCACTTTATATAGTGACACACAGCCCCTCTCCCTTGTATATAGTGCCGCATAGCCCCCCTTATTAGCAAGTGCCACTCACAGACCCCTGTAGATTGCGCCACACACAGCCCCCTGTAGATAGAGCCACAGCCCTACCCCTCCTAAATAGTGCCATACAGCCCCTAGTAGATAGTGCCACACAGCGCCCCCTTTAGTATTGCCACACAGCCCCTTGTGTATAGTGCCACACAGCCCCCCTTCATGCAGGGGCTTAGCTAGGGGGGGCAGGCGGGGCATGTGCCCCGGGCGCAACTTAGAGGGGGGCACCAGCGCCACCCCCTCCTGCACTATAATTGTACCTGTGTCTATAGGACACAGGTACAATTAGAAGCAATGAATGGCCGGGTACGTTCCGTGCCCGGCCATTCAGCTCTTTTCCATGAGAGAAGCGGTATTACGCTTCCGCCGATGAAAGTCACTGACTGACAGGGAAAGTCATCCTGCCCAGCCAATCAGCGCCTTTCATAGACGCTTCATTCAACCCCCAGGAGACCATGCGCAGAAGAGAGCAGGTCTCCATTGCTGCCGGCCGGCGTGGGAGCGGGATTAAGGTGAGTTTGAATAGTTTGTTATTTCATGCCCCAGAGGAAGCCGGAAGGGCGAAACCTAGGGTCGGGCGAGAGTGTTTGGCGTGCCGCCTAGAAATTTTAAAGATTTTTACTTACCTTGATGCTTTTATTTCTTGTTACTTTTGTGAGTTTGGATTAAACTTGGCGTGGAGCAATCTTTTTTCAGAGGGTGTTGCACTATGTGTCTTCCTTTTTCCATCTATTAGAGACATAAGATCCTTTTCCTACCAGGAGTTCTTTGAATGTGGAGAGAGACGATAAGGAGCTTGGTGGAACTACAAGGATAAGAATCAGGGGCGTAGCTAAAGGCTCATGGGCCCCGATGCAAGAATTCTTACTGCCCCCCCCCCGCAAACTTCTCATGGCCGACGGTCCGCAGCTTTCAGATGCATCGCTGAGTCTCCTAAGTGACCCAACAATGCAGCACTAGCAGCCGGGGGCGTCACTAAGGCTGGGATCACACACCCTATTTACGGACGTAATTCGGGCGTTTTAGCATTGAATTACGTCCGAAAATGCGGCTCAAAAGCGTTGGCAAACATCTGCCCATTCATTTGAATGGGTCTTACGATGTTCTGTGCCGACGGTCATTTTTTTTACGCGCCGCTGTCAAAAGGCGGCGCGTAAAAAAGACGCCCGCGTCAAAGAAGTGCCTGTCACTTCTTCAGACGTAAATGGAGCCGTTTTCCATGGACTCCATAGAAAAACAGCACCAATTACGTCTGTAATGGACGCAGCGAAAGACGCCTGCACATGCCATTACGGCTGAAATTACGGTGCTGTTTTCTCCTGAAAACAGCACCGTAATTTCAGCCGTAACAGACGCTGCCGTGTGAACATACCCTCAGGGCTTAACATGTCAGGGAAATAGCCCCAATACATATGTGTCCGCCCAAAAAAAATGTGTGTATAGGAGACAGCATAGCATATCTATAGCACTACAACCCTATAAACTATGGATAGGATTAGATACAGTGGCTCAGCAGACAGTATCACACAGGATAGGATTAGATATAGGGCCCAGCAGACAGTATCACACATGATATGATTAGATACAGTGGCTCAGAAGGCAGTATCACACATGATAGGATTAGATACAGTGGCCCAGCAGACAGTATCACACATGATAGGATTAGATACAGTGGCTGAGCAGACAGTACCACACATGATAGGATTAGATACACAGCTCAGCAGACAGTATCACACATGATAGGATTAGATACAGTGGCTCAGCAGACAGTACCACACATGCTAGGATTAGATACAGTGGCTCAGAAGGCAGTATCACACATGATATGATTAGATACAGTGGCTCAGCAGACAGTATCACACATGATAGGATTAGATACACAGCTCAGCAGACAGTATCACACAAGATACGATTAGATACAGGGCCCAGCAGACAGTATCACACATGATTGGATTAGATACACAGCTCAGCAGACAGTATCACACATGATTGGATTAGATACACAGCTCAGCAGACAGTATCACACATGATTGGATTAGATACAGGGACCAGCTCGCTGACATTGCGGCTCCAGCGCTGGACCCAGGACAGGTAAGAATAATAATTTTGCTTCTTTATGTGTTACTGATTATTTTTGTGTTTGTGTTTTTTTACAGGTTCGGTTGTTGGACTTCGGATACGAGGACTTCTATGACGGCGTTTTTTTTTATTCTCAATAAAATGGTTAATGAGGGTTGTGTTTTTTTATTTCAATAAAATATTTTTTCTATGTGCTTGTATCTTTTTAAACTTTATTATCATCGCCTTAGTAATGGGCGCTGGCTGATTGACAACCTCCATTACTAAGGCGGGCCTTAATGTTAGCCGGTGCAGAGGCTACACTAACCCCCATTATTACCCCGGTACCCACCGCCACCAGGGGTACTGGGAAGAGCCTGGTATGAACCAGTACCCGACCATCTGTAGTGACGGGCAGGCACCGGGGTGGCCGACCATCACTACAGATGGTCAGGTACTGGATCGTACCCGGCTCTTCCCAGCACGCCTGGTGGCGGTGGGTACCGGGGTAATAAAGGGGGTTAGTGTTAGCCGCTGCACCGGCTAACACTAAGCCCCGCCTTAGCAATGGACGTCGTCAATCAGCTGGCGGCCATTACTAAGGCGGTAGTAATATAGTTTAAAAAAAACACAAATACATAGAAAAAATATTTTATTGAAATAAAAAAAAAATAACACACAACCCTCGTTAACCATTTTATTGATAATAAAAAAAAAGCTGTCATCGAAGTAGTCCTGGAATCCGACGTAGTCCAACGACCGAACCTGTAAGAAAACACACAAAAAATGATTAGTAACACGTGTGTTAGGCTTAGATACGGGGCCCATGTGTGATACTGTCTGTGGGACCCTGTATCTAAGCCTACCACAACGTAGGCTTAGATACAGGGTCCAGCAGACAGTAATCTTATACAGTATAAGATTACTGTGTGCTGGGGCCCTGTATCTAAACCTACAGTGTGGTAGGCTTAGATACAGGGCCCAGCAGACAGGATCACACATGGGCCATGTATCTAAGCCTACCATGTGATTGGCTTAGATACAGGGCCCAGCAGACAGGATCACGCATGGGCCATGTATCTAAGCCTACAGTGTGGTAGGCTTATATACAGGGCCCACCAGACATGATCACACATGGGCCATGTATCTAAGCCTACCATGTGATTGGCTTAGATACAGGGCCCAGCAGACAGGATCACACATGGGCCATGTATCTAAGCCTACCATGTGATTGGCTTAGATACAGGGCCCAGCACACAGGATCACACAATCTGTGATCCTGTCTCATGGTCCCCCTAAGCCTGCTACATCGTAGTCTTAGGGGTTGTGCAGTCCCTAAACATTGATGGCCTATCCACAGGATAGGCCATCAATAGCTGATGTGTCACCCGGGACCCGCAAATCAGCTGTTTTGAAGGGGCCGCAGCACTCGTACGAGAGCTGCTTCCCCTTCATTTCACTACTCGCTCACACTGTGAATCGCCGACACCGATTCACAGTGTGATCGGAATGAAGTGACAGGAATGACGGGGAGCAGCTCTCGTACGAGTGCTGCGGCCCCTTCAAAACAGCTGATTGGCGGGTCCCGGGAGTCGGTCCCCGCCAGTCAGGGCTAACCTTACCTTCCTCTTCGGCCACGGCGGGAGTTCTGTCGTCTCGATGCTGTGCGCGGCGCATAGCGCTGTGACGTCATGCGCTGCGCACAGCGCCTGACGTCAGGACCTCCGCTGCCATCCGGAACCAGGAAGGTAAGTAAAGTATGTTACTATAGTAACAGGGGCCCGCGGACGGAGTTACTATAGTAACTTTTTATTGATGTGGTGCGGGGGGCCGTGGGCCCCCCTGGCTTCGGGGCCCGGTCGCAATTGCGACCGCTGCGACCCCTATAGCTACACCAGTGATAAGAATTACCATCCACACCCTCATTGGATTGCGGACTGTCCACTGCATTTTTCTGGGAGAGAGTCCATACTGAATGATATTGGACTGTTACCAGTGCCGTCTGAGCGGTAAACTTCACTGTACTTTATATCTGTTATTTAGGGTATTTGTTGGATCATACACAATTTAGTTTTGCCTGCTCCGGTCTGAGAGAGATTTTGTGGGTATTTGAGCCAAGAGAAACCACCATTACATTTGTTATTTTATTGTAGTAAAAAAGTGTGTGGCTTTATCTACAGGGGGGCTTTATCTATGGAGGGCTTTATCTACAAGGGGGGCTTTATCTACAGGGGGGCTTTATCTACGGGGGTGGGGGGGCTTTATCTATGGGGGCGCTTTGTCTATGGAGGGGCGCTTTATCTATGGGTGGGCTATATCTACAGGGGGGCTATATACAGGGGTGGGCTATCTATGGAGCACTATATACAGGGGTGGGCTTGATCTACAGGGGGGCTATATACAGGGGTGGGCTATATCTACAGGGGGGCTATATACAGGGGTGGGGTATCTATGGAGCACTATATACAAGGGTGGGCTATATCTACAGGGGGGCTATATACAGGGGTGGGCTATCTGTGAAGCACTATATACAGGGGTGGACTATATGTGGAGCACGATATACAGGGGTGGATTATATGTGGAGCACTATATACAGGGGTGGGCTATTTCTACAGGGGGGCTATATACAGGGGTGGGCTATCTGTGGAGCACTATAGGGGGAGGTATTTGTGGGACACTATATACAGGGGTGGGCTATATGGGGGCACTATCCATGGGGGGCACTATCTACAGGGGGCTCTATAGCAGGCACTATCTACAGGGGGCACTGTGTTTGTGTGTGTGTGTGTGTGGGGGGACGACACAGTCTATGGTGCTATTATAATTAGAGGTGCAGTGTATGGCGCTATTATATTTAGGGGCGTAGTGTGTGGTATAATTAGAACTTTATCTATATTTATAGGTGTAGAAATGTTGGAAAAGTGAGAAGCTGAAGACATCTGAGCGGCAAACTGCAGAAATGGGCTGTGACCGGGAGAAGTCATCAGATAGGTCTGGACCGGATGGAGAAAAAGAATTAGAATCTGAGACATCACCAGTGAGTCACTTAATGTGAATGTTTATTCTGCCTCTAATCAGGACTGTAGTCACTACGATCTGCAGTGAGATGATGGGTGGTATGATTATGATATGATTTATTTTTTGTGAAACAGCAACTCCCAACATATCCTTACCATTGTTCGGGCCATGCTGGGAGCTGTAGTTTAACGCCATACATACCTATATGGCAGGGGTTCCACTAAATTGAGCTGTATTTGTGCAGGTGTTGTATTTATGTACTGAGCTTTGTTCTGGTGCTGTATATATGTACTGAGCTTGGTTCTGGTGTTGTGTATAGAACTATATTGCTTGTAAAATGTACAAATGTTTTTATCCTCGAGTTACATAAAAAGAAATGTGGAAAAGAAATGACACGTCATTGATTGGTAGAGAAAACAAACACGGCGAGGGGGAAGGAGATGTCGGGAAAGAGATTGGGGAGGCGCCAAACTGAATCTTTGTGCTGGAGAACAACCGGGTGCTGGAGAACCTAGCTATGCCTCTGCCTTGTGTATAGTGCCACACAGCCCCCCCTTGTATATAGTGCCGCAAGGCAATGGCGCATCCGAGAAAGTTGTATCAGCCAGGGGGATGTCAATCAAACATGGAAAGGTGGGTTTGGAGGCATGAATATGTGATGCTTCATGATAGCGGCACCGCCCTATGACCCTTTAATGAGTAATTATCGTATAGTATGCTCCATTTTAAAAGAGGATTTTAAATATTTTGCTGCATCTGAAAGAAACATACATTTGGAAATATTGTCAGGTCATGTATTACCGCATGGTGGCGGTTCAAGGCGTTAAAACTACCTGACAGGTTCCCATGAAATATACAATGAATGGAGAACAATTCCATCTGCCCTGCAATTTTGTTATTATAAATATATCCTATATAATTACAGCTCCAGAACCAAGCTCATACATATATACAGTACCACAACCAAGCTCAGTACATAAATACAGCACTAGAACAAAGCTCTGATGTAATGGCAGGAAGGAGGTGAAGGGAAAGTGAGCCCTAATCTACCCACCGCCCTGTCCCTGCCTACTTGCAACGACCCGCCCTAGGCGACGAGGTACAACTGGGCGGCGGTCCCTACGCTGTCTAAGTGCACAGGAAAACAAACAGGGAACATGCAAGGGAAGGGGCAGTAGCCACGGAACGCCACGAGGAAACGGAGCGGCGAACGGACAGTCAGGACCAGGACGAAGTGAGTACACCCGAGCGGGCACGGAGACAGAAGCAAGCCAGGGGCAAAGCAAAACAGGTCAAGCAGAACTGCAGCAAGGCAGAAGCACGGCAGAAGCAGGCTGGAGCAAGCAGCAGTGGGGCCAGGAATCCAAAAGAATTACAAGCACTGAGGGAGAGAACAGGGCAGGTAATAAAGGACAGGGGGCGGAGCTAACTCCGACAGACCAGGCCGCGATAGGCTCTCCCACTCCTGAGCCTGCCACCCTGGTTGGTGGGAGATGGTGTCAGTCGAACAGGTCTGGCCTCAGGTGTGGATTGATTAATCCCAGGAGTATACCTAGATGAAGTACCTGGCAGATCCCTAACAGTACTCCCCCTTTTATGAGGGGCCACCGGACCCTTACTAAGGGGACCCGGTTTAGTGGGGAAGAGAAGGTGGAACCTCCTGATCAATACCCCAGCGTGAACATCACGGGCAGGTACCCAAGTCCTCTCCTCCGGCCCGTATCCTCTCCAATGGACCAGGTACTGGAGGGAGCCCTGGACCATCCTACTGTCCATAATCTTGGCCACCTCGAATTCCACCCCCTCAGGGGTGAGAACGGGAACAGGAGGTATCCTCGAGGGGGACCAGGACGGGGAGCAGCGTTTAAGGAGGGAGGCATGGAAGACGTCATGTATGCGAAATGATGGGGGGAGCTCCAGACGGAAGGATACAGGGTTGAGGACTTCAATGATCTTATAAGGTCCAATAAATCGGGGAGCAAACTTCCTGGACGGGACCTTAAGGCGCAAGTTCCTGGACGACAACCAGACCAAATCCCCGACGACAAACCGGGGGTTAGCAGAACGTCTACTATCCGCCTGAATCTTTTGTGCGCTCTGGGACGCCTCTAGGTTCTTCTGAACCTGGGCCCAGACAGTGCACAGTTCCCGATGAACATCCTCTACCTCAGGATTATTGGAACAACCAGGGGAGACGGAGGAGAATCTTGGGTTAAACCCGAAATTACAGAAAAACGGGGAGACCCCTGACGAGTTACTGACCCGGTTATTCAAGGAAAATTCAGCAAGGAGAAGGAATGAGACCCAATCGAATTGACAGTCAGAGATGAAACACCTTAAATATTGTTCCAGGGATTGGTTGGTCCTTTCCGTTTGGCCATTAGTTTCGGGATGGAAGGCGGAGGAGAAGGACAGATCAATCTCCAACTTTTTACAAAAAGCTCTCCAAAATAAGGAAACAAATTGTACCCCTCTGTCAGAAACGATATTGACTGGGGCCCCATGGAGACGCAGGATGTGTTTCACAAACAAAGAAGCTAACGTCTTGGCGTTAGGTAGCTTCTTAAGGGGCACAAAGTGGCACATCTTGCTGAAGCGGTCGACTACCACCCACACCACCGACTTGCCCTGAGATGGAGGCAAATCGGTGATAAAATCCATGGAGATATGGGTCCAAGGTCTCTGGGGAATGGGCAAGGAACGTAGTAGGCCCGCAGGTCGGGACCTAGGGGTTTTGGACCTAGCGCAAACCTCACAAGCGGTGACGTAAGCCCTAACGTCTTTAGGCAACCCAGGCCACCAATAGTTTCTGGTAATGAGGTGTTTGGTGCCCAAGATGCCAGGATGACCAGATAGAGCGGAGTCATGGTTTTCCCTGAGTACCCTCAGCCGGTATTGCAGGGGAACAAACAGTTTGTCCCCAGGGACGTTCCCGGGAGCTGCACCCTGATCAGCCGCGATATCAGAAGCTAAATCAGAATCCGTGGCAGAGACGATTATACCAGGGGGTAAAATACAAGCAGGATCCTTCTCAGAAGGAGGATTGGCCATGAAACTACGTGACAGAGCATCAGCCTTAATATTCTTGGACCCAGCCCTATAGGTAACCAAGAAATTAAATCTGGTAAAGAATAGTGCCCACCGAGCTTGTCTAGGATTAAGCCTCCGGGCCGATTCTAGGAAAACCAGATTCTTGTGATCCGTAAGGACCGTTACCTGGTGTCTGGCCCCCTCCAGGAAGTGCCGCCACTCCTCAAAAGCCCATTTAATGGCTAGAAGTTCGCGGTTGCCAATATCATAGTTACTCTCCGTGGGCGAAAACTTCCTAGAGAAGTAAGCACAGGGGCGGAGATGGGTGAGGGAGCTGGTACCCTGGGACAAGACGGCCCCCACTCCCACCTCGGAAGCGTCAACCTCCACAATAAATGGCTCCTCTTGGTTGGGCTGAATCAGCACGGGGGCCGAGATAAAGCACTTCTTGAGAGTCTCAAAGGCCTGGACGGCCTCAGGGGGCCAATGGAGGACATCAGCACCCTTGCGGGTAAGGTCCGTAAGAGGCTTAGCGACGACCGAGAAGTTGGCAATAAATCTCATGTAATAGTTGGCGAACCCTAAAAAACACTGTAACGCCTTAAGGGAGGCAGGTTGGACCCATTCCGCCACAGCCTGAACCTTGGCAGGGTCCATGCGGAATTCATGAGGAGTGAGGATTTGCCCTAAAAATGGTATCTCCTGTACCCCAAAGACACATTTTTCAGTCTTAGCAAACAGATTATTCTCCCGAAGGACCTGGAGCACCTTCCTGACATGCTCCACGTGGGAGGACCAGTCCTTGGAAAACACCAGTATGTCATCAAGGTACACAACAAGAAAATTACCCAGGTACTCTCTCAGGATTTCATTAATAAAATTCTGGAAGACAGCAGGGGCATTACACAACCCAAAGGGCATGACCAGGTATTCGAAATGACCCTCGGGTGTGTTGAACGCAGTTTTCCACTCATCCCCCTCTTTGATGCGGATAAGGTTATATGCCCCCCGTAGATCGAACTTAGAAAACCATTGGGCTCCCTGAACCTGATTAAAAAGATCCGGAATCAAAGGAAGTGGGTACTGGTTCCTTACGGTGACCTTATTCAGGTTACGATAATCAATGCACGGCCTAAGACCACCATCCTTCTTCCCCACGAAGAAGAAGCCAGCACCTACAGGAGAAGTCGAGGGGCGAATGAAACCCTTGGCCAGGCATTCTTGGATATACACCCTCATGGCTTCACGTTCAGGACATGAAAGATTAAATATCCTACCCTTAGGAAGCTTGGCACCAGGCACCAAATCGATAGCGCAATCGTAATCTCTATGGGGGGGCAACACCTCGGAGGCCTCCTTAGAAAACACATCGGCGAAGTCCTGAACAAACTCAGGAAGCGTGTTTACCTCCTCCCGGGGAGAAATAGAGTTAACCAAAAGACATGACGTCAGGCATTCATTACCCCATTTGGTGAGATCCCCAGTATTCCAATCAAACGTGGGATTATGCAACTGCAACCAGGGAAGGCCTAAAACCAGATCAGACGATAATCCCTGCATCACCAGTACAGAGCACTGCTCCAAATGCATGGAGCCAACCAGGAGTTCAAAAACAGGAGTATGCTGAGTAAAATAACCATTAGCAAGGGGAGTTGAGTCGATTCCTACTACAGGGATAGGATAAGGTAAATCAATACAAGGCATCTTTAGAGACATAGCAAATTCCACAGACATGATATTAGCAGATGACCCTGAATCCACGAAAGCACTGCCCGTTGCAGCCCGGCCAGCAAACGAGACCTGAAAGGGAAGCAAAATTTTATTGCGTTTCACATTAACGGGAAATACCTGTGCGCCCAAGTGACCTCCCCGATGATCACTTAGGCGCGGAAGTTTTCCGGCTTCTTATTCTTGCGCCTGGGACAGGTGTTCAGTAGATGCTTGTCGTCCCCACAGTAGAAGCAGAGACCATTCATTCTGCGAAACTCCCTACGTTGTCGAGGGGACATGGAGGCCCCGAGTTGCATAGGTACCTCCGAGTCCTCCGTGGAGGGGCGAGGAGACGGGACCTCGGGGGGGATCGCAGAAGAGTCAGAGGGGAGCACACTGAAGCGTTCTAGCTGACGTTCCCTGAGACGTCGGTCAAGTCGTACTGCTAGGGCCATAACCTGGTCAAGGGAGTCAGACGAGGGGTAGCTAACCAGCAGATCCTTCAGGGCGTCAGATAATCCTAACCTAAACTGGCACCTTAGGGCCGGATCGTTCCACTGAGAAGCTACGCACCACCTCCTAAAATCAGAACAGTATTCCTCAACCGGTCTCCTACCCTGACGTAAGGTCACCAGCTGACTCTCGGCTAAAGCAGTCCTGTCAGTCTCGTCGTAAATGAGTCCGAGGGCAGAGAAAAAACGATCAACAGAGGAAAGTTCAGGGGCGTCAGGAGCCAAGGAGAAGGCCCACTCTTGGGGCCCTTCCTGGAGTCGGGATATGATGATACCCACCCGCTGGTTCTCGGAACCTGAGGAGTGGGGCTTTAGGCGGAAATACAGTCTGCAACTCTCCCGGAAGGAGAGAAACGTCTTACGGTCCCCTGAGAACCGGTCAGGTAACTTGAGGTCGGGTTCTAGAGGTGAGGTGAGGGGTACTACTAAAGCAGCGTCACCCTGATTGACCCTTTGGGCCAGGGCCTGGACCTGTAGGGAGAGGCCCTGCATCTGCTGGGTCAGGGTCTCAAGGGGGTCCATGATAGCGTCAGCGTAGGAGAAATGGTAGACTAGGTAAGGGCTTGTAATTATGTAATGGCAGGAAGGAGGTGAAGGGAAAGTGAGCCCTAATCTACCCACCGCCCTGTCCCTGCCTACTTGCAACGACCCGCCCTAGGCGACGAGGTACAACTGGGCGGCGGTCCCTACGCTGTCTAAGTGCACAGGAAAACAAACAGGGAACATGCAAGGGAAGGGGCAGTAGCCACGGAACGCCACGAGGAAACGGAGCGGCGAACGGACAGTCAGGACCAGGACGAAGTGAGTACACCCGAGCGGGCACGGAGACAGAAGCAAGCCAGGGGCAAAGCAAAGCAGGTCAAGCAGAACTGCAGCAAGGCAGAAGCACGGCAGAAGCAGGCTGGAGCAAGCAGCAGTGGGGCCAGGAATCCAAAAGAATTACAAGCACTGAGGGAGAGAACAGGGCAGGTAATAAAGGACAGGGGGCGGAGCTAACTCCGACAGACCAGGCCGCGATAGGCTCTCCCACTCCTGAGCCTGCCACCCTGGTTGGTGGGAGATGGTGTCAGTCGAACAGGTCTGGCCTCAGGTGTGGATTGATTAATCCCAGGAGTATACCTAGATGAAGTACCTGGCAGATCCCTAACATCTGACATATATACAGCACCAGAACCAAGCTCAGTACATATATACAGCACCAGAACAAAGCTCAGTACATAAATACAGCACTAGAACAAAGCTCATACATAAATACAGCACTAGAACAAAGCTCAGTACATATATACAATACCAGAAATAAGATCAGTACATAAATTTAGCCCCAGAACCAAGCTCAGTGTCATGTCCATGGCCGCGGGCCGTCAGGCTCACTCACCCCCTGACGGCCGCAGCCATGGGTCTGCGAGCGCTGGCCCCAGTCTCCTCCTCAGGAGACGCCAGTGCTCACTTCCGCTCACCTCGGCTGCGTCCGGTAGGGTGCTCGCGCGCACGCTCGTGCCCCCGCTCTTAAAGGGCCAGCAGGCGCACCTGAAGTTAATGTTAAAATTAGCCCATGAGTACCCTGGACTATGAGAAGGGCTCAGCCCCTTCCTCCCTTGCCTGAGCGTTGTTGTCATACCCTAAGTTTGTCTAGCAAATGGTTTCCTAGTGTTTCCAGTTCCCAGTGTTCCCTGTTCCTGTACGTGTACCTGTATCCTGTATCCCGTGCTACCTGGTCAAGTGCCGTGCTGAGCTGTAGTCGTGCTGTGTTGTATTCCACGCCTGTCCTGCTACACCACGCCAGACGTCTGCCTGCTGCCTAAGTCCCATCCGAGCTTGTCATTGCTACTGTCTGAGCTGCCACAGGTACACTATACGAACTATAGACTGTGGCCTGATTTGTGTCGGCCAGCTGCCATACCGTCAACGCGGTATGACCCAGTGAGTCCACGCACCCAACGTGACAGTCTGTACATAAATACAGCACCAGAACCAAGCTGAGTACATATATACATCCTCAGAACAAAGCTCCGTACATATATACAGCACCACAACAAAGCTCAGTACATATATACATACCCAGAACAAAGCTCATTACATATATACAGCACAAGAACAAAGCTCATACATATACACAGCACCAGAACCAAGCTCAGTACATATATACAACACCAGAACAAATACAGCTCAATTTAGTGCAACCCCTGCCATATAATATATACACTACCGTTCAAAAGTTTGGGGTCACCCAGAAAATTTTGTGTTTTCCATGAAAATTCACACTTATATTTATCAAATGAGTTGCAAAATGACTAGAAAATATAGTCT